>NC_082731.1:46182720-46486470 GCF_030144855.1 Hypanus sabinus
GCACCCAGAGTGAAGACGCTTTCCTTCATGCTCCCCTTAAACATTTCACCTTTCACACTTAACCTGACCTCTGGTTGTAGTCCCACTCAACCTCAGTAGAAAAAGCCTGCTTGCATTTACTCATAATTTTGTATACCTCTATCAAATCTCCTCTCAGTCTTCTACGTTCCATGGAGTAATGTCCTAACCTATTCAGTCTTGCCTTGTAACTCAGGTCCTCCGGTTCTGGCAATATCTTTGTAAATTCTCACTGTACTCTTTTAACTTTATTTACATCGTTCCTGTAGGTAGGTGGCCAAAACCACACAAAATACTCCAGGCCTCACCAAGGTCTTATTCAACTTCAACATAACATCCCAACTCCTGTACTCAGTACTTTGATTTATGAAATCCAATGTGCCAAAAGCTTTCATTATGAACCTAACTACATGTGATAATACTTTCAATGAATTATGAACCCGTATTCCCAGATCCCTTTGTTCTACCACACTTGTCAGTGTCCTAAAATAACATAATATTTGCAACAGAGATGCAGTCCATTCAGCCCATTGGGCTGTGCTGATATCCATGGTCTACTTGAGGCTCTCCCCATGTGTTGAGATGCTAGAGAAGGTTTGTGTATTCAATAGACGATCGTTCGTTCGTTATGTACCATGTTGTATGGCGCGGACAATCGTGGTCTTTCCATCACCATGATGTCCTCAGGAATTTTTTTCTACAGAAGTGGTTTGCCATCACCTTCTTCTGGGCAGGGTCTTTAAAAGACAGGTGACCCCAGCCATTTGCAATATTCATGTCAAGTCAAGTTTATTGTCATTTCGACCATAAACTGCTGGTACAGTACACAGTAGAAATGAAACAACATTCCTCCAGGACCCTGGTGTTACATGAAACAACACAAAACTACACTAGACTATGTGAGACAGCACAAGGCTACACTAGACTACGTAAAATAACACAAAAACTACACTAGACTGCTGACCTGCACAGGACTACATAAAATACACTAAACAGTGCAGGGCAGTACAATAATTAATAAACAACACAATAGGCACAGTAGAGGACAAATTACAACATAATAATAAATGATGTAGATGTCAGTCTAGACTCTGTGTATTGAGGAGTTTGATGGCTTGAGGGAAGAAACTACCGCACAGTCTGGTCGTGAGAGCCCAAATGTCTTGGTACCTTTTGCCAGAGGGCAGGAAGGAGAAAAGTTTGTGTGTGAGTGATGATCACAATGCTGTTAGCTTTGCGGGTGCAGTATGTGGTGTAAATGTCTGTAATGGCGGGAAGAGAGACCCAGATGATCTTCTCAGCTGACCTCACTATCTGCTGCAGAGATGTGATCCGAGATGGTGCAATCCCTGAACCAGGCAGTGATGCAGCTGCTCGGGATGCTCTCGATACATCCTCTGTAGAATGTGATGAGGATGGGGGTGGGAGATGGACTTTCCTCAGCCTTCACAGAAAGTAGAGATGCTGATGGGCTTTCTTGGCTATGTAGCTGGTGTTGAGGGACCAGGTGAGATTCTCTGTCAGGTGAACACCAAGGAATTTGGTGCTCTTAACGGTCTCTACTGAGGAGCCGTCGATGTTCAGCAGGGAGTGGTCGATCCGTGCCCTCCTGAAGTCAACAACCATCTCTTTTGTTTTGTTCATATTTAGAGGCAGGTTGTTGGCTCTGCACCAGTCCGTTAGCCACTGCACCTCCTCCCTGTAAGCTGACTCATCGTTCTTGCTGATGAGACCCACCAGTTGTGTCATTGGTGAACTTCATGATATGGTTTGAGCTGTGAGTTGCAGCACAATCATGGGTCAGCAGAGTGAACAGCAGTGGACTGAGCACATGGCCCTGGGGGCCCCCATGCTCAGTGTGATGGTGTTGGAGATGCTGCTCCCGATCCGGACTGACTGAAGTCTCCCAGTCAGGAAGTCTAGGATCCAGTTGCAGAGGGAGGTGTTCAGGCCCAGTGGGCTCAGCTTTCCAATCAGTTTCTGAGGGATGATTGTGTTGAATGCTGAACTGAAGTCTATGAACAGCATCTGAATGTACGTGTCTTGTTTGTCCAGGTGGGTTAGGGCCAGGTGGAGGATGGTGGCAATGGCATCATCTGTTGAGCGGTTGGGACGGTACGCAAACTGCAGGGGGTCCAGTGAGGGGGGCAGCAGGGTCTTGATATGCCTCATGACGAGCCTCTCGAAACACTTCATGATGATGGATGTGAGTGCAACGGGACGGTAGTCATTTAGGCAGGACACTGAAGACCTCTTCGGCATCGGGACGACGGTGGCGGCCTTGAAGCACGTTGGAATGGTGGCGCTGCTCAGGGAGATGTTGAAGATGTCAGTGAGAACAACTGCTAGCTGGTCTACACATCCTCTGAGCTCTCTACCAGGAATGTTGTCTGGTCCAGCAGCTTTCCGTGAGTTGACCCTGCATTGAGCTTTCCTCTCGTTGGCCACGGTAAGACACAACACCTGGTCATTGGGAGGAGGAATGGTCTTCGGAGTTTGTCTGCCTGGCATCAGCGATTGCATAGCCAGGATATGCGCCATCTGCTCACCTGGTGCCAAGCAGGTGCTATCCCTTGCCCAGGGTGACCTGCAGGCTAGCGGAGGGAAGGGGTGCCTTACTCACCCTTTATTAGAGACATACCTCCAGTCTGCCACCCAGAACACATGATAATGGTGTAAAAAATTCTGAAGGAACTGATAACCATTAGCTTTCTTTGTCACATGTTCATTGAAACATCTAAACATTCAGTGAAAAGCGCTGTTCTGCGCCAAATCTAATCAACGAGGATTTGCTGGGGGCAGCCGGCAAGTGTCGCCAGCGCCAACGTAGCATGCCCACAACTCGCCCACCCTGACCTTTGGGATTTGAGAGGGAGGAACATCACATGGTCACAGGTAGGATATCCAAACTCCATGGACAATGGCGGCAATCGAGCCCCCATTTGATCATTGCTGGCAGTGTAAAGTGATTACACTAACCGCTCTGCTGCCCCTAGATCGTGCAAATAGTGGGAGATTCTTCCCCATACCAGATTGCATAGGTTAGGGATGGGGGTAATAGGTTTAGAGCAGGGGTTCCCAGGCACACCTTAGTTCATGGCATAAAAACGGTTGGGAGGCCCTGGTTTAGAAGGAAACCGAGGAAGAACTCCTTTGCTCAGAGGGTGGTTGGAATCTCGAAATCACTGCAGAGTGAGTGATGGAGCCAGAGACTCTCACTGTGTTTAAGATCTATCCAGAGAACACCACAGACCAAGTACTGTCACAATATTCCTGGCAGAGTGCTCAGGGGATGTGCAGACCAGCCGGCAGATGTTCTCACCGACATCTTCAACATCTCCCTGAGCAGCGCCACCATTCCAACCACACTATTGGTAACTAATGGCCAACATGGACATGGTTGGCCTGTTTCTCACCTGTGCTACTTAAGGATCAAAGCAAATTTTATTTTCAAAGTACGTGTACGTCACCATATACCACCCTGAGATTCATTTTCTTGTGGGAATACTCTGTAAATTTACAGAATGGTAATACAAATACGGGAAAATCTGCAGTTGCTGGAAACCCAAAGCAACACATACAAAATGCTAGAGGAACTCAGTAGGCCGTGCAGCACTGACAGAAAAGAGTAAACAGTTGACATTTCTGGCCGAGACCCTATTCATGGAACAGTAACTATAACAGGATCAATGAAAGGTCAACCAGGGAGCAGAAGACAACAAATACAAATATAAATAAATAGCAATAGATAATGAGAACAAGAGATAATGATATAAACTGTCCTTAAAGTGAGATCATTGGTTGTGGGAACATCTCAATGGATGAACAAGTGAGTGAACAGACCCTTTGTTCAAGAGCCTGATGGTTGAGGGGTAGTAACTGTTCTTGAACCTGGTGGAACGAGTCCTGAGGCTAGATGGTTATTCATCTCATCCACTATGGTTTTGAGCTCCACAATCTCCTCAGATCCAAGCAGTGTCCTCACCCTGAATCCCACCCCACTTCTCCAACTGCTCATTCTTCACTGAAAGGTGTAGCTCCAGAACTGACTATCATCCTCATTAATCTTGCTTACATCTTTGGCATTTCCCCTCTTTTCTTGAAATACTATGATCACCAGAATGATGTACAGTACTGTGCAAAAGTCCCAGGTGCATATACATATACAGCTAGGCTGCCTGAGACAGTCTGGAGAGTAATTTCATGTATTGCACTGTACTGCAACCACAAAACACACAAAAAAATTCATGACATATCTGAGTGATGATAAACCTGATTCTGATCTGGATCTCTATTGTGGACTGAGAGTGGGAAGGGGGCAGAGAGAGGGGAATCATAGTTGGGAAAAGAGGAAGGGAGTGGGAAGCACCAGAGAGACATTCTGTAATGGTCAATGAAGCAATTGTTTGGAATCAAATGCACTTGCCTGGTGTCTCAGGGCTGGGTGTGTCTGTACCTGCACCACCCCTGCCTCTGGCACTCCTTCTCTGCCACCTGTCCCACACCCCTCCCATGGTGTTCCCATCCCCAACATCCTTTGCTCCTGCCAGATTTATAAACTCACTCTTTGCTGCATGTTAACAAATACAGGACTGTGCAAAAGTCTTAGGCACCCTGGCTATATATTTGTGTCTCAGAGTTTGGCACAGTACTGAACTGTACTCCAAGCCCAACCCAGGTGCATGCGTTTGTAACAGCTTTATCCTCAAGTGCTTTATTTATTTCCTTAAGTGATTTTATTCAGCTGTATCGCCAAAGTCAGTGATCTGTGTCACAGCAGTTTCAGATCCCATTGCTCTATTACCCCATATAAACTTTCTTAGAACTTAGAACTTGACGGCAAAGTACAAAAGATTCAAAGAACATTTATTATCAAAGTAAGCATGCAGTACACAACCCCGAGATTCAACTCCCCACAGACAACCAAGAAACAAAGAAAGCCATGGAACCCGTTTAAAGAAAACATCGACCCCTTGTCCTGCCCCACAAGCAAGATACAAAATCGCACAAACGGCAACAAAATAAAACGAGTGAAAACACAAAGATGGAAGAGTCCACATTCAGTGGACACTGAGATTTCATTAGGTTGTCTGCAGAATGTCTCAAATCAAAGCCCTGAAAAACACATCATAATGTGAACTGTGATGTCCAATCCACGAAATGTGTCAATTAAACCTTGCTTCAGCTCCGGGCCAACACTTTAACGTACTTAGATCAATCTAACCTTTTCCCCCTCTCATAGGCCTACCATGTGCTTATCTAAGAGTCTCTTAACTGTCCCTAATACATCTGCCTCAAACCACCACCCCCGGCAAGACTGTTCATGCACCCATCACTCTCTGTGTAATGAGGAACATAGAACAGAGACTGTAGAGCAGTACAGTACTGGCCCTTCAGACAGCAATATCGTCCCGGCCCTTTAATCTGCTTCTAGATCAGTCTAACCCTTCCCTCCTCCATAGCCTTCCATTTCTCTATTACCACCTGTGTAAAAAACCTAGCCCTGACATCCCCCCTATATTTTCCTCCGAACACCTCACTGCTGTGGGAGTGTGGGGATGGGGGCCTTGGGGTTTTAATGTCTTTACTGTCGCTCATTCTTTGGGGCACCCTTCTGTTTTCCTGGATGTCTGTGAAGAACAAGAACAAGAACCAACCGTCACAACCCTAATCACCATCTCAGTACAGAAACATCGTGACCTCTCTGAACCAACCGTCACAACCCTAATCACCATCTCAGTACAGAAACACCGTGACCTCTCTGAACCAACAATCACAACCCAAATCACCATCTCAGTACAGAAACATCGTGACCACTCTGAACCAACAGTCACAACCCAAATCACCATCTCAGTACAGAAACACCGTGACCACTCTGAACCAACAGTCACAACCCAAATCACCATCTCAGTACAGAAACATCGTGACCACTCTGAACCAACAGTCACAACCCTAATCACCATCTCAGTACAGAAACATCGTGACCTCTCTGAACCAACAGTCACAACCCAAATCACCATCTCAGTACAGAAACACCGTGACCACTCTGAACCAACAGTCACAACCCTAATCACCATCTCAGTACAGAAACACCGTGACCTCTCTGAACCAACAGTCACAACCCAAATCACCATCTCAGTACAGAAACACCGTGACCACTCTGAACCAACAGTCACAACCCTAATCACCATCTCAGTACAGAAACACCGTGACCTCTCTGAACCAACCGTCACAACCCAAATCACCATCTCAGTACAGAAACACCGTGACCACTCTGAACCAACAGTCACAACCCTAATCACCATCTCAGTACAGAAACACCGTGACCTCTCTGAACCAACAGTCACAACCCAAATCACCATCTCAGTACAGAAACACCGTGACCACTCTGAACCAACAGTCACAACCCTAATCACCATCTCAGTACAGAAACACCGTGACCACTCTGAACCAACAGTCACAACCCAAATCACCATCTCAGTACAGAAACATCGTGACCTCTCTGAACCAACAGTCACAACCCTAATCACCATCTCAGTACAGAAACACCGTGACCACTCTGAACCAACAGTCACAACCCTAATCCCCATCTCAGTACAGAAACACCGTGACCACTCTGAACCAACAGTCACAACCCTAATCACCATCTCAGTACAGAAACACCGTGACCACTCTGAACCAACAGTCACAACCCCAATCACCATCTCAGTACAGAAACACCGTGACCACTCTGAACCAACAGTCACAACCCAAATCACCATCTCAGTACAGAAACATCGTGACCTCTCTGAACCAACAGTCACAACCCTAATCACCATCTCAGTACAGAAACACCGTGACCACACTGAACCAACAGTCACAACCCTAATCCCCATCTCAGTACAGAAACACCGTGACCACTCTGAACCAACAGTCACAACCCTAATCATCATCTCAGTACAGAAACATCGTGACCTCTCTGAACCAACAGTCACAACCCTAATCAGCATCTCAGTACAGAAACATCGTGACCTCTCTGAACCAACAGTCACAACCCTAATCACCATCTCAGTACAGAAACATCGTGACCTCTCTGAACCAACCGTCACAACCCAAATCACCATCTCAGTACAGAAACACCGTGACCACTCTGAACCAACAGTCACAACCCTAATCACCATCTCAGTACAGAAACACCGTGACCTCTCTGAACCAACAGTCACAACCCAAATCACCATCTCAGTACAGAAACACCGTGACCACTCTGAACCAACAGTCACAACCCTAATCACCATCTCAGTACAGAAACACCGTGACCACTCTGAACCAACAGTCACAACCCAAATCACCATCTCAGTACAGAAACATCGTGACCTCTCTGAACCAACAGTCACAACCCTAATCACCATCTCAGTACAGAAACACCGTGACCACTCTGAACCAACAGTCACAACCCTAATCCCCATCTCAGTACAGAAACACCGTGACCACTCTGAACCAACAGTCACAACCCTAATCACCATCTCAGTACAGAAACACCGTGACCACTCTGAACCAACAGTCACAACCCCAATCACCATCTCAGTACAGAAACACCGTGACCACTCTGAACCAACAGTCACAACCCAAATCACCATCTCAGTACAGAAACATCGTGACCTCTCTGAACCAACAGTCACAACCCTAATCACCATCTCAGTACAGAAACACCGTGACCACTCTGAACCAACAGTCACAACCCTAATCCCCATCTCAGTACAGAAACACCGTGACCACTCTGAACCAACAGTCACAACCCTAATCACCATCTCAGTACAGAAACATCGTGACCTCTCTGAACCAACAGTCACAACCCTAATCAGCATCTCAGTACAGAAACATCGTGACCTCTCTGAACCAACAGTCACAACCCTAATCACCATCTCAGTACAGAAACATCGTGACCTCTCTGAACCAACCGTCACAACCCTAATCACCATCTCAGTACAGAAACACCGTGACCTCTCTGAACCAACAGTCACAACCCAAATCACCATCTCAGTACAGAAACACCGTGACCACTCTGAACCAACAGTCACAACCCTAATCACCATCTCAGTACAGAAACACAGTGACCTCTCTGAACCAACAGTCACAACCCAAATCACCATCTCAGTACAGAAACATCGTGACCTCTCTGAACCAACAGTCACAACCCTAATCAGCATCTCAGTACAGAAACATCGTGACCTCTCTGAACCAACAGTCACAACCCAAATCACCATCTCAGTACAGAAACACCGTGACCACTCTGAACCAACAGTCACAACCCTAATCACCATCTCAGTACAGAAACACAGTGACCTCTCTGAACCAACAGTCACAACCCTAATCACCATCTCAGTACAGAAACACCGTGACCTCTTTGAACCAACAGTCACAACCCAAATCACCATCTCAGTACAGAAACACCGTGACCACTCTGAACCAACGGTCACAACCCTAATTATCATCTCAGTACAGAAACACCGTGACCTCTCTGAACCAACAGTCACAACCCAAATCACCATCTCAGTACAGAAGCACCATGACCTCTCTGAACCATCAGTCACAACCCAAATCACCATCTCAGTACAGAAACACCGTGACCACTCTGAACCAACAGTCACAACCCTAATCACCATCTCAGTACAGAAACACCATGACCTCTGAACCAACAGTCACAACCCTAATCACCATCTCAGTACAGAAACATCGTGACCTCTCTGAACCAACCGTCACAACCCTAATCAGCATCTCAGTACAGAAACACCATGACCACTCTGAACCAACAGTCACAACCCAAATCACCATCTCAGTACAGAAACATCGTGACCTCTCTGAACCAACAGTCACAACCCAAATCACCATCTCAGTACAGAAACACCGTGACCACTCTGAACTAACAGTCACAACCCTAATCAGCATCTCAGTACAGAAACATCGTGACCTCTCTCAACCAACAGTCACAACCCTAATCACCATCTCAGTACAGAAACACCGTGACCTCTCTGAACCAACAGTCACAACCCTAATCACCATCTCAGTACAGAAACATTGTGACCTCTCTGAACCAACAGTCACAACCCTAATCACCATCTCAGTACAGAAACATCGTGACCTCTCTGAACCAACAGTCACAACCCTAATCAGCATCTCAGTACAGAAACATCGTGACCTCTCTGAACCAACAGTCACAACCCTAATCACCATCTCAGTACAGAAACATCGTGACCTCTCTGAACCAACCGTCACAACCCAAATCACCATCTCAGTACAGAAACACCGTGACCACTCTGAACCAACAGTCACAACCCTAATCACCATCTCAGTACAGAAACACCGTGACCTCTCTGAACCAACAGTCACAACCCAAATCACCATCTCAGTACAGAAACACCGTGACCACTCTGAACCAACAGTCACAACCCTAATCACCATCTCAGTACAGAAACACCGTGACCACTCTGAACCAACAGTCACAACCCAAATCACCATCTCAGTACAGAAACATCGTGACCTCTCTGAACCAACAGTCACAACCCTAATCACCATCTCAGTACAGAAACACCGTGACCACTCTGAACCAACAGTCACAACCCTAATCCCCATCTCAGTACAGAAACACCGTGACCACTCTGAACCAACAGTCACAACCCTAATCACCATCTCAGTACAGAAACACCGTGACCACTCTGAACCAACAGTCACAACCCCAATCACCATCTCAGTACAGAAACACCGTGACCACTCTGAACCAACAGTCACAACCCAAATCACCATCTCAGTACAGAAACATCGTGACCTCTCTGAACCAACAGTCACAACCCTAATCACCATCTCAGTACAGAAACACCGTGACCACTCTGAACCAACAGTCACAACCCTAATCCCCATCTCAGTACAGAAACACCGTGACCACTCTGAACCAACAGTCACAACCCTAATCACCATCTCAGTACAGAAACATCGTGACCTCTCTGAACCAACAGTCACAACCCTAATCAGCATCTCAGTACAGAAACATCGTGACCTCTCTGAACCAACAGTCACAACCCTAATCACCATCTCAGTACAGAAACATCGTGACCTCTCTGAACCAACCGTCACAACCCTAATCACCATCTCAGTACAGAAACACCGTGACCTCTCTGAACCAACAGTCACAACCCAAATCACCATCTCAGTACAGAAACACCGTGACCACTCTGAACCAACAGTCACAACCCTAATCACCAACTCAGTACAGAAACATCGTGACCTCTCTGAACCAACAGTCACAACCCAAATCACCATCTCAGTACAGAAACACCGTGACCACTCTGAACCAACAGTCACAACCCTAATCACCATCTCAGTACAGAAACACAGTGACCTCTCTGAACCAACAGTCACAACCCTAATCACCATCTCAGTACAGAAACACCGTGACCTCTTTGAACCAACAGTCACAACCCAAATCACCATCTCAGTACAGAAACACCGTGACCACTCTGAACCAACGGTCACAACCCTAATTATCATCTCAGTACAGAAACACCGTGACCTCTCTGAACGAACAGTCACAACCCAAATCACCATCTCAGTACAGAAACACCATGACCTCTCTGAACCAACAGTCACAACCCTAATCCCCATCTCAGTACAGAAACACCGTGACCACTCTGAACCAACAGTCACAACCCTAATCACCATCTCAGTACAGAAACACCGTGACCACTCTGAACCAACAGTCACAACCCCAATCACCATCTCAGTACAGAAACACCGTGACCACTCTGAACCAACAGTCACAACCCAAATCACCATCTCAGTACAGAAACATCGTGACCTCTCTGAACCAACAGTCACAACCCTAATCACCATCTCAGTACAGAAACACCGTGACCACTCTGAACCAACAGTCACAACCCTAATCCCCATCTCAGTACAGAAACACCGTGACCACTCTGAACCAACAGTCACAACCCTAATCACCATCTCAGTACAGAAACATCGTGACCTCTCTGAACCAACAGTCACAACCCTAATCATCATCTCAGTACAGAAACATCGTGACCTCTCTGAACCAACAGTCACAACCCTAATCACCATCTCAGTACAGAAACATCGTGACCTCTCTGAACCAACCGTCACAACCCTAATCACCATCTCAGTACAGAAACACCGTGACCTCTCTGAACCAACAGTCACAACCCAAATCACCATCTCAGTACAGAAACACCGTGACCACTCTGAACCAACAGTCACAACCCTAATCACCAACTCAGTACAGAAACATCGTGACCTCTCTGAACCAACAGTCACAACCCAAATCACCATCTCAGTACAGAAACACCGTGACCACTCTGAACCAACAGTCACAACCCTAATCACCATCTCAGTACAGAAACACAGTGACCTCTCTGAACCAACAGTCACAACCCTAATCACCATCTCAGTACAGAAACACCGTGACCTCTTTGAACCAACAGTCACAACCCAAATCACCATCTCAGTACAGAAACACCGTGACCACTCTGAACCAACGGTCACAACCCTAATTATCATCTCAGTACAGAAACACCGTGACCTCTCTGAACCAACAGTCACAACCCAAATCACCATCTCAGTACAGAAACACCATGACCTCTCTGAACCATCAGTCACAACCCAAATCACCATCTCAGTACAGAAACACCGTGACCACTCTGAACCAACAGTCACAACCCTAATCACCATCTCAGTACAGAAACACCATGACCTCTGAACCAACAGTCACAACCCTAATCACCATCTCAGTACAGAAACATCGTGACCTCTCTGAACCAACCGTCACAACCCTAATCAGCATCTCAGTACAGAAACACCATGACCACTCTGAACCAACAGTCACAACCCAAATCACCATCTCAGTACAGAAACATCGTGACCTCTCTGAACCAACAGTCACAACCCAAATCACCATCTCAGTACAGAAACACCGTGACCACTCTGAACTAACAGTCACAACCCTAATCAGCATCTCAGTACAGAAACATCGTGACCTCTCTCAACCAACAGTCACAACCCTAATCACCATCTCAGTACAGAAACACCGTGACCTCTCTGAACCAACAGTCACAACCCTAATCACCATCTCAGTACAGAAACATTGTGACCTCTCTGAACCAACAGTCACAACCCTAATCACCATCTCAGTACAGAAACATCGTGACCTCTCTGAACCAACAGTCACAACCCAAATCACCATCTCAGTACAGAAACACCGTGACCTCTCTGAACCAACAGTCACAACCCTAATCACCATCTCAGTACAGAAACATTGTGACCTCTCTGAACCAACAGTCACAACCCTAATCACCATCTCAGTAGAGAAACACCGTGACCTCTCTGAACCAACAGTCACAACCCTAATCACCATCTCAGTACAGAAACATTGTGACCTCTCTGAACCAACAGTCACAACCCAAATCACCATCTCAGTACAGAAACATCGTGACCTCTCTGAACCAACAGTCACAACCCAAATCACCATCTCAGTACAGAAACATCGTGACCTCTCTGAACCAACAGTCACAACCCAAATCACCATCTCAGTACAGAAACACCGTGACCTCTCTGAACCAACAGTCACAACCCAAATCACCATCTCAGTACAGAAACACCGTGACCACTCTGAACCAACAGTCACAACCCTAATCACCATCTCAGTACAGAAACACCGTGACCACTCTGAACCAACAGTCACAACCCTAATCACCATCTCAGTACAGAAACATTGTGACCTCTCTGAACCAACCATCACAACCCTAATCACCATCTCAGTACAGAAACACCGTGACCTCTCTGAACCAACCGTCACAACCCTAATCACCATCTCAGTACAGAAACACCATGACCACTCTGAACCAACAGTCACAACCCAAATCACCATCTCAGTACAGAAACACCGTGACCTCTCTGAACCAACAGTCACAACCCAAATCACCATCTCAGTACAGAAACACCGTGACCTCTCTGAACCAACAGTCACAACCCAAATCACCATCTCAGTACAGAAACATCGTGACCTCTCTGAACCAACAGTCGCAACCCTAATCACCATCTCAGTACAGAAACACCGTGACCACTCTGAACCAACAGTCACAACCCTAATCACCATCTCAGTACAGAAACACCGTGACCACTCTGAACCAACAGTCACAACCCTAATCACCATCTCAGTACAGAAACACCGTGACCACTCTGAACCAACAGTCACAACCCTAATCACCATCTCAGTACAGAAACACCGTGACCTCTCTGAACCAACAGTCACAACCCTAATCACCATCTCAGTACAGAAACACCATGACCTCTCTGAACCAACAGTCACAACCCCAATCACCATCTCAGTACAGAAACATTGTGACCTCTCTGAACCAACAGTCACAACCCCAATCACCATCTCAGTACAGAAACACCGTGACCTCTCTGAACCAACAGTCACAACCCTAATCACCATCTCAGTACAGAAACATCGTGACCTCTCTGAACCAACAGTCACAACCCAAATCACCATCTCAGTACAGAAACACCGTGACCACTCTGAACCAACAGTCACAACCCTAATCACCATCTCAGTACAGAAACATCGTGACCTCTCTGAACCAACAGTCACAACCCTAATCACCATCTCAGTACAGAAACATCGTGACCTCTCTGAACCAACAGTCACAACCCTAATCAGCATCTCAGTACAGAAACACTATGACCACTCTGAACCAACAGTCACAACCCAAATCACCATCTCAGTACAGAAACACCGTGACCTCTCTGAACCAACCGTCACAACCCTAATCACCATCTCAGTACAGAAACACCGTGACCTCTCTGAACCAACAGTCACAACCCAAATCACCATCTCAGTACAGAAACACCGTGACCTCTCTGAACCAACAGTCACAACCCTAATCACCATCTCAGTACAGAAACACCGTGACCTCTCTGAACCAACCGTCACAACCCTAATCAGCATCTCAGTACAGAAACACTATGACCACTCTGAACCAACCATCACAACCCTCTTGCCCTCTTGCATTAGTTATTTTCACCCTGGTGTGCCTCTTTGTGCTGCATGCCGGCATGTGGCATTTTTAACTGATCTATGTTTCCCCTATCACGGATCATTCACTGTCTACCCCATTTGCTGTAACTCCACTTCTTGCTGTATAGACAACGTTGCTCACACTCTAGCTCCCAGTTAAACAGTGTTTTAACCCTTGCTTTCAATGCTTCCATGGCCAGACCCACACCTACCACTGTAGTGCCCTCCAGCTTGTCAAACCTGTCCTCTTTATTTCTGGTCTTTTGATTCCCCAGATTTAATCTCTCCTTGATTGTTAGCCCCATCTTTGGTTGCCAATCTTAACCGCCAGAATTTCCTGGGAAATTTTTTTCAGGATTAAGGAGGGTGCACCTGTGGAATGATGAACAATCCTTGGGAAGTTCCAGCCCTCGTTTGCCAGTTTGGCTAGCCACCGTTGGCTGTGTTCCCTGTGGTCCCTTTTCCAAACGGCGGCCATCCAGCCTTCTGAGGCCACTGTGCCACAGGAATTAACCTCAGTGCAGAAGGTTGTCTAAGATTACAATGGGATCTAAATCAATCGAGAAAGTGGGATTGGGATGTCTGGTGGAACTCAGCTCTGACACGCTGAAAGATACACATTTTTGGAAATGAAGCCAGGCTCTGGGGAAAGTCGATGAAAAGCAAGACCTTGGGGTACAGGTACATTGTTCCCTGGAGGTGGTGACCCAGGCAGAGGAAGTGCTGAAGAAGGCAATATGATGTGTTTGCCTACATGGCTGAGGCATTGAGCGTAGGTGCTGGGACGCCAAGTTACAGTTGATGAAGTCATTGGTTAGGCTGCAGTCTGGTGGATGGTATGTAGTTCTGATCACCATGTCAGGAAGTGTAGAGAACACAGAGCAGCAGCGATAACTCAGAGATGAATGACCCCTTTAATAATAAACTGCAAAATGACAAGACGTGAGGGACCACAAAACAGGAGAGAACAGATACTAAACAGCATGGTAACTGAAGGCTAGGGGCAACCGTGGAGTCTGGCTGGTTCGATGAGTGAACGAGGATTGAGGATGAGAGCTGGGTTTAAAAAGGCTGCAGGTGATGAGTGGCAGGTGACTCCTATTAGCTGGGTGGAACTGGGAGGTGTTTGCCCGAGCAGACCTAGCAGGAGGACATGATTAAATTAGAATGGGTGCAGAAAATTTTCACAGGAATATTTCCCGGCCTGGCAGGCTTGAGCTTTGAGGAGACTGGATGGTTTGGGATTGTTCTGGAAAAAAGAAGGCTGAGGGTTGACCTTATGCAGGTTTATAAAATTAAGAAGGGCATAGAGGGGTCACTGTCTTTTTTGTAAAGCGAGGAGTCTAAAGATAGAAGACAGAGGTTTAAGGTTAGAAGGGAAAGGTTTAAAGGAGACCTCAGGGGCAGGTTTCTCAAACAAGGGCTCGTGGGGTTATGGAACAAGCTGTCAGAACAGGCCAGGTGAAATTACAACACTTAAAATTCATTTGAACAGGTACAGGGGGTGGAAAAAAAACTACTGTTTTTTTTAAATAATACTTTTCATAAGATTTGGACTTTTCTGAGTAGCTGCATCACTGCCTAGTTCAGAAATTGTACCATCTCGGATCGCAAGACCCTGCAGCGGATAGTGAGGCCAGCTGAGAAGATCATCAGGGTCTCTCTTCCCGCCATTATGGGCATTTACACTACATGCTGCATCTGCAAGGCAAACAGCATTATGAAGGACCCCACATACCCCTCATACAAACTCTTCTCCCTCCTCACGTCTGGGAAAAGGCACCAAGTCATTCAGGCTCTCACAACCAGACTATGTAACAGTTTCTTCCCCCAAGCCATCCTCAATACCTGAAGCCTGGACTGACACCAACTGACTGCCAGTGCCTATTGTCTTGTTTATTATTTATTGTAATGCCTGCACTGATCTGTGCACTTTATGCAGTCCTGGGTAGGTCTGTAGTCTAGTGTAGTTTTTTTCCTGTGTTGTTTTTACGTAGTTCAGTCTAGTTTTTGTACTGTTTCATGTAGCACCATGGTCCTGAAAAACGTCGTCTCGTTTTTACTGTGTACGGTACCAGCAGTTATGGTCGAAATGACAATAAAAAGTGACTTGACTTGACTTTTTAACAAACTTGTGTATTTTTCACCATATGTGCCAATTCATCCCCACTCATTGGCAGAAAGTGCTATAGCAGCTAAACTAACAGTTTATTACCTACCTCATTTTTTTCATTGGCTAAATATTAAAATGTTACCCATGTAATGTAATTGTTTTAATTTTGCAGTCTATTAACTAGTTTATTTCTATCTAAGGAGTCTTATCTATAAAAGTGATGGATTTTCAGAGGCACCATCTTTGCTACTTGGCCTCTTTTATTCCTTTGTCTTCGTATGTTTGCTTCACCTCTCAGTGTCATTTCTATGCTCCTTATATGTTTGCTTGTACTTTAAAATAAACTGAATTCTTAGACCACTCATCACTCCTGACTCCTGGAACAAACCCAAAGATTAAACAGTGATCCAACGAAAGATTCAAAGGAAATGGCTAAATGTGGATGAATGGGTCTAGCAGTGATAAGCAATTTGGTTGGCATTGACAAGTTGAATCGAAGGGCCTGATTCTGTGCTGGAGAACTGCACGATTCTAACCTCTATACGTGACCAAAAGCCTTTGGCCAGAGATATAACCCATACCTAACCAGGCATGATCTTTTCAAAGGATTCAATAAAATTATTCAGACTTACGGGAATTTTTGCTTCGATTTGTGTTGTACAGCATGGTGGTGTAGCTCAACGCGCTATAGCTCCAGCTGTAAGATCGGGATTCGCTCCTCGCCGCTGTCTGTAAGGAGTTTCTACATTTCCCCGTGACTGCATGGGTTTCCTCTGGGTGCTCTGGTTTTCTCCCACATCCCATGGGTTAAGATCAGAAAGATGTGGGGTTGCTCTGTCGGCAGCAGGCGTGTGTCGACTGCTCCCAGTGCATCTACGGTTGCGTCGGTCGTTGACGCAGATGACTCATTTCGCGGTAGGCTTCAATGTTTCGAAGCACAGAATCAGAATCAGGTTTAGTATCACTGGCTTATGTCATGAAATTTGCTGCTATGCGGCAGCGGTACGTTGTAATACGTAATAATAAAATCTATAACTCACAGTCAGAAGTGAATATAGATTTTAAAAAATAAATTAAATAAGAAGTGCAAGGAATGAGGTGGTGTTCATGGGTTCAATGTCTGTTCAGAAATCTGACGGCAGAGGGGAAGAAGCTGTTCCTGAATCACCTTCAGGCTTCTCCACCTCCTCCCTGACGGCAGCGATGTCCTCCCTGATGGGGGTTGAGATGCTGGAGGGCCAGAGCCCACGACAGAGCTGACTGAGATCACAGCATTCTGCAGCTTTTTCCGACCCTGTGCTGTGCTGTGCAAATCCCACCCCCCAATACCTGGATGCCGGGGAGCCATGCCTGTAATGGAGCTGACTGCGTTTACATGTAATAAATAACACTAACCCAAAGGATCTAATCAGAGTGACTAATGCTTATTATGTTTTCACTTTCTAAGTGACATCTTGATTGGCACTCTGCTTCTCAGTGGTTACGGGTGACATTACATTTGCTACTGACGATGATTCAGAACTGATTCAGAATAATTTTATTTATCACCTGTGTGTAGAAACAGGCAGTGAAACGCGTCGTTTGTGCAAACAACCTCAGCGTGTGCTGGGGGCAGACCTGACAGTGTCACCACCCATTCTGGCACCAGCACAGCGTGCCCACAGTGCTGGGCAGAACACAGAACACAACAAAGCAAGAACCATCCAGCATTCCCATGCACACAGTCAGTTCTCAGACCTCAGCACAGGGTGACTCCGGTCTCCAGCCTTCAGCAGACTCAGGGATTTGCATTTATTGGGCTTCAGCTTCCCCACTGGATTCACAGACTCGAGTCTCTTTCCCCAGTTTGGTCTTGCTCCCTGCTTAAATATCATAAACAGCAGTCTCATATCCCTGTGAAATAGGGACATGCCTGTTCTGGCCCCGGAGGACTGGGTGGATGAGATCTACAGTGAGATGCAGTGGCTAAGAAGGCGGTTCTGTAACGCTCCAGGGAGAGTGAAGGACATGACAAGGCACAGAAGACGTCATGGTCATCCATTGCAACCAGGGAAGACCCCAGTTTGTGACCCTTGTTCGTACCTCTGGACCCAGACTTCTGAGGTCAAGAGAGTAAAACTGCCCCCATGCAACGGCTTCCTGTCACTGTAGGACACGATGGAGAGCCCCATCACTCAGCCCTCTCACCTCAACCCTAACTCAACCAGCTCCATCATGGGCATCAGCCTTCCCAGCATCCAGGACAGTTTCAAAAGTACCCCCACCACCCAAGTCATGCCCTCTTCTCAAGGAGGAGGTACAGGTGCCAGAAGACACACACTCAATGATTCAGGAACAGATTCTTCCCCTCCACCATTTTGAATGGACAATCACCCCATGAACACTGCCTCACTATTTTCACCTCACTTTCTGCACTAATTATTTAATTTAATTGCTTATATGTACTTATTGTGTATTGCAATGCACTGCTACTACAAAACATCAACTTTCATGATAGGGTATAGTCAAAGTGTCTATTGCCTTTGTTATATTTTTACTGTTGAGCTCTGTTTGGTAGATTTTCTTAAGCCTTGAAGTAAATTCTGTCAAAAGTCTTTCTTCTATCACATTATGATTTATTTTCTTTGCTTGTTGATATCCCATGTTTCATATTCATCGATCGGTTGTATTGTATCCTGCTGCTCTGTTTCATATTCAGTTAGCTCTATTGCACCTTTCTTTGTTTAATGTTCTGCATTTATCCAATCCAAAGTTCATATTTACATCTTTCCAAAATAGTTCTACTATTTGAATTAATTAACTGATGAAGGAGCATATAATTTCAAATCATCCATGTTTTGAAGGCGATTCTCTCAGAATGTGATAGTAAATGAAGATATTTAAAAACACTGCAGATACTGGAAATCTAAAATAAAGTTATTATTACTATTATTACTAATTCCTTTTTCTTTCTCTATGTATTTACACAGTTTGTTGTCTTTTGTGCACTAGTTGTCCACCCTGTTGTTGTGGTCTTTCATTGATTCTATTATGGTTATTGTAACCCCGATGGAGTATGCCACAGGGTTCTGAAAGAGGAAGTTGATGAAATTGTGAAGGCATTAGTAATGATCTTTCAAGAATCACTAGATTCTGGAATGGTTCCAGAAGACTGGAAAATTGCAAATGTCACTCCACTCTTCAAGAAGGGAGAGAGGCAGAAGAAAGGAGACTATAGGCCAGTTAGTCTGACCTCAATGGTTGGGAAGATGCTGGAGTCAATTGTTAAAGATGTGGTTTCAGGGTTACTTTGAGGCACATGATAAAATAGGCTGTAGTCAGCATGGTTTCCTCAAGGGACAATCCTACCTGACAAATCTGTTGGAATTCTTTGAAGAAATAGCAAGCAGGATAGACAAAGGAGAATTGGTTGATGTTGTGTACTTGGACTTTCGGAAGCCTTTAGACAAGGTGCCACACATGAGGCAGCTCCACATGGGTTCCTCCACATCCATGATGGTGGGTCTCTGGTGTTTGGAGGGTTATCACTGCTTTTGCAGTCGAACCGTTTACTTTTATATTTATTCCTTAGCAGTTCAAACATCGCATTTTAGTGTTATTGGCTATGGGACATCTAACTGATCTATAACACCTTATTGGCTCTGGTTCAAACCAACATCCATTTATTGCCCTTTGTCCACAACCGACAACTGATCATTTATGGCTCTTCGTGCTCTTTAACTCTTTCTCAAACCAGTAACCCACTTGAATCATTCAGGGCAGACATAGACCACATCATTCTCAAACCTGTATGTTATATTATATGAAAGAACATCTCACAAATAATTTCTTATTTGGAAATGATCTCTAGTCCAGCAGATTACCTGGAGTATCACTGTGTCTACTTTAAAACAGCAACTCAGTAAAGCAGTTCTAGTTCACAAAATGGGTGCTGCAAAGCAGCTTCACAAAATGGCAGCCATCACCTCCTTCAAGCAAGTGTCAAGAACAAGGGCAATTAGTTTCTCTGCTTCCAAAGCCCTTGATTCTTTTGAATTCACTGATTTGTAGAATGCAGTTCTTTCTGGCCAACATATGGATAACCTCACATTCTACCTTGTTCTTGCCCTTCACTCATCTTGTCCAACTCCTATTGAAGCCCTTGAACATTCTCTTCTGCCAACTCTTGTGCTCAGTTTCAATCATCGAGCAGTTACCTCATGAAGTAACCTCTGGCAGCAGCTACAGAGGGAAATAGGCAGACCCTTCATCAGGACTTTCTGATTTTCTCTGATTGTGTCTTTGTTTCATATTCTTGTTTTTGTACACATTTTATCTCTCTCTTCACTATCTTGTATTAATTGTTTGGTGTCTATCATGTCCGGGATGTCAGAAAACCTGTGAGTGATAATACTTAAAGTGGAAAAGCTATTGCATGGGGGCAGTTCCACACTCTCAACCTCAGATGACTGGGCCCAAAGTTCAAAGTAAATATATTATCAAAGTACATTCACACAGAGGTCACTTTACTGTGTACCTCCTGTATCTCCTGTAAGTCTCATATCCTCGGAACCTCCCAAAGAGAGTGTCTACTCAGTGTATGCTTTTGGTCTTCTGGTGCTGTTGTGCATCCAGAGATGTTCTTCAGCACACCACTGCTGTAACCCGTGGTTATTTGAGCTCTCTGTCAGCTTGAACCAGTCTGGCCGTTCCTCATTAACAAGGCATTTTAACCCAGAGAATTGCCATTCTGATCACTGGATGTTTTTTGTATTTTGTACCATTCTCTGTAAACTCCAGAGACTGTTGTGCATGAAAGTCCCAGGAGACCAGCTGTTTCTGAGATACTCAAACCACCCCATCTGGCACCAACAGTCATTCCATGGTCAAAGTCACTTAAACCACATTTCTTCCCCATTTCTGAGGTTTGGTCTGAACAACAACTGAACCTCTTGACCGTTTTCTGTGTGCTTTTATGCACTGAGTTTCTGCCACATGATTGGCTGATTGGATATTTGCAGAGGTGTACCTAATAAAGCAGTCACTGAGTGTAGATTGATCTAATTAAATTCACTGCCAGGAGGGTGAGCTGACAGAATGTAAAACAAGTAGTTTTTAAAGATATTTTGTTGAGGACAAGACTACTTTGGATTGTGTTTGGTTCAACGGGAACGGTTGGTTGAGAACTTTGTTGTTCAAGGGACTTCTGAGGAAAAGTGACTTTAATATGAGTGAATTTGACATTAAGCTTCATTTATTTTTGAGGCTTGAAATGATTCCACAACTTATGGAATCCCTTTTAAACACTGCCCTGATGGGTCCAGTGATACGTGTAGTCATCACAACTGGAGCCTCCCTTGGGTGCAGTGAATGACCATGGCTTTTTTAGTGCCTTGTCATGCCCTTAAGTAGTTTATATTCTGTGCAGGAAGCAGGTTTATCATTGCTCCTTACCTCTTTGTACCGGTGCTCATGGCAACCAACGCAACTTGACATGCTAGGACTTCAGCGTCAGCGTAGCGAATCCCTCAGCACCTAGTCCGACACCTTGGGTTGGCTAGGGTTGGGAGCTGGCCTCTCCCGTTGGTGTTGCCCTCCAGAGTTCAGGCAGTGGAATGACGGGCTGGATTGTGTTTGTGTGTAAGTTTGCCTGTGACTGCCAACAACACCATGCACAACCAGTTTATTTGTATTTTACTTATTGAGACACAGTGTGGAAAAGGCCCTTCTGGTCTGCACCGCCTAGCAACACCCTATTTAACCCTAGCCTAACTGCAGGACAGTTTACAACAACTAATTAACACACTAACTGGTAGGTGTTTGGAGGAAACTGGAGTATTTGGAGGAATCCCACGCGGTCATAGGGAGAACCCTGCCAACTCCTTACAGGGAACGGCAGGAATCTAGAGGACATTTCACTCAGGGTCTTGAGCTATATTATATGTGATCTCTGCAGGTCAGGCAGCATCCACAGAAATGTTTTGGGCCAAGACACTTCCCTCTTGTGGAATGAAGGAGCAATATCTTATATTTTGTCTGGATAGTCTCCAACTTGATGGCATGAATATTGATTTCTCCTTCTGAGAAAAAAAAATTACTTCCCCCTCTCCTCTTCTTCTATACCTCAGACTGGTCTTTTACCTGTTCTCACTTGCCTATCACCACCCCCCCCTCCCCCCCCAGGTCCCTTTCTCTGATGGTCCACTCCCCTCTCCTATTAGATTCTTTCCTCTCCAGCCCTTTACCTTTCCCACCCATCTGGCTTCACCTTTCACCTTCCAGCCATCCCTTCCCTTCCCCTCCCCACCTTCTTATTCTGGCATCTTCCCCTTCCTTGCTGGTCCCAAAGAATGGTCTCGACCCGAAACGTCGACTGTTTATTCATTTCCGTAGATGCTGCCTGACCTGCAGAATTCCTCCAGCTTTTTGTGTGTGTTGCTCTGGATTTCCAGCATCTGCAGGCTTTCTTGTGTTTATGTGAAATATTTTCTGTGAGTGTGACTGTAGTTTGCTGCTATTGTATTTGCGCTAAATGTGTTGAGTTTGACTGTGGGCTCTGTGATTTGCACGATGCCCCTGGAGGAACATTATTATTTTTGGCTGCATTCAGATGAACTCATGTATGGTTGAATGACAATTAAACTTCATCTTCTATGTTCTGGTTGGCAGCATTCCCATATGGACATCCTGTTATACTGGAAAGCCACCAAGTAGGGCACCATGGTAGCGTAGTGCTTAGCGTGACGCTATTACCGCTCAGGGTGTTCTGGAGTTCAGAGTTCAATTCCTATGCCATCCATAAGAAGTCTCTGTACGTCCTCCCCGTGAATTGCGTAGGTTTCCCCGCGTGTTCCAGTTTCCTCCCACAATCCAAAGACCTACTGGGTAGGCTCAGTGGCCATTGTAAGCCATTCCACGGTTCGGGGAGGGTTCAGTCGCAGGTTCCTGGGTGGTGTTACTCGAAGGGCCGGAAAGACCGATTCTGTGCTGTGTCTCTGAAGAAAATAACTCTTCCGGCAGACCAAAACACATCTTTCACCCAGTTGGTGAGCTTCCAGCAGCACTGGATGCTTATCTTGGTAAACATCCCTCGGACCAGCCCAGTGTTATTGCCTGGATGGGGGGGGGGGGGGGGGGTGCCTTCTGAGGATAGGCTGAATGAACTAGGACTTTACTCTTTGAAGTGAAGGAGGGTGAGACTTAACTTGATAGAAGTGCACAAGGTGATAGTGGACAGCCAGAAACTTGCTTAGGCAGGGCAGAAATGGTTGATACGAACGGGGGTGGGGGAGGGGAGGGGCGCATCATTTTAATGTAATTGGAGGTAAGTATGGGGGGGATATCAGAGAGAGGTGGGTGCGCAAATTATAGAAAAATAGAGGGCTATGTAGTGAAGAGTTAGATTAATTTTAGAGGAGGTTAAAGGGCTTCGTGGACCAAAGGGCCTGTACTGGGCTGTAATGTTCGATGTTCTGTGTCACTCTTGTAAAATTAGGAGCTGCTTTTCCCCGAGGGAATCCATCGAACTCCTCGCTCTGGGGGAGTGGGGGTGGCACGGTGCCATAGTGGTTAGCACAATGCAGATGACCTGGGTTCAATTCCTGCCGCTGTCTGTAAGGGTTTGTACGTTCTCCCTATCCACAGTCCAAAGACTCACCGGTTGGTAGGTTAATTGGTCCCACGATTAAGCTCGAGTTGAGTCGGGGATCGCTAGGCGTCGCAGCTCGAAGGTCTGGCAGGGCCGGTTCCGCGGTGTATCGCAACAAGTGAGAAAGGTGCCTCTTTAAACATATTTAAGACACGGATAGGCTATTGCATAGCAGGGGAATTAAGGGTTAAAGATAGGTGGAGCTGAGTCCACAGCCCAATGAGCTAATTAATTGCCAAGATGATCAACTCCCACTCTTGTTTCTTATGTTCTTACACAGTTCAAGGACCAATAAACCTTGACAAAGACCCTTTCCAGACCCTGCAGTCCACAGGAAGGTGGATTTTCATGTCATTCACACCGCGAAGGTGGCATGCGTTTGGATTAAGACCTTGTCTGTGCAGCGGGGCCCTGACGGGAAAGGTCTCTCTCACTGCTAGCTTCAGTGATTGTTTGTGAGTTTTAGCAATGAGGCATTCTACCAACTGCTCAAGAAATCATCCCCTGGAAACTACTGTGCCCTCCCACATTCTGTGCTGACTGTCAAAGTCACTTGGCAGAGCACCTCACTGACAGAGCATATAAACAAGCAGCAGGACCTCTCTTGCCTGAGCAACTGAAAGCTCCTGGGCAGCTGGATCTCACTCCTGACACGTGCTGCCTCTGATGCAGTTGAGGTGCAGACGAGATGATTCCCCACCTCTTTCCTGGAAACCTCATGGTCTTGTAGTCGACAATGTCTCTCTGCAGAAGGACAGGTTGTGCAGCAAACTCCACAAAAGATTCTTTGGATGCAGGAAATTTTGGCCAACGCATGCAAAGAACTGCGGGAACATCGAGGATCCCAGTCCAAAACTTTGATTCTTCATTTCCCTCCCTAGATGCTCTCTGACCTGTGTCGTTCCTCTGGCATTTTGTGTGTGATAAATTGGGCCACTGGATCCTCAGCTTTCTCACTTACAGACCCCAGTCAGTTTGAATTGGCAGCAACATCTCCTCCACGCTCTCCATCAGCACAGATACATCACAGAGCGTGTGCTTAGCCCCCAGCTCTACCCACTTTACACTTACGACTGTGAGGCTAAGCACCATTCCAACGTTACACTTAAATTTGTTGTCATTGGCCGAAGCAGTGGTGGTGATTAATCAGCATATAGGAGGGAGATAAAAATCTGGCTGAGCGGTGCCACAACAACCTCTCACTCTACAACAGCAAGATCCAGGAGCTGAATATTGACTTCAGGGGGAAGCTATAAGTCCACAAGACAGTCTTCATCAGAGAATCACAGGTGGAGGGGGTCAGCGACTTTAAATTCCTTAGTGCTATCATTCCCGAGGACCTGTTGATGCACCATCAATAACTCTCGGAGACGTGAGGCGAGATATAGGCTTTTATTGGCTGGAAGAAAGCACAAGCAGCAATTGACCACCACACTACATCCTGGAGACTGAGGCCGGGGCTGTGTCACCAATCGCCTTTATACCGGGGTCCGTGGGAGGAGCCACAGGAGCAGTCAGCGGGGGGGGGGGGGGGGGGGCGTGTCCAGACAGGTAAATGTAGTTCACCACACCTGTCCTGGGCCCAGCATGGAAGTGCAATTACTAAGTAAGCACAGAAGTGCCTCTACTTCCTTAGAAGTTTGCAAAGGTTCATCATGACATCTAAATTTTGGACAAACTTCTATGGATATGTGGTGGGGAGTACATTAACTGGTTGCATCACGGACTGGAAGGGAAACACTGGTGCTCTTAAGTGGAAAATCCTACAGAAGTAGTGGATACCAGTCCATCACAGGTAAAGCCCTCCTCACCACTGAGCACATCTATATGAATCGCCATCGTAGGAAAGCAGCATCTATCATCAGGGACCTCACCACCTAGGCCACGCTCTCTACTTGCTGCTGTTGTGAAGAAGGAGGTACAGCAGCCTCAGGTCTCACACCACCAGGTCCAGGAACAGTTATCACCCCTCAACCATCAGGCTCTTGAACCACAACCATCAATTGATCAGATTGATCAACGGTCAATCTGGACATCGAAAGTTTGGAGAGGAGGGGCTTCAGTCAGACCCACATTATCACAGTGCCCGTCGTCCAGGTGGACAAAGTCAGAGTGGTGATCTTAAAGCTTTAGCTCTTCGAGGCTTCAGTGAAGAGAGGCTTCACTCAGAGAAAGCAAAGGAAAGAAAAGCTCAAGTTTTCTTTCTTCTCTTCTTTATTTCTGCTAGGACAGCAGAGAAGCCAGGCCGGATAGTGAAATGCTCCACTTGCAGGATGTGGGAAAACAGGGAGACCTCCAGTGTCCCCAACAACTGCATTTGTGAGAAGTGCATCCAGCTGCAGCTTCTAACAAACCACGTTAAGGATTAGCAGCTGGAACTGGGTGAACTCCAGATCATTCGGGAGGCCAAGGGCGTGGTAGACAGAGAGAGAGATAGTTACATCCAAGGTGCAGGACACAGGAAACTGGGTGACAGTCAGGAAGGGGTTAAGGAGCCAGTGCAGAGTATTCCTGTGACCATCCCCCTCAACAACAGATTTGGATACTATTGGGGACCTAACAGGAAAGTCCCAGTGGTCGGGTCTCAGGCCCTGACTCTGCCTCTGTGACTCAGAAGGGAAGGATGAAAGAAGAAACATCCTGCGGTGATAGGGGATCCGTTAGTTAGGGGAATGGACAGGAGGTTCTGTGAGCAAGAGCAAGATTCCCTGATGGGCGCTAGGGTCCGGGCTATCTCATTGGGAGGGTGAACAGCCAGAAGTTGAGGTCCATGTAGGTACCAATGACATGGGTAGGATGAGTGATGAGGTTCTGCAGGAGGAGTTCAGGGAGTTAGGTGCTAAATTAAAGGGCAGGACCTTCAGGGTTGTGATCTCAGGATTGCTACCCATGCTACATGCTAGTGAAGTCAGAAATAGGGAGATTTTGTAGTCTAATACATGGCTGATGTAGGAGAGAGGGATGAGATTTTTGAATCACTGGGCTCTCTTCCAGGGAAGGTGCAGCCTCTACAAAAGGGATGGTTTGTACCTGAACTGGAGAAAGTCTGCTCCAGCTCCTCTTTGATGGTAGGACCTCCACTCTTGTGATTGTGCCTCATCCCATGTGCTTCTGAAGCTGAAGATACGAAGATCATACAATTTAACACACAGCTAATCAGGGAGGCCCTCAGAATCTGTGGATCATTGTTCTCTCTTCCAGGGAAGGTGGGACCTGTATAGGAGAACCTGCTTTCACCAGAACTGGAGGAGGACTAATTTTGTAGCAGGATGGCTTGCTGGTGCTGCACAGGATGCTCTAAGCTAGAGAGAGCTGGAAGAGGCAGTCGAGGGGTTATGGAGACAGATGTCATTTAGACCTCGGACAAAGTCAGGACGCAAAAGGCTGAGCACGGTGAGACTAATGTTTTGAGGTGTCTGCATTTCAATGCAGAAAGTATCATACGACAGGCAGACGAGCTCAGGGCATGGAGCAACACCTGGAATCATGACATTGTAGCCAACAGTGAGACTTGGTTGCAGGAGGGGCAGGACTGGCAGCTCAGTATTCCGGGGTTCCAGGGTGACAGAGCAGGAGGGATTAAAGGAAGAGGGGTGGCGTTATTAGTCAGGGGAAATGTCATGGCAGTGCTCCATCAGGACAGACTGGATAACTTATCTGGTGAGGCCTTACGGGTGGGTCTGAGGAACAGGAAAGGTATGACCATGTTAATGGGTCTATATGACAGACCACCCAACAGTCCAAGGGAATTGGTGGAACAACTTCTTAGAGAGATCACAGACTGTTGCAAGAAACATAAGGTTGTGACAGTAGGTGATTTTAACCTTCCACATATAGACTGGGACTCCCACTCCAGAAAAGGGCGAGATGAGATAGCGTTTGTCAAATGTGTTCGGGAACATCTCTGCGTCTAGTGATCATAACACCATTGTTCCAAGCTAATTATGGAAAAAGATGGGTCTGGTCCTCAGGCTGAGATTCTAAATTGGAGAAAGGCCAGTTTTGATCTATTTAGACAGGATCTGACAAGTGTGGATCGGGACAGGCTGTTCTCTGGCAAAAGTGTTCATGGTAATTGGGAGGCTTTCAAAGGTGAAATTTTGAGAGTACAAAGCAGCTTTCAGAATAAACAGCAAGGGTAATAGGTTTATGGAACCTTGGTTTTTGAGAGATATTGAAGCCCTGGTTCAGGAAGAAAGGAGGTGCATAGCAGGTAGAGGCAGGCAGGAACATGAGGCACATGAGCATAAGAAATACAAGAGAACACTTAAGAATAACATCAGGAGGGCTAAAAGAAGACATGAGGTTGCCCGAGCATGCAAGATGAAGGAGAAACCTAAGCAATTCAACAGATGTGTTGAATGCAAGAGGATTGCGAGGGACTAAATCAGTCCTCTGGAAGAGCAGGTGGTAGTCCATGTGCAGAGCCGAAAGAGACGAGAGAAATCTTAAATGCATTCATTGCATCTATATTTACAGTGGAGGCTGACGCAGAGTCCATAGAAATAAAGCAAAGCAACAGCAAGGTCATGGACGCTATACAGATCACAGAGGAGGAGGTGTTTGCTGTCTTGAGGGAAGTCAGGGTGGATAAATCCCCGGGGCCTGACAAGATGTTCCTCAAACCCTGTGGGAGGCAAGTGCAGAAATCACAGGGTCACTAGCAGAGATATTTAAAACATCCTTAGCGACAGGTACTGGAGAATTGGAGGATCACTGATGTTGTTCCACTGCTCAAGAAGGGTCTAAAAACTATCCAGGGATTTATAGGCCAGTGAGCCTGACATCAGTAGTGGGAAAGTTATTGGAAGGTATTCTAAGGGACTGGGTGGATGAGTATTTGAATAGACAGGGATTGATTAGGGAAAGTCAACATGGCTTTGTGTGTTGTAGATCATGTCTAACCAATCTTAGAGTTTTTCAAGGAAGTTACTACGAAAGTTGATGTTGGGAGTGGATATCGTCTGCATGAACTTCAACAAGGCAGTTGACAAGGTCCCGCATGGGAGGTTGGTCAGAAAGGTTCAGTTGCTTGGCATTCAAGATGAGATAGTAAATTGGATTGGACATTGGCTTTGTGGGAGAAGGCAGAGAGTGGTAGCAGATGGTTGCCTCTCTGACTGGAGGCCTGTGAGTAGTGGTGTGCCTCAGAGATTGGTGCTGGGTCCATTGTTGTTTGTCATCTATATCAACAACCTGGATGATAATGGGGTTAACTGGACCATCAAATTTGCAGATGACACCAAGATTGGGGGTGCAGTGGACAGTGAAGAAGACTATTAGAGCTTGCATTGGGATCTGGACCAGCTGGAAAGTTGGGCTGAAAAATGGCAGATGGAATTTAATGCAGCCAAGTGTGAGGTCTTTGGGAGGACCAACCAGGGTTGGTCTTACACAGTGAATGGGAGGGCATCGAAGAGTGCAGTGGAACAAAGGGATCTGGGAATACAGGTTGATAATTCATTAGAAGAGGTGACGCAGGCAGATAGGATTATTAAGAGAGCCTCAGGCACACTGGCCTTCATAGATCATGGATGGTTATTTGTCTGCAGTTTCTCATTAACACTAACTGGGTATGCCTGCAAGAAAACAAATCTCAGGGTTGCATATGATGACATATATGTAGAGCATAAGACCACAAGATATTGGAGCAGAACTAGGCCTTTTGGCCCATCAAGCCTGTTCTGCCATTTCATCATTGCTGACCCATTTCCCTTTCAGCCCCAATCTCCTGTACTTCGATGATAAGTTTACTTTCAATGTTGAACTTTGAACTTCGATCGGGAAGTCAAGCATGCAGCCAGGCATTGAACGAGTGCTATACTGATTCAGATCTGCAGGGGCCGATATCGCAGATTGAAGGACGAAGTTTAATTGGATGTCCCGAAGCAGTAGGCCCATAACCAAAACCCCGAGAGTGGAAGCCGAGAGGCCTGAGGCCTGTCAAAGGAGTTGGAGGACTGTTTGTGTGTGGGTGGGACGGAGGGTGGAAGAGAGGAAAGGGGTCTGTTTTGCTGTTGTTTTGTTGCTTGCTGAGTTCTGTGCTGTTCCACCAAGCTTTGTTGACGCCGGAATGTGTAGCAACAATTACGGCCTGACCACGGCACATCCTTAGTGCAAATGATGCATTTCAGTGTGTGTTTTGATACAGATTTAGATTTATTTATCACGTGAACATCGAAACATACAGAGAAATGCGTTAACACGAGGAAATCTGCAGATGCTGGAAATTCAAACAACACACATAAGATGCTGGTGGAACCTCGGGTCTCGGCCCGAAACGTCGGCAGTGCTTCTCCTTATAGATGCTGCCTGGCCTGCTGTGTTCCACCAGCATTTTGTGTGCGTTGTATAGAAATGCGTTGTTTGTGTTAACAACCAACACAACCAGGGATGTGCTGGGGGCAGGCTGAAAGTGCGGTCACACATTCCAGTGCCAACGTAGCGTGTCTGCAATGTTCAGCAGAAGACACTGCGCCTCAACTTCCCAGCGGACTAGCAGAGATTTTCAGATCTGAGGTTCTGGCCTTCAGGCCTCCAGACCTCTGGTTCAATTTGCACTTTGATCTTCAGTATCAGAATCAGTTTTAATCAGGTTTGATATGCAATACATTAAAATAAACTACAAATTACTGTATGTACTGAATATATTAAATATTTAAATTAAATAAGTAATGCAAAAATAGAAATAAAAAAGTAGCGAGGTAGTGTTCATGGGTTCGATGTCCTTTCAGACATAGGATAGCAGAGAGCAAGAAGCTGTTCCTGAATTGTTGAGTGTGTGCCTTCAGTCTCCTGTGCCTCTTCTCTGATGGTAGTAAAGAGAACAAGGCAGGTCCTGGGTGAAACATAGACATAGAAACCCTACAGCACAATACAGGCTCTTCGGTCCACAAAGTTGTGCTGAACACGTCCCTACCTTAGAAATTACTAGCCTTACCCATAGCCCTCTATTTTACTAAGCTCCATGTACCTAACCAAAAGTCTCTTAAAAGACCCTATCGTATCCACCTCCACCACCATTGCCAGCGGCCCATTCCATGCACTCACCACTCTCTGTGTACAAAACTTACCCCTGACATCTCCTCTGTATCTATTTCCCAGCACCTTAAATCTGTGTCCTCTTGTGGCAACTATTTCAGCCCTGGGAGAAAGCCTCTGACTATCCACATGATTAATGCCTTAATGGTCGTTAATGATGGGGGGTCCTTAATAATGGACGCTGCCTTTTTGAGGCGTCACTCCTTGAAGATGTCCTGGACTCTGGTGCCCATGATGGGCTGACTCTCTACAGCTTATCTTGACCCTGTGTCCATACCAGATGGTGACACAGTTAGCTGGTCCAGATGATGATGAATGTGTGTCTGGATGAGGGCCTGATCTCCAGGCCTCAAAAGGCAGATTTGCCAGTGTCAGGATCCCGACAACTTCAGTCTTGCTGATAATGGAACCCCAGACATCCTCACTGGCCCAACCTCTGACATCTGATCCCGCCCGTGCCGCTGGCCTTCAAACACAAAGGGGAGGTTTAGACTTTGACTTGCTCTCTGGCCTTTATTCTAATTCTCCCAAAACTCTAAACTGACCCCTATCACCCCCCTCGCTCCCCAAAACCATCTCTACAAACCTAAAAATACCTGAAAACTAGCTAAATTTGATCCGCGACCCCGACGGACACCGCAGCTCAGTGCCATTGTGTCTGCCACCTTTCGTGGCCTTGAAAGGGGGAAGGGAGTCTATGACCAGAGGGCACAATCTCAGAATAGAGGGGCATTCATTTAGAACAGAGATGAGGAGGAATTTCTTTAGCCAGAAGGTGGTGAATTTTTGAAATTCATTGCCATAGACAATCGTGGCGGCCAAGACACTGAGTGTATTTAAAGAGGAGGTGGTTACAGTTCTTGATTAGTCAGGGCATCAAAGGTTACAGGGAGAGGGCAGGGGAATGGGGTTGAGAGGGATGCAATGGACTGAATGGTCTGATTCTTCCCCAATGTCTTATGGTTTTATGGTATTATACTCGCCCATCAATGGATCATAACAGAATCCAGAAATTTCATTGGCTATTAGAGTTACAGAGTCACCAAATCAGGCCCTTCAGCCCACCTATTAATCTGCCTACCGACATCGACCTGCATCTGGCCCTCCATAATCTTATCATCCATTTACCTATCCAAACTTCTCTTAAATGTTGAAATCGACCCCACACGCACCACTTGTGCTGGTCGCTTGTTCCACACTCCCACCACTCTCTGAGTGAACAAGTTCCCATTAAACATCTCACCTTTCAACCTTAGCACATGACCTTTAGTTTAGTGGAAATTGTCACCACTTAATAACGAAACTGCAAAGCTCAGATTTCCCGCTTGCCCTGCCTGCACACATTGCCTCTCAGCCTGGATTTATGACTATTGATTTAATTATGCAATCAAAGACAAATATTTGCGTTCAGAGTATTTACTTGCAATGTCAACTGTTTACACTGGTCAGGACATGCAGAGACCCAGATGTCTGAGCTGGCAGAGCATCAGCAAGCTGTAAATACACTTCAGTATTCATGACTCTCCTTTGCACTTGAGCAGAAAGGCGTGCAACCATCGCAGTGCAGCCAGAAATCTTAATCCTCTTGTGCCTGGGACAAGCCTGACCCATAGCCTACTCATCTTACCCCTTCACACCAACTTTATCAACAGTTCTGATGGCAGTGGAATGGAAGTGTCCCTCGGGCAAAGCCGACGCTGACTGTCCAACCCTATTGCTGGTGAGAAGGTGATGCGGAGCCACCTGGGCATTATAGAAATTTACAGCAAGCAAGGAGGCCATTCCGCCCATCTTGTTTTGCCAGCCGAAAGAGCATTTTATTTAAAAGCAAAGTAAAATCGGAAATAGGAACGCAAGTCTGCTCTGGCTGCCCTGGGCTTTGTGTCAGCGAGCTTCCCGATGATTTGCCCCACAGAGTGTCGAACTGAGGCCAAGGCTGAGGCCTGCTCCAGACTTCGTGTCTGAGGACTCACTTTCATTCCAAGTGCTGTTTGCCTACTTTCATTGTTTGCAAGGTTTGCTTTTTTTCTCTCTTCTCTCTGCACATTTGGTGTTTGTCAGTCTTTTTTTTTAAAAAAATAGATTATTTGCTTCGTGGCTACCTGTAAGGAGATGGATCTCAAGGTTATATATATGTATATATTCTTTGATAATAAGTGTACTTTGAACTTTAAAGGGTTGGGCTTTCAAGCTCAGTCCACTATACCCCCATGACCCTGAAGCCCCCCTTAACACTTAGATATCCAACTCCTTATTGAAAACCTTTAATGATTAAATCTCCACATCAACTGGTGGAGATTTAATGGGTTCACCACTCTCGGGGCAATATGGTGCAGATACGTATCTACCTAGGGAGGTGGAAGGTGCTCCTTCCCTCCGCTAGCCCACAGGTCACCCTTGGGCAAGGTGTAGCACCTGCTTAGCCCCGGATCAGGGTCACGTGAAGCCATGAGAGCAGCTGGTGGACGGTCGTACGAGCAGCCGGTGCAGATCACAAGTCCTGGTTATGTGACCACTAACACCAGGCAGACAATCTCTGAAGAGTATTGATAATGGCTGGGATCACCCGTCTTGTAAAGACACTGCCCAGAAGAAGGCAATGGCAAACCACTTCTGTAGAAAAATTTGCCAAGAACAATCATGGTCTTGAGACCAATTTAAACTAATTTGGCAAGGGGATGTGAACTGGAGTGAAGGGACTCCAGATAGGACAGATGGTGAAAAAGCAAAGATAGTGTGCAGTCAGACTGTCAGGAAGGGAAGGCAGATGATAGGACAAAATTGCAGCCAGCAGGGTGAGTATCAGTGCATTAGGGATGCAGAATCAAAAAGAGTAGCAAATATGACACTCAAAGTGTTATATCTGAATGTACCGAGTATGAGAAATAAGGTGGATGATCTTGTTGCACTATCACAGATTGCCAGGTAAACTGTTGTGGCCATCACTGAATCGTGGCTGAAGGATGGTTGCAGTTGGGAGCTGAATATCCAAGATTACTCGTTATATCGGAGAGATAGGAATGCAGGCAGAGGGGGTGGTGGGGCTCTGTTGGCAAAGAATAGCATCAAATCAGTAGAAAGAGGTGACATGGGATCGGGTTGAGTTGTGGGGCCATGATGGCAATTGTATACATGTCTCCAAACAGTAGCTGGGACATGAACTACAGATTACAATGGCAAGTAGAACAGGCATGTTAAAAGAGCAAATTATGATAGTCATGGGAGATTTTAACATGCAGGTAGATTGGGAAAATCAGGCTGGTAATGGATCTAGACAGCACATTCCCTTGTAGGCTCGGTAATATTTTGTTCAAGGAAGTTATCATGGAAGCCTTCTATGAAGTCCTCCTCAAGACTGCCTTAACCAACTTTAATCATCCAATCTCTGTGCAAGTTAAAATCCCCCATGATAACTGCTGTTCCATTCTTAAACCTCAGATATTTCTCGGTTTATTGTCTGTGCCAGTGTAATGTTATTATTTGGTGGCCGATAGACAACTCCCGCCAGTGATATTTCCCCTTTACTATTTTCGTAATCAGCATGGATTCAACATTCTGCTCCATTGGACTTATATCATCTCTCATTATCGGCCTGATCTCATCTTTAACTACGAGTGCTACCCCACCTTCCAGCCTATCGGATATTTAATTCCCAATCCTCTCCGCCCTGCAACCACATTTCTGCAATGGCCACTGAATCATTCCCCTTTATACTGATTTGTGCGAATTAGCAGGAAGGCAGAGGATTGGGAAGCTTTTAAAAACCTTCAGAGAGCATCTAATAGAATCATTAGTATGGGAAAGATGAAATACGAAAGCAAGCTAGCAAACACTATTAAAGTAGATCGAAAAATCTTTTTCAAGTATATAAATTATAAAAGATAGTTGAGGGTGGATATAGGTCCACTGAAAAATGAGGCCAGAAAAATAACAGGGGACAAGGAGATGGCTGATGAACTAAATGAGTATTTTGCATCAGTCTTCACTGTGGAAGACACTAGCAGTGTGCCAGATGTTGAAGGGTGTGAGGGAAGTGAAGTGGGTGCAGTTGCTGTTAAAGGGAGAAGGTGCTCAAAAAGCTGAAAGACCGAAAGGTACATGAGTCACCTGGACCAGAGGAACTGCACCCTAGGTTTCTGAAAGCGATTGTGACAGAGAATGTGCAGGCATTAGTAATGATCTTTCAAGAATCACTGGACTCTGGCATGGCACTGGAAGATTGCAAATGTCACTCTACTCTTCAAGAAAGAAGGGAGAAAAAAAAAAATAGACCGGTTAGCTGACCTCAGTGGTTGGGAAGATTTTGGAGTCAATTATTAAAGATGAGGTTATAGAGTACTTGGGGACACAGGACAAGGTAGGACAAAGTCAATATGGCTTCCTTAAAGGAACATCTTGCCTGACGAACCAGCTGGAATTCTTTGAGGAAATTACACATAGGATAGATAAAGGAGATGCAGTGGATCTTGTATATTTGGATTATCAGAAAGCCTTTGACAAAGTCCCACACATGAGGCTGCTTAACAAGTTAAGAGTCCATGGTATTACAGGAAAGTTACTGGGATAGTTAGAGCATTGGAATTTAGAAGGATGAGGAGGGATCTCATTGAATCCTTTCCAACGTTGAAAGGTCAAGATAGAGTGGATTGGAAAGGATGTTTCCTCTGGTGGGGGAGTCTAGGACAAGAGGTCACAGCCTTAGTATAGAGGGGTGTCCATTTAAAACAGATGCAGAGAAATTTCTTCAGCCATAAGGTGGTGAATTTGTGACCACAGGTAGCTGTGGAGGCCAGTTTACTGGCCAAATTTGAGGAGGTAGATAGCTTTTTGGTGGCCAAGGAATCAAAGGTTACAACGACAAGGCCGGGGAGTGGGGCTGAGGAGCGGGAAAAAGGATCAACCATGATTGAATGATGGAGCAGGCTTGATGGGCCAAATGGCCCAATTCTGCTCCTATGTCTACATCATATGACACAGTACAAATTGATGAGGATGATTGTAACTTGTAATAATTTTCTACAAAACGACAAATGGCACAACATATGTCAGTGCTAATAAACCTGATTCAGATTCAGAACAAGATCTGGACACAGAAACTAATCTTCATGGTCAGACAACTCAAGTGGAGGAGCTGAGGTGGCTTACTCCAAATCTACAGGGCCCTGGTACTCGAAAGTATCTTGAACAGCTTTGGTCTACTTAATTGAATAAGGTCACTCTTGCTGTGGAGGGAACGTGGTGACGATTCACCAGACTGAGGAAGGATGTTCCTGCTGTGTAGGGAACGCAGTGACAATTCACCAGAATGAGGAAGGATGTTCCTGCTGTGGAGGGAACGTGGTGACGATTCACCAGACTGAGGAACGATGATCCTGCTGTGGAGGGAACGTGGTGACGATTCACCAGACTGAGGAAGGATGTTCCTGCTGTGGAGGGAACGTGGTGACGATTCACCAGACTAAGGAAGGATGTTCCTGCTGTGGAGGGAACGTGGTGACGATTCACCAGACTGAGGAAGGATGTTCCTGCTGTGGAGGGAACGCAGTGACAATTCACCAGAATGAGGAAGGATGTTCCTGCTGTGGAGGGAACGTGGTGACGATTCACCAGACTGAGGAAGGATGTTCCTGCTGTGGAGGGAACGCAGTGACAATTCACCAAAATGAGGAAGGATGTTCCTGCTGTGGAGGGAACGTGGTGACGATTCACCAGACTGAGGAACGATGATCCTGCTGTGGAGGGAACGTGGTGACGATTCACCAGACTGAGGAAGGATGTTCCTGCTGTGGAGGGAACGTGGTGACGATTCACCAGACAGAGGAAGGATGTTCCTGCTGTGTAGGGAACGCAGTGACGATTCACCAGACTGAGGAAGGATGTTGCTGCTGTGGAGGGAACGTGGTGACGATTCACCAGACTGAGGAAGGATGTTCCTGCTGTGTAGGGAACGTGGTGACGATTCACCAAACTGAGGAAGGATGTTCCTGCTGTAGAGGGAACGTGGTGACGATTCACCAGACTGAGGAAGGATGTTCCTGCTGTAGAGGGAACGTGGTGACGATTCACCAAACTGAGGAAGGATGTTCCTGCTGTGGAGGGAACGTGGTGACGATTCACCAGACTGAGGAAGGATGTTCCTGCTGTGGAGGGAACGTGGTGACGATTCACCAGACTGAGAAAAGATGTTCCTGCTGTGTAGGGAACGTGCTGACGATTCACCAGACTGAGGAAGGATGTTCCTGCTGTAGAGGGAACGTGGTGACGATTCACCAGACTGAGGAAGGATGTTCCTGCTGTGGAGGGAACGTGGTGACGATTCACCAGACTGAGGAAGGATGATCCTGCTGTGGAGGGAACGTGGTGATGATTCACCAGACTGAGGAAGAATGTTCCTACTGCAGAGGGAACGTGGTGACGATTCACCAGACTGAGGAAGGATGTTCCTGCTGTGGAGGGAACGTGGTGACGATTCACCAGACTGAGGAAGGATGTTCCTACTGCACAGGGAACGTGGTGACGATTCACCAGACAAAGGAATGATGTTCCTGCTGTGGAGGGAACGTGGTGACGATTCACCAGACTGAGGATGTTCCTGCTGTGGAGGGATCACTGTGACGATTCACCAGACAGAGGAAGGATGTTCCTGCTGTGGAGGGAACGCGGTGACGATTCACCAGACTGAGGAAGGATGTTCCTGCTGTGGAGGGAACGTGGTGACGATTCACCAGACTGAGGAAGGATGTTCCTGCTGTGGAGGGAAAATGGTGACGATTCACCAGACTGAGGAAGGATGTTCCTGCTGTGGAGGGAAAATGGTGACGATTCATCAGAATGAGGGAGCATGTTCCTGCTGTGGAGGGAACACACAGACAATTCACTAGACTGAGGAAGGATGATCCTGCTGTGGAGGGAACGGGCTGACGATTCACCAGACTGAGGAAGGATGTTCCTGCTGTGGAGGGAACGTGGTGACGATTCACCAGACTGAGGAAGGATGTTCCTGCTGTGGAGGGAACGTGCTGACGATTCACCAGACTGAGGCAGGATGTTCCTGCTGTGGAGGGAACGTGGTAACGATTCACCAGACTGAGGAAGGATGTTCCTGCTATGGAGGGAACGTGCTGACGATTCACCAGACTGAGGAAGGAAGTTCCTGCTGTGGAGTGAACGTGGTGACGATTCACCAGACTGAGGAAGGATGTTCCTGCTGTGGAGGGAACACACAGACAATTCACTAGACCGAGGAAGGATGTTCCTGCTGTGGAGGGAACGTGCTGACGATTCACCAGACTGAGGAAGGATGTTCCTGCTGTGGAGGGAACGTGGTGACGATTCACCAGACTGAGGAAGGATGTTCCTGCTGTGGAGGGAACGTGCTGACGATTCACCAGACTGAAGGATGTTCCTGCTGTGTAGGGAACGTGGTGACGATTCACCACACTGAGGAAGGATGTTCCTGCTGTGGAGAGAACGTGGTGACGATTCACCAGACTGAGGAAGGATGTTCCTGCTGTGGAGGGAATGTGGTGACGATTCACCAGACTGGGGAAGGTTATTCCTGCTGTGGAGGGAACGCAGTGATGTTTCACCAGACTGAGCAAGGAAGTTCCTGCTGTGGAGGGAACGTTGTGATGATTCACCAAAGTGAGGAAGGATGTTCCTGCTGTGGAGGGAACGTGGTGACGATTCACTAGACTGAGGAAGGATGTTCCTGAGGTGGAGGGAACGTGGTGACGATTCACCAGACTGAGGAAGGATGTTCCTGTTGTGGAGGGAACGTGGTGACGATTCACTAGACTGAGGAAGGATGTTCCTGAGGTGGAGGGAACGTGGTGACGATTCACCAGACTGAGGAAGGATGGTCCTGCTGTGGAGGGAACATGGTGACGATTCACCAGACTGAGGAAGGATATTCCTGCTCTGGAGGGAACATGGTGACGATTCACCAGACTGAGGAAGGATGTTCCTGCTGTGGAGGGAACGTTGTGACGATTCACCAAACTGAGGAAGGATGTTCCTGCTGTGTAGGGAAAGTGCTGACTATTCACCAGACTGAGGAAGGATGTTCCTGCTTTGGAGGGAGCGTGGTGACGATTCACCAGACTGAGGAAGGATGTTCCTGCTGTGTAGGGAACGTGCTGACGATTCACCAGACTGAGGAAGGATGTTCCTGCTGTGGAGGGAACATGCTGACGATTCACCAGACTGAGGAAGGATGTTCCTGCTGGTGAGGGAACGTTGTGACGATTCACCAAACTGAGGAAGGATGTTCCTGCTGTGTAGGGAAAGTGCTGACGATTCACCAGACTGAGGAAGGATGTTCCTGCTGTAGAGGGAACGTGGTGACGATTCACCAGACTGAGGAAGGATGTTCCTGCTGTGGAGGGAACGTGGTGACGATTCACCAGACTGAGGAAGGATGATCCTGCAGTGGAGGGAACGTGGTGACGATTCACCAGACTGAGGAAGAATGTTCCTACTGCAGAGGGAACGTGGTGACGATTCACCAGACTGAGGAAGGATGTTCCTGCTGCACAGGGAACATGGTGACGATTCACCAGACAAAGGAATGATGTTCCTGCTGTGGAGGGAACGTGGTGACGATTCACCAGACTGAGGATGTTCCTGCTGTGGAGGGATCACTGTGACGATTCACCAGACTGAGGAAGGATGTTCCTGCAGTGGAGGGAACGCGGTGACGATTCACCAGACTGAGGAAGGATGTTCCTGCTGTGGAGGGAACGTGGTGACGATTCACCAGACTGAGGAAGGATGTTCCTGCTGTGGAGGGAAAATGGTGACGATTCACCAGACTGAGGAAGGATGTTCCTGCTGTGGAGGGAAAATGGTGACGATTCATCAGAATGAGGGAGGATGTTCCTGCTGTGGAGGGAACACACAGACAATTCACTAGACTGAGGAAGGATGATCCTGCTGTGGAGGGAACGGGCTGACGATTCACCAGACTGAGGAAGGATGTTCCTGCTGTGGAGGGAACGTGGTGACGATTCACCAGACTGCGGAAGGATGTTCCTGCTGTGGAGGGAACGTGCTGACGATTCACCAGACTGAGGCAGGATGTTCCTGCTGTGGAGGGAACGTGGTAACGATTCACCAGACTGAGGAAGGATGTTCCTGCTATGGAGGGAACGTGCTGACGATTCACCAGACTGAGGAAGGAAGTTCCTGCTGTGGAGTGAACGTGGTGACGATTCACCAGACTGAGGAAGGATGTTCCTGCTGTGGTGGGAACACACAGACAATTCACTAGACCGAGGAAGGATGTTCCTGCTGTGGAGGGAACGTGCTGACGATTCACCAGACTGAGGAAGGATGTTCCTGCTGTGGAGGGAACGTGGTGACGATTCACCAGACTGAGGAAGGATGTTCCTGCTGTGGAGGGAACGTGCTGACGATTCACCAGACTGAAGGATGTTCCTGCTGTGTAGGGAACGTGGTGACGATTCACCACACTGAGGAAGGATGTTCCTGCTGTGGAGAGAACGTGGTGACGATTCACCAGACTGAGGAAGGATGTTCCTGCTGTGGAGGGAATGTGGTGACGATTCACCAGACTGGGGAAGGTTATTCCTGCTGTGGAGGGAACGCAGTGATGTTTCACCAGACTGAGCAAGGAAGTTCCTGCTGTGGAGGGAACGTTGTGATGATTCACCAAAGTGAGGAAGGATGTTCCTGCTGTGGAGGGAACGTGGTGACGATTCACTAGACTGAGGAAGGATGTTCCTGAGGTGGAGGGAACGTGGTGACGATTCACCAGACTGAGGAAGGATGTTCCTGTTGTGGAGGGAACGTGGTGACGATTCACTAGACTGAGGAAGGATGTTCCTGAGGTGGAGGGAACGTGGTGACGATTCACCAGACTGAGGAAGGATGGTCCTGCTGTGGAGGGAACATGGTGACGATTCACCAGACTGAGGAAGGATATTCCTGCTCTGGAGGGAACATGGTGACGATTCACCAGACTGAGGAAGGATGTTCCTGCTGTGTAGGGAACGTGGTGACGATTCACCAGACTGAGGAAGGATGATCCTGCTGTGGAGGGAATGTGGTGACGATTCACCAGACTGAGGAAGGATGTTCCTACTGCAGAGGGAACGTGGTGACGATTCACCAGACAAAGGAATGATGTTCCTGCTGTGGAGGGAACGTGGTGACGATTCACCAGACTGAGGAAGGATGTTCCTACTGCAGAGGGAACGTGGTGACGATTCACCAGACAAAGGAATGATGTTCCTACTGCAGAGGGAACGTGGTGACGATTCACCAAACTGAGGAAGGATCTTCCTACTGCAGAGGGAACGTGGTGACGATTCACCAGACTGAGGAAGGATGTTCCTGCTGTGGAGGGAACGTGGTGACGATTCACCAGACTGAAGAAGGATGTTCCTGCTGTGGAGGGAACATGGTGACGATTCACCAGACTGAGGAAGGATGATCCTGCTGTGGAGGGAACGTGGTGACGATTCACCAGACTGAGGAAGGATGTTCCTACTGCAGAGGGAACGTGGTGACGATTCACCAGACAAAGGAATGATGTTCCTGCTGTGGAGGGAACGTGGTGACGATTCACCAGACTGAGGAAGGATGTTCCTACTGCAGAGGGAACGTGGTGACGATTCACCAGACTGAGGAAGGATGTTCCTGCTGTGTAGGGAACGTGGTGACGATTCACCAGACTGAGGAAGGATGTTCCTGCTGTGGAGGGAACGTGGTGACGATTCACCAGACTGAAGAAGGATGTTCCTGCTGTGGAGAGAACATGGTGACGATTCACCAGACTGAGGAAGGATGTTCCTGCTGTGGAGGGAACATGGTGACGATTCACCAGACTGAGGAAGGATGTTCCTGCTGTGTAGGGAACGTGGTGACGATTCACCAGACTGAAGAAGGATGTTCCTGCTGTGGAGAGAACATGGTGACGATTCACCAGACTGAGGAAGGATGTTCCTGCTGTGGAGGGAACGTGGTGACGATTCACCAAACTGAGGAAGGATGTTCCTGCTGTGGAGGGAACGTGGTGACGATTCACCAGACTGAGGAAGGATGTTCCTGCTGTGTAGGGAACGTGGTGACGATTCACCAGACAAAGGAATGATGTTCCTACTGCAGAGGGAACGTGGTGACGATTCACCAGACAAAGGAATGATGTTCCTACTGCAGAGGGAACGTGGTGACGATTCACCAGACAAAGGAATGATGTTCCTACTGCAGAGGGAACGTGGTGACGATTCACCAGACTGAGGAAGGATGTTCCTACTGCAGAGGGAACGTGGTGACGATTCACCAGACTGAGGAAGGATGTTCCTGCTGTGGAGGGAACGTGGTGACGATTCACCAGACTGAAGAAGGATGTTCCTGCTGTGGAGGGAACATGGTGACGATTCACCAGACTGAGGAAGGATGATCCTGCTGTGGAGGGAACGTGGTGACGATTCACCAGACTGAGGAACGATGTTCCTACTGCAGAGGGAACGTGGTGACGATTCACCAGACAAAGGAATGATGTTCCTGCTGTGGAGGGAACGTGGTGACGATTCACCAGACTGAGGAAGGATGTTCCTACTGCAGAGGGAACGTGGTGACGATTCACCAGACTGAGGAAGGATGTTCTTGCTGTGTAGGGAACGTGGTGACGATTCACCAGACTGAGGAAGGATGTTCCTGCTGTGGAGGGAACGTGGTGACGATTCACCAGACTGAAGAAGGATGTTCCTGCTCTGGAGGGAACATGGTGACGATTCACCAGACTGAGGAAGGATGATCCTGCTGTGGAGGGAACGTGGTGACGATTCACCAGACTGAGGAAGGATGTTCCTACTGCAGAGGGAACGTGGTGACGATTCACCAGACAAAGTAATGATGTTCCTGCTGTGGAGGGAACGTGGTGACGATTCACCAGAATGAGGGAGGATGTTCCTGCTGTGGAGGGAACACACAGACAATTCACTAGACTGAGGAAGGATGATCCTGCTGTGGAGGGAACGGGCTGACGATTCACCAGACTGAGGAAGGATGTTCCTGCTGTGGAGGGAACGTGGTGACGATTCACTAGACTGAGGAAGGATGTTCCTGCTGTGGAGGGAACGTGCTGACGATTCACCAGACTGAGGAAGGATGTTCCTGCAGTGGAGGGAACGTGGTAACGATTCACCAGACTGAGGAAGGATGTTCCTGCTATGGAGGGAACGTGGTGACGATTCACCAGACTGAGGAAGGATGTTCCTGCTGTGGAGGGAACACACAGACAATTCACTAGACCGAGGAAGGATGATCCTGCTGTGGAGGGAACGTGCTGACGATTCACCAGACTGAGGAAGGATGTTCCTGCTGTGTAGGGAACGTGGTAACGATTCACCAGACTGAGGAAGGATGTTCCTGCTGTGGAGGGAACGTTGTGACGATTCACCAGACTGAGGAAGGATGTTCCTGCTGTGGAGTGAACGTGGTGACGATTCACCAGACTGAGGAAGGATGTTCCTGCTGTGGAGGGAACGTGGTGACGATTCACCAGACTGAGGAAGGATGTTCCTGCTGTGGAGGGAATGTGGTGACGATTCACCAAACTGAGTAAGGTTATTCCTGTTGTGGAGGGAACGCAGTGATGTTTCACCAGACTGAGCAAGGACGTTCCTGCTGTGGAGGGAACGTTGTGATGATTCACTAAACTGAGGAAGGATTTTCCTGCTGTGGAGGGAACGTGGTGACGATTCACCAGACTGAGGAAGGATATTCTTGCTGTGGAGGGAACGCAGTGATGTTTCACCAGACTGAGCAAGAAAGATCCTGCTGTGGAAGGAACGTGGTGGCGATTCACCAGACTGAGGAAGGTTATTCCTGCTGTGTAGGGAACGCAGTGACGATTCACCAGACTGAGGAAGGATGTTCCTGCTGTGGAGGGAACGTGGTGACGATTCACCAGACTGAGGAAGGATGTTCCTGCTGTGTAGGGAACGTGCTGACGATTCACCAGACTGAGGAAGGATGTTCCTGCTGTGGAGGGAGCGTGGTGACGATTCACCAGACTGAGGAAGGCTGTTCCTGCTGTAGAGGGAACGTGGTGACGATTCACCAAACTGAGGAAGGATGTTCCTGCTGTGGAGGGAACGTGGTGACGATTCACCAGACTGAGGAAGGATGTTCCTGCTGTGGAGGGAACGTGGTGACGATTCACCAGACTGAGGAAAGATGTTCCTGCTGTGTAGGGAACGTGCTGACGATTCACCAGACTGAGGAAGGATGTTCCTGCTGTAGAGGGAACGTGGTGACGATTCACCAGACTGAGGAAGGATGTTCCTGCTGTGGAGGGAACGTGGTGACGATTCACCAGACTGAGGAAGGATGTTCCTGCTGTGTAGGGAACGTGCTGACGATTCACCAGACTGAGGAAGGATGTTCCTGCTGTGGAGGGAGCGTGGTGACGATTCACCAGACTGAGGAAGGCTGTTCCTGCTGTAGAGGGAACGTGGTGACGATTCACCAAACTGAGGAAGGATGTTCCTGCTGTGGAGGGAACGTGGTGACGATTCACCAGAGTGAGGAAGGATGTTCCTGCTGTGGAGGGAACGTGGTGACGATTCACCAGACTGAGGAAAGATGTTCCTGCTGTGTAGGGAACGTGCTGACGATTCACCAGACTGAGGAAGGATGTTCCTGCTGTAGAGGGAACGTGGTGACGATTCACCAGACTGAGGAAGGATGTTCCTGCTGTGGAGGGAACGTGGTGACGATTCACCAGACTGAAGAAGGATGTTCCTGCTGTGGAGGGAACATGGTGACGATTCACCAGACTGAGGAAGGATGATCCTGCTGTGGAGGGAACGTGGTGACGATTCACCAGACTGAGGAAGGATGTTCCTGCTGTGGAGGGAACGTGGTGACGATTCACCAGACTGAGGAAGGATGTTCCTACTACAGAGGGAACGTGGTGACGATTCACCAGACAAAGGAATGATGTTCCTGCTGTGGAGGGAACGTGGTGACGATTCACCAGACTGAGGATGTTCCTGCTGTGGAGGGATCACTGTGACGATTCACCAGACTGAGGAAGGATGTTCCTGCTGTGGAGGGATCACTGTGACGATTCACCAGACTGAGGAAGGATGTTCCTACTGCAGAGGGAACGTGGTGACGATTCACCAGACAAAGGAATGATGTTCCTGCTGTGGAGGGAACGTGGTGACGATTCACCAGACTGAGGATGTTCCTGCTGTGGAGGGATCACTGTGACGATTCACCAGACTGAGGAAGGATGTTCCTGCTGTGGAGGGAACGTGGTGACGATTCACCAGACTGAGGAAGGATGTTCCTGCTGTGGAGGGAAAATGGTGACGATTCACCAGACTGAGGAAGGATGTTCCTGCTGTGGAGGGAAAATGGTGACGATTCATCAGAATGAGGGAGGATGTTCCTGCTGTGGAGGGAAAACACAGACAATTCAATAGACTGAGGAAGGATGATCCTGCTGTGGAGGGAACGGGGTGACGATTCACCAGACTGAGGAAGGATGTTCCTGCTGTGGAGGGAACGTGGTGACGATTCACCAGACTGAAGAAGGATGTTCCTGCTGTGGAGGGAACATGGTGACGATTCACCAGACTGAGGAAGGATGATCCTGCTGTGGAGGGAACGTGGTGACGATTCACCAGACTGAGGAAGGATGTTCCTGCTGTGGAGGGAACGTGGTGACGATTCACCAGACTGAGGAAGGATGTTCCTACTGCAGAGGGAACGTGGTGACGATTCACCAGACAAAGGAATGATGTTCCTGCTGTGGAGGGAACGTGGTGACGATTCACCAGACTGAGGATGTTCCTGCTGTGGAGGGATCACTGTGACGATTCACCAGACTGAGGAAGGATGTTCCTGCTGTGGAGGGATCACTGTGACGATTCACCAGACTGAGGAAGGATGTTCCTACTGCAGAGGGAACGTGGTGACGATTCACCAGACAAAGGAATGATGTTCCTGCTGTGGAGGGAACGTGGTGACGATTCACCAGACTGAGGATCTTCCTGCTGTGGAGGGATCACTGTGACGATTCACCAGACTGAGGAAGGATGTTCCTGCTGTGGAGGGAACGTGGTGACGATTCACCAGACTGAGGAAGGATGTTCCTGCTGTGGAGGGAAAATGGTGACGATTCACCAGACTGAGGAAGGATGTTCCTGCTGTGGAAGGAAAATGGTGACGATTCATCAGAATGAGGGAGGATGTTCCTGCTGTGGAGGGAACACACAGACAATTCAATAGACTGAGGAAGGATGATCCTGCTGTGGAGGGAACGGGGTGACGATTCACCAGACTGAGGAAGGATGTTCCTGCTGTGGAGGGAACGTGGTGACGATTCACCAGACTGAGGAAGGATGTTCCTGCTGTGGAGGGAACGTGCTGACGATTCACCAGACTGTGGAAGGATGTTCCTGCTGTGGAGGGAACGTGGTAACGATTCACCAGACTGAGGAAGGATGTTCCTGCTATGGAGGGAATGTGGTGACGATTCACCAGACTGAGGAAGGATGTTCCTGCTGTGGAGGGAACACACAGACAATTCACTAGACCGAGGAAGGATGATCCTGCTGTGGAGGGAATGGGCTGACGATTCACCAGACTGAGGAAGGATGTTCCTGCTGTGGAGGGAACGTGGTGACGATTCACCAGACTGAGGAAGGATGTTCCTGCTGTGGAGGGAACATGGTAACGATTCACCAGACTGAGGAAGGATGTTCCTGCTGTGGAGGGAACGTGGTGACGATTCACCACACTGAGGAAGGATGTTCCTGCTGTGGAGGGAACGTGGTGACGATTCACCAGACTGAGGAAGGATGTTCCTGCTGTGTAGGGAACGTGCTGACGATTCACCAGACTGAGGAAGGATGTTCCTGCTGTAGAGGGAACGTGGTGACGATTCAGCAAACTGAGGAAGGATGTTCCTGCTGTGGAGGGAACGTGGTGACGATTCACCAGACTGAGGAAGGATGTTCCTGCTGTGGAGGGAACGTGGTGACGATTCACCAGACTGAGGAAAGATGTTCCTGCTGTGTAGGGAACGTGCTGACGATTCACCAGACTGAGGAAGGATGTTCCTGCTGTAGAGGGAACGTGGTGACGATTCACCAGACTGAGGAAGGATGTTCCTGCTGTGGAGGGAACGTGGTGACGATTCACCAGACTGAAGAAGGATGTTCCTGCTGTGGAGGGAACATGGTGACGATTCACCAGACTGAGGAAGGATGATCCTGCTGTGGAGGGAACGTGGTGACGATTCACCAGACTGAGGAAGGATGTTCCTGCTGTGGAGGGAACGTGGTGACGATTCACCAGACTGAGGAAGGATGTTCCTACTGCAGAGGGAACGTGGTGACGATTCACCAGACAAAGGAATGATGTTCCTGCTGTGGAGGGAACGTGGTGACGATTCACCAGACTGAGGATGTTCCTGCTGTGGAGGGATCACTGTTACGATTCACCAGACTGAGGAAGGATGTTCCTGCTGTGGAGGGATCACTGTGACGATTCACCAGACTGAGGAAGGATGTTCCTACTGCAGAGGGAACGTGGTGACGATTCACCAGACAAAGGAATGATGTTCCTGCTGTGGAGGGAACGTGGAGACGATTCACCAGACTGAGGATGTTCCTGCTGTGGAGGGATCACTGTGACGATTCACCAGACTGAGGAAGGATGTTCCTGCTGTGGAGGGAACGTGGTGACGATTCACCAGACTGAGGAAGGATGTTCCTGCTGTGGAGGGAAAATGGTGACGATTCATCAGAATGAGGGAGGATGTTCCTGCTGTGGAGGGAACACACAGACAATTCACTAGACTGAGGAAGGATGATCCTGCTGTGGAGGGAACGGGGTGACGATTCACCAGACTGAGGAAGGATGTTCCTGCTGTGGAGGGAACGTGGTGACGATTCACCAGACAGAGGAAGGATGTTCCTGCTGTGGAGGGAACGTGCTGACGATTCACCAGACTGAGGAAGGATGTTCCTGCTGTTGAGGGAACGTGATAACGATTCACCAGACTGAGGAAGGATGTTCCTGCTATGGAGGGAACGTGGTGACGATTCACCAGACTGAGGAAGGATGTTCCTGCTGTGGAGGGAACACACAGACAATTCACTAGACCGAGGAAGGATGATCCTGCTGTGGAGGGAATGGGCTGACGATTCACCAGACTGAGGAAGGATGTTCCTGCTGTGGAGGGAACGTGGTGACGATTCACCAGACTGAGGAAGGATGTTCCTGCTGTGGAGGGAACATGGTAACGATTCACCAGACTGAGGAAGGATGTTCCTGCTGTGGAGGGAACGTGGTGACGATTCACCACACTGAGGAAGGATGTTCCTGCTGTGGAGGGAACGTGGTGACGATTCACCAGACTGAGGAAGGATGTTCCTGCTGTGGAGGGAAAGTGGTGACGATTCACCAGACTGAAGGATGTTCCTGCTGTGTAGGGAACGTGGTGACGATTCACCAGACTGAGGAAGGATGTTCCTGATGTGGAGGGAACGTGGTAACGATTCACCACACTGAGGAAGGATGTTCCTGCTGTGGAGGGAACGTGGTGACCATTCACCAGACTGAGGAAGGATGTTCCTGCTGTGGAGGGGAACGCAGTGATGTTTCACCAGACTGAGCAAGGAAGTTCCTGCTGTGGAGGGAACGTTGTGATGATTCACCAAACTGAGGATGGATTTTCCTGCTGTGGAGGGAACATTGTGACGATTCACCAGACTGAGGAAGGATGTTCCTGCTGTGGAGGGAACGTGGTGACGATTCACCAGACTGATGAAGGATGTTCCTGCTGTGGAGGGAAATGGTGACGATTCACCAGACTGCGGAAGGATATTCCTGCTGTGGAGGGAACGCAGTGATGTTTCACCAGACTGACCAAGAAAGATCCTGCTGTGGAGGGAACGTTGTGATGATTCACCAAACTGAGGAAGGTTATTCCTGCTGTGGAGGGAACGCAGTGATATTTCACCAGACTGAGCAAGGAAGTTCCTGCTGTGGAGGGAACGTTGTGATGATTCACCAAACTGAGGAAGGATTTTCCTGCTGTGGAGGGAACATTGTGACGATTCACTAGACTGAGGAAGGATATTCCTGCTGTGGAGGGAACGCAGTGATGTTTCACCAGACTGAGCAAGAAAGATCCTGCTGTGGAGGGAACATGGTGACGATTCACCAGACTGAGGAAGGATATTCCTGCTGTGGAGGGAACGTGGTGACTATTCACCAGACTAAGGAATGATGTTCCTGCTGTGCAGGGAACGTGGTAACGATTCACCAGACTGAGGAAGGATGTTCCTGCTCTGGAGGGAACACACAGACAATTCACTAGACCGAGGAAGGATGATCCTGCTGTGGAGGGAATGGGCTGACGATTCACCAGACTGAGGAAGGATGTTCCTGCTGTGGAAGGAACGTGGTGACGATTCACCAGACTGAGGAAGGATATTCCTGCTGTGGAGGGAACGTGGTGACTATTCACCAGACTAAGGAATGATGTTCCTGCTGTGGAGGGATCGCTGTGACGATTCACCAGACTGAGGAAGGATGTTCCTGCTTTGGAGGGAGCGTGGTGACGATTCACCAGACTGAGGAAGGATGTTCCTGCTGTGTAGGGAACGTGCTGGCTATTCACCAGATTGAGGAAGGATGTTCCTGCTGTGGAGGGAACGTGGTGACGATTCACAAGACTGAGGAAGGATGATCCTGCTGTGGAGGGAACGTGCAGACGATTCACCAGACTGAGGAAGGATGTTCCTGCTGTGGAGGGAACGTCGTGACGATTCACCAGACTGAGGAAGGATGTTCCTGCTGTGGAGGGAACGTGGTGAAGATTCACCAGACTGAGGAAGGATGTTCCTGCTGTGGAGGGATCGCTGTGACAATTCACCAGACTGAGGAAGGATGTTCCTGCTGTGGAGGGAACCTGGTGACTATTCACCAGACTGAGGAAGGATGTTCCTGCTGTGGAAGGAACATGGTGACGATTCACCAGACTGAGGAAGGATGTTCCTGCTGTGGAGGGAACGTGGTGACTATTCACCAGACTAAGGAATGATGTTCCTGCTGTGGAGGGATCGCTGTGACGATTCACCAGACTGAGGAAGGATGTTCCTGCTGTGGAGGGAACGTTGTGACGATTCACCAAACTGAGGAAGGATGTTCCTGCTGTGTAGGGAACGTGCTGGCTATTCACCAGATTGAGGAAGGATGTTCCTGCTGTGGAGGGAACGTGCAGACGATTCACAAGACTGAGGAAGGATGATCCTGCTGTGGAGGGAACGTGGTGACGATTCAACAGACTGAGGAAGGATGTTCCTGCTGTGGAGGGAACGTGCAGACGATTCACCAGACTGAGGAAGGATGTTCCTGCTGTGGAGGGAACGTCGTGACGATTCACCAGACTGAGGAAGGATGTTCCTGCTGTGGAGGGAACGTGGTGAAGATTCACCAGACTGAGGAAGGATGTTCCTGCTGTGGAGGGATCGCTGTGACAATTCACCAGACTGAGGAAGGATGTTCCTGCTGTGGAGGGAACCTGGTGACTATTCACCAGACTGAGGAAGGATGTTCCTGCTGTGGAGTGAATGTGGTGACGATTCACCAGACTGAGGAAGGATGTTCCTGATGTGGAGGGAACGTGGTGACGATTCACCAGACTGAGGAAGGATGTTCCTGCTGTGGAGGGAACGTGTTCACGATTCACCAGACTGAGGAAGGATGTTCCTGCTGTGGAGTGAACGTGGTGACGATTCACCAGACTGAGGAAGGATGTTCCTGCTGTGGAGTGAACGTGGTGACGATTCAGCAGACTGAGGAAGGATGTTCCTGCTGTGGAGGGAACGTGGTGACGATTCACCAGACTGAGGAAGGATGTTCCTGCTGTGGAGAGAACGTGGTGACGATTCACCAGACTGGGGAAGGTTATTCCTGCTGTGGAGGGAACGCAGTATTGTTTCACCAGACTGAGGAAGGTTATTCCTGCTGTGGAGGGAACGCAGTGACGATTCACCAGACTGAGGAAGGATGTTCCTGCTGTGGAGGGAACATGGTGACGATTCACCAGACTGAGGAACGATATTCCTGCTGTGGAGGGAACGTGGTGACGATTCACCAGACTGAGGAAGGTTATTCCTGCTGTGGAGGGAACGCAGTGAAGTTTCACCAGACTGAGGAAGGATGTTCCTGCTGTGGAGGGAACATGGTGACGATTCACCAGACTGAGAAAGGATTTTCCTGCTGTGGAAGGAACGTGGTGACGATTCACCAGACTGAGGAAGGATATTCCTGCTGTGGAGGGAGCATGGTGACGATTCACCAGACTGAGGAAGGATATTCCTGCTGTGGAAGGAACGTGGTGACGATTCACCAGACTGAGGAAGGATGTTCCTGCTGTGGAGGGAACGTGGTGAAGATTCACCAGACTGAGGAAGGATGTTCCTGCTGTGGAGGGATCGCTGTGACAATTCACCAGACTGAGGAAGGATGTTCCTGCTGTGGAGGGAACCTGGTGACGATTCACCAGACTGAGGAAGGATGTTCCTGCTGTGGAGGGAACGTGGTGACTATTCACCAGACTAAGGAATGATGTTCCTGCTGTGGAGGGATCGCTGTGACGATTCACCAGACTGAGGAAGGATGTTCCTGCTGTGGAGGGAACGTTGTGACGATTCACCAAACTGAGGAAGGATGTTCCTGCTGTGTAGGGAAAGTGCTGACTATTCACCAGACTGAGGAAGGATGTTCCTGCTTTGGAGGGAGCGTGGTGACGATTCACCAGACTGAGGAAGGATGTTCCTGCTGTGTAGGGAACGTGCTGGCTATTCACCAGATTGAGGAAGGATGTTCCTGCTGTGGAGGGAACGTGCAGACGATTCACCAGACTGAGGAAGGATGTTCCTGCTGTGGAGGGAACGTGCAGACGATTCACAAGACTGAGGAAGGATGATCCTGCTGTGGAGGGAACGTGCAGACGATTCACCAGACTGAGGAAGGATGTTCCTGCTGTGGAGGGAACGTCGTGACAATTCACCAGACTGAGGAAGGATGTTCCTGCTGTGGAGGGAACGTGGTGAAGATGCACCAGACTGAGGAAGGATGTTCCTGCTGTGGAGGGATCGCTGTGACAATTCACCAGACTGAGGAAGGATGTTCCTGCTGTGGAGGGAACCTGGTGACTATTCACCAGACTGAGGAAGGATGTTCCTGCTGTGGAAGGAACGTGGTGACGATTCACCAGACTGAGGAAGGATGTTCCTGCTGTGGAGGGAACGTGGTGACTATTCACCAGACTAAGGAATGATGTTCCTGCTGTGGAGGGATCGCTGTGACGATTCACCAGACTGAGGAAGGATGTTCCTGCTGTGGAGGGAACGTTGTGATGATTCACCAAACTGAGGAAGGATGTTCCTGCTGTGTAGGGAAAGTGCTGACTATTCACCAGACTGAGGAAGGATGTTCCTGCTTTGGAGGGAGCGTGGTGACGATTCACCAGACTGAGGAAGGATGTTCCTGCTGTGTAGGGAAAGTGCTGGCTATTCACCAGATTGAGGAAGGATGTTCCTGCTGTGGAGGGAACGTGCAGACGATTCACAAGACTGAGGAAGGATGATCCTGCTGTGGAGGGAACGTGGTGACGATTCAACAGACTGAGGAAGGATGTTCCTGCTGTGGAGGGAACGTGCAGACGATTCACCAGACTGAGGAAGGATGTTCCTGCTGTGGAGGGAACGTCGTGACGATTCACCAGACTGAGGAAGGATGTTCCTGCTGTGGAGGGAACGTGGTGAAGATTCACCAGACTGAGGAAGGATGTTCCTGCTGTGGAGGGATCGCTGTGACAATTCACCAGACTGAGGAAGGATGTTCCTGCTGTGGAGGGAACCTGGTGACTATTCACCAGACTGAGGAAGGATGTTCCTGCTGTGGAGTGAATGTGGTGACGATTCACCAGACTGAGGAAGGATGTTCCTGATGTGGAGGGAACGTGGTGACGATTCACCAGACTGAGGAAGGATGTTCCTGCTGTGGAGGGAACGTGTTCACGATTCACCAGACTGAGGAAGGATGTTCCTGCTGTGGAGTGAACGTGGTGACGATTCACCAGACAGAGGAAGGATGTTCCTGCTGTGGAGTGAACGTGGTGACGATTCACCAGACTGAGGAAGGATGTTCCTGCTGTGGAGGGAACGTGGTGACGATTCACCAGACTGAGGAAGGATGTTCCTGCTGTGGAGAGAACGTGGTGACGATTCACCAGACTGGGGAAGGTTATTCCTGCTGTGGAGGGAACGCAGTGATGTTTCACCAGACTGAGGAAGGTTATTCCTGCTGTGGAGGGAACGCAGTGACGATTCACCAGACTGAGGAAGGATGTTCCTGCTGTGGAGGGAAAATGGTGACGATTCACCAGACTGAGGAACGATATTCCTGCTGTGGAGGGAACGTGGTGACGATTCACCAGACTGAGGAAGGTTATTCCTGCTGTGGAGGGAACGCAGTGAAGTTTCACCAGACTGAGGAAGGATGTTCCTGCTGTGGAGGGAACATGGTGACGATTCACCAGACTGAGAAAGGATGTTCCTGCTGTGGAAGGAACGTGGTGACGATTCACCAGACTGAGGAAGGATATTCCTGCTGTGGAGGGAGCATGGTGACGATTCACCAGACTGAGGAAGGATATTCCTGCTGTGGAAGGAACGTGGTGACGATTCACCAGACTGAGGAAGGATGTTCCTGCTGTGGAGGGAACGTGGTGAAGATTCACCAGACTGAGGAAGGATGTTCCTGCTGTGGAGGGATCGCTGTGACAATTCACCAGACTGAGGAAGGATGTTCCTGCTGTGGAGGGAACGTGCTGGCTATTCACCAGATTGAGGAAGGATGTTCCTGCTGTGGAGGGAACGTGCAGACGATTCACAAGACTGAGGAAGAATGATCCTGCTGTGGAGGGAACGTGGTGACGATTCAACAGACTGAGGAAGGATGTTCCTGCTGTGGAGGGAACGTGCAGACGATTCACCAGACTGAGGAAGGATGTTCCTGCTGTGGAGGGAACGTCGTGACGATTCACCAGACTGAGGAAGGATGTTCCTGCTGTGGAGGGAACGTGGTGAAGATTCACCAGACTGAGGAAGGATGTTCCTGCTGTGGAAGGAACGTGGTGACGATTCACCAGACTGAGGAAGGATGTTCCTGCTGTGGAGGGAACGTGGTGACTATTCACCAGACTAAGGAATGATGTTCCTGCTGTGGAGGGATCGCTGTGACGATTCACCAGACTGAGGAAGGATGTTCCTGCTGTGGAGGGAACGTTGTGACGATTCACCAAACTGAGGAAGGATGTTCCTGCTGTGGAGGGATCGCTGTGACGATTCACCAGACTGAGGAAGGATGTTCCTGCTGTGGAGGGAACGTTGTGACGATTCACCAAACTGAGGAAGGATGTTCCTGCTGTGTAGGGAAAGTGCTGACTATTCACCAGACTGAGGAAGGATGTTCCTGCTTTGGAGGGAGCGTGGTGACGATTCACCAGACTGAGGAAGGATGTTCCTGCTGTGTAGGGAACGTGCTGGCTATTCACCAGATTGAGGAAGGATGTTCCTGCTGTGGAGGGAACGTGCAGACGATTCACAAGACTGAGGAAGAATGATCCTGCTGTGGAGGGAACGTGGTGACGATTCAACAGACTGAGGAAGGATGTTCCTGCTGTGGAGGGAACGTGCAGACGATTCACCAGACTGAGGAAGGATGTTCCTGCTGTGGAGGGAACGTGGTGACTATTCACCAGACTAAGGAATGATGTTCCTGCTGTGGAGGGATCGCTGTGACGATTCACCAGACTGAGGAAGGATGTTCCTGCTTTGGAGGGAGCGTGGTGACGATTCACCAGACTGAGGAAGGATGTTCCTGCTGTGTAGGGAACGTGCTGGCTATTCACCAGATTGAGGAAGGATGTTCCTGCTGTGGAGGGAACGTGCAGACGATTCACAAGACTGAGGAAGGATGATCCTGCTGTGGAGGGAACGTGCAGACGATTCACCAGACTGAGGAAGGATGTTCCTGCTGTGGAGGGAACGTCGTGACGATTCACCAGACTGAGGAAGGATGTTCCTGCTGTGGAGGGAACGTGGTGAAGATTCACCAGACTGAGGAAGGATGTTCCTGCTGTGGAGGGATCGCTGTGACAATTCACCAGACTGAGGAAGGATGTTCCTGCAGTGGAGGGAACCTGGTGACTATTCACCAGACTGAGGAAGGATGTTCCTGCTGTGGAAGGAACGTGGTGACGATTCACCAGACTGAGGAAGGATGTTCCTGCTGTGGAGGGAACGTGGTGACTATTCACCAGACTAAGGAATGATGTTCCTGCTGTGGAGGGATCGCTGTGACGATTCACCAGACTGAGGAAGGATGTTCCTGCTGTGGAGGGAACGTTGTGACGATTCACCAAACTGAGGAAGGATGTTCCTGCTGTGTGGTGAAAGTGCTGACTATTCACCAGACTGAGGAAGGATGTTCCTGCTTTGGAGGGAGCGTGGTGACGATTCACCAGACTGAGGAAGGATGTTCCTGCTGTGTAGGGAACGTGCTGGCTATTCACCAGATTGAGGAAGGATGTTCTTGCTGTGGAGGGAACGTGCAGACGATTCACAAGACTGAGGAAGGATGATCCTGCTGTGGAGGGAACGTGGTGACGATTCAACAGACTGAGGAAGGATGTTCCTGCTGTGGAGGGAACGTGCAGACGATTCACCAGACTGAGGAAGGATGTTCCTGCTGTGGAGGGAACGTCGTGACGATTCACCAGACTGAGGAAGGATGTTCCTGCTGTGGAGGGAACGTGGTGAAGATTCACCAGACTGAGGAAGGATGTTCCTGCTGTGGAGGGATCGCTGTGACAATTCACCAGACTGAGGAAGGATGTTCCTGCTGTGGAGGGAACCTGGTGACTATTCACCAGACTGAGGAAGGATGTTCCTGCTGTGGAGTGAATGTGGTGACGATTCACCAGACTGAGGAAGGATGTTCCTGATGTGGAGGGAACGTGGTGACGATTCACCAGACTGAGGAAGGATGTTCCTGCTGTGGAGGGAACGTGTTCACGATTCACCAGACTGAGGAAGGATGTTCCTGCTGTGGAGTGAACGTGGTGACGATTCACCAGACTGAGGAAGGATGTTCCTGCTGTGGAGTGAACGTGGTGACGATTCACCAGACTGAGGAAGGATGTTCCTGCTGTGGAGGGAACGTGGTGACGATTCACCAGACTGAGGAAGGATGTTCCTGCTGTGGAGAGAACGTGGTGACGATTCACCAGACTGGGGAAGGTTATTCCTGCTGTGGAGGGAACGCAGTGATGTTTCACCAGACTGAGGAAGGTTATTCCTGCTGTGGAGGGAACGCAGTGACGATTCACCAGACTGAGGAAGGATGTTCCTGCTGTGGAGGGAACATGGTGACGATTCACCAGACTGAGGAACGATATTCCTGCTGTGGAGGGAACGTGGTAACGATTCACCAGACTGAGGAAGGTTATTCCTGCTGTGGAGGGAACGCAGTGAAGTTTCACCAGACTGAGGAAGGATGTTCCTGCTGTGGAGGGAACATGGTGACGATTCACCAGACTGAGAAAGGATGTTCCTGCTGTGGAAGGAACGTGGTGACGATTCACCAGACTGAGGAAGGATATTCCTGCTGTGGAGGGAGCATGGTGACGATTCACCAGACTGAGGAAGGATATTCCTGCTGTGGAAGGAACGTGGTGACGATTCACCAGACTGAGGAAGGTTATTCCTGCTGTGGAGGGAACGTGGTGACGATTCACCAGACTGAGGAATGATGTTCCTGCTGTGGAGGGATCGCTGTGACGATTCACCAGACTGAGGAAGGATATTCCTGCTGTGGAGGGAACATGGTGACGATTCACCAGACTGAGGAAGGATGTTCCTGCTGTGGAGGGAACGTTGTGACGATTCTCCAAACTGAGGAAGGATGTTCCTGCTGTGTATGGAAAGTGCTGACTATTCACCAGACTGAGGAAGGATGTTCCTGCTTTGGAGGGAGCGTGGTGACGATTCACCAGACTGAGGAAGGATGTTCCTGCTGTGGAGGGAACGCAGTGACGATTCACCAGACTGAGGAAAGATGTTCCTGCTGTAGAAGGAACGTGAGGTGACGATTCACAGACTGAGGAAGGATGTTCCTGCTGTGGAGGGAACATGGTGACGATTCACCAGACTGAGGAAGGATGTTCCGGCTGTGGAGGGAAAGTGGTGACGATTCACCAGACTGAGGAAGGATGTTCCTGCTGTGGAGGGATCGCTGTGACGATTCACCAGACTGAGGAAGGATGTTCCTGCTGTGGAGGGAACGTGGTGACGATTCACCAGACTGAGGAAGGATGTTCCTGCTGTGGAGGGAACGTGCTGACAATTCAGCAGACTGAGGAAGTATATTCCTGCTGTAGAAGGAACGTGACAGCGATTCACCAGACTGAGGAAGGATGTTCCTCCTGTGGAGTGAACGCAGTAACGATTCACCAGACTGAGGAAGGATGTTCCTGCTGTGGAGGGAACATTGTGACGATTCACCAGACTGAGGAAGGATGTTCCGGCTGTGGAGGGAAAGTGGTGACGATTCACCAGACTGAGGAAGGATGTTCCTGCTGTGGAGGGAACGCGGTGACGATTCACCAGACTGAGGAAGGATATTCCTGCTGTGGAGGGAACGTGGTGACGATTCACCAGACTGAGGAAGGATGTTCCTGCTGTGGAGGGAACGTGCTGACAATTCAGCAGACTGAGGAAGAATATTCCTGCTGTAGAAGGAACGTGACAGCGATTCACCAGACTGAGGAAGGATTTTCCTGCTGTGGAGGGATCGCTGTGACGATTCACCAGACTGAGGAAGGATGTTCCTCCTGTGGAGTGAACGCAGTAACGATTCACCAGACTGAGGAAGGATGTTCCTGCTGTGGAGGGAACGCAGCGACGATTCACCAGACTGAGGAAGGATGATCCTGCTGTGGAGGGAAAGTGGTGACGATTCACCGGATTGAGGAAGGATGTTCCTGCTGTGGAGGGAACGTGGTGACGATTCACCAGACTGAGGAAGGATATTCCTGCTGTGGAGAGAACGTGCTGACAATTCAGCAGACTGAGGAAGGATGTTCCTGCTGTGGAGGAAACGGGCTGACAATTCAGCAGACTGAGGAAGGATGTTCCTGCTGTGTAGGGAACGTGCTGACAATTCACCAGACTGAGGAAGAATATTCCTGCTGTAGAAGGAACGTGACAGCGATTCACCAGACTGAGGAAGGATGTTCCTGATGTGGAGGGAACGCTGTGACGATTCACCAGACTAAGGAAGGATGATCCTGCTGTGGAGGGAGCATGGTGACGATTCACCAGACTGAGGAAGGATGTTCCTGCTGTGGAGGGAGCGTGGTGACTATTCACCAGACTGAGGAAGGATGTTCCTGCTGTGGAGGGAATGTGACAGCGATTCACCAGACAGAGGAAGGATGTTCCTGCTGTGGAGTGAACGTCGTGACAATTCACCAGACTGAGGAAGGATGTTCCTGCTGTGAAGGGAATGTGGTGACGATTCACCAGACTGAGGAAGGATGTTCCTGCTGTGGAGAGGACGATGTGACTATTTACCAGACTGAGTAAGGATGTTCCTGCTGTGGAGGGATCGCTGTGACGATTCACCAGACTGAGGCAAGATGTTCCTGCTGTGGAGGGAACGTTCAGACGATTGACAAGACTGAGGAAGGATGATCCTGCTGTGGAGGGAACACAGTGACGAATCACCAGACTGAGGAAGGATGTTCCTGCTCTGGAGGAAACGTGGTGAAGATTCACCAGACTGAGGAAGGATGTTCCTGCTGTGGAGGGAACGTGGTGACGATTCACCAGACTGAGGAAGGATGTTCCTGCTGTGGAGAGGACGATGTGACTATTTACCAGACTGAGTAAGGATGTTCCTGCTGTGGAGGGATCGCTGTGACGATTCACCAGACTGAGGCAAGATGTTCCTGCTGTGGAGGGAACGTGGTGACGATTCACCAGACTGAGGAAGGATGTTCCTGCTGTGGAGGGAACGTGGTGATGATTCACCAGACTGAGGAAGGATGTTCCTGCTGTGGAGGGAACGCAGTGACGATTCACCAGACTGAGGAAGGATGTTCCTGCTGTAGAAGGAACGTGAGGTGACGATTCACCAGACTGAGGAAGGATGTTCCTGCTGTGGAGGGAACATGGTGACGATTCACCAGACTGAGGAAGGATGTTCCGGCTGTGGAGGGAAAGTGGTGACGATTCACCAGACTGAGGAAGGATGTTCCTGCTGTGGAGGGATCGCTGTGACGATTCACCAGACTGAGGAAGGATGTTCCTGCTGTGGAGGGAACGTGGTGACGATTCACCAGACTGAGGAAGGATGTTCCTGCTGTGGAGGGAACGTGCTGACAATTCAGCAGACTGAGGAAGTATATTCCTGCTGTAGAAGGAACGTGACAGCGATTCACCAGACTGAGGAAGGATGTTCCTCCTGTGGAGTGAACGCAGTAACGATTCACCAGACTGAGGAAGGATGTTCCTGCTGTGGAGGGAACGCAGCGACGATTCACCAGACTGAAGAAGGATATTCCTGCTGTGGAGGGAACATTGTGACGATTCACCAGACTGAGGAAGGATGTTCCGGCTGTGGAGGGAAAGTGGTGACGATTCACCAGACTGAGGAAGGATGTTCCTGCTGTGGAGGGAACGCGGTGACGATTCACCAGACTGAGGAAGGATATTCCTGCTGTGGAGGGAACGTGGTGACGATTCACCAGACTGAGGAAGGATGTTCCTGCTGTGGAGGGAACGTGCTGACAATTCAGCAGACTGAGGAAGAATATTCCTGCTGTAGAAGGAACGTGACAGCGATTCACCAGACTGAGGAAGGATTTTCCTGCTGTGGAGGGATCGCTGTGACGATTCACCAGACTGAGGAAGGATGTTCCTCCTGTGGAGTGAACGCAGTAACGATTCACCAGACTGAGGAAGGATGTTCCTGCTGTGGAGGGAACGCAGCGACGATTCACCAGACTGAGGAAGGATGATCCTGCTGTGGAGGGAAAGTGGTGACGATTCACCAGACTGAGGAAGGATGTTCCGGCTGTGGAGGGAAAGTGGTGACGATTCACCAGACTGAGGAAGGATGTTCCTGCTGTGGAGGGATCGCTGTGACGATTCACCAGACTGAGGAAGGATGTTCCTGCTGTGGAGGGAACGTGGTGACGATTCACCAGACTGAGGAAGGATGTTCCTGCTGTGGAGGGAACGTGCTGACAATTCAGCAGACTGAGGAAGTATATTCCTGCTGTAGAAGGAACGTGACAGCGATTCACCAGACTGAGGAAGGATGTTCCTCCTGTGGAGTGAACGCAGTAACGATTCACCAGACTGAGGAAGGATGTTCCTGCTGTGGAGGGAACATTGTGACGATTCACCAGACTGAGGAAGGATGTTCCGGCTGTGGAGGGAAAGTGGTGACGATTCACCAGACTGAGGAAGGATGTTCCTGCTGTGGAGGGAACGCGGTGACGATTCACCAGACTGAGGAAGGATATTCCTGCTGTGGAGGGAACGTGGTGACGATTCACCAGACTGAGGAAGGATGTTCCTGCTGTGGAGGGAACGTGCTGACAATTCAGCAGACTGAGGAAGAATATTCCTGCTGTAGAAGGAACGTGACAGCGATTCACCAGACTGAGGAAGGATTTTCCTGCTGTGGAGGGATCGCTGTGACGATTCACCAGACTGAGGAAGGATGTTCCTCCTGTGGAGTGAACGCAGTAACGATTCACCAGACTGAGGAAGGATGTTCCTGCTGTGGAGCGAACGCAGCGACGATTCACCAGACTGAGGAAGGATGATCCTGCTGTGGAGGGAAAGTGGTGACGATTCTCCGGATTGAGGAAGGATGTTCCTGCTGTGGAGGGAACGTGGTGACGATTCACCAGACTGAGGAAGGATATTCCTGCTGTGGAGGGAACGTGCTGACAATTCAGCAGACTGAGGAAGGATGTTCCTGCTGTGGAGGAAACGGGCTGACAATTCAGCAGACTGAGGAAGGATGTTCCTGCTGTGTAGGGAACGTGCTGACAATTCACCAGACTGAGGAAGAATATTCCTGCTGTAGAAGGAACGTGACAGCGATTCACCAGACTGAGGAAGGATGTTCCTGATGTGGAGGGAACGCTGTGACGATTCACCAGACTAAGGAAGGATGATCCTGCTGTGGAGGGAGCATGGTGACGATTCACCAGACTGAGGAAGGATGTTCCTGCTGTGGAGGGAGCATGGTGACGATTCACCAGACTGAGGAAGGATGTTCCTGCTGTGGAGGGAGCGTGGTGACTATTCACCAGACTGAGGAAGGATGTTCCAGCTGTGGAGGGAATGTGACAGCGATTCACCAGACAGAGGAAGGATGTTCCTGCTGTGGAGTGAACGTCGTGACAATTCACCAGACTGAGGAAGGATGTTCCTGCTGTGAAGGGAATGTGGTGACGATTCACCAGACCGAGGAAGGATGTTCCTGTTGTGGAGAGGACGATGTGACTATTTACCAGACTGAGTAAGGATGTTCCTGCTGTGGAGGGATCGCTGTGACGATTCACCAGACTGAGGCAAGATGTTCCTGCTGTGGAGGGAACGTTCAGACGATTCACAAGACTGAGGAAGGATGATCCTGCTGTGGAGGGAACACAGTGACGAATCACCAGACTGAGGAAGGATGTTCCTGCTCTGGAGGAAACGTGGTGAAGATTCACCAGACTGAGGAAGGATGTTCCTGCTGTGGAGGGAACGTGGTGACGATTCACCAGACTGAGGAAGGATGTTCCTGCTGTGGAGAGGACGATGTGACTATTTACCAGACTGAGTAAGGATGTTCCTGCTGTGGAGGGATCGCTGTGACGATTCACCAGACTGATGCAAGATGTTCCTGCTGTGGAGGGAACGTGGTGACGATTCACCAGACTGAGGAAGGATGTTCCTGCTGTGGAGGGAACGTGGTGATGATTCACCAGACTGAGGAAGGATGTTCCTGCTGTGGAGGGAACGCAGTGACGATTCACCAGACTGAGGAAGGATGTTCCTGCTGTAGAAGGAACGTGAGGTGACGATTCACCGGACTGAGGAAGGATGTTCCTGCTGTGGAGGGAACATGGTGACGATTCACCAGACTGAGGAAGGATGTTCCGGCTGTGGAGGGAAAGTGGTGACGATTCACCAGACTGAGGAAGGATGTTCCTGCTGTGGAGGGATCGCTGTGACGATTCACCAGACTGAGGAAGGATGTTCCTGCTGTGGAGGGAACGTGGTGACGATTCACCAGACTGAGGAAGGATGTTCCTGCTGTGGAGAGGACGATGTGACTATTTACCAGACTGAGTAAGGATGTTCCTGCTGTGGAGGGATCGCTGTGACGATTCACCAGACTGATGCAAGATGTTCCTGCTGTGGAGGGAACGTGGTGACGATTCACCAGACTGAGGAAGGATGTTCCTGCTGTGGAGGGAACGTGGTGATGATTCACCAGACTGAGGAAGGATGTTCCTGCTGTGGAGGGAACGCAGTGACGATTCACCAGACTGAGGAAGGATGTTCCTGCTGTAGAAGGAACGTGAGGTGACGATTCACCAGACTGAGGAAGGATGTTCCTGCTGTGGAGGGAACATGGTGACGATTCACCAGACTGAGGAAGGATGTTCCGGCTGTGGAGGGAAAGTGGTGACGATTCACCAGACTGAGGAAGGATGTTCCTGCTGTGGAGGGATCGCTGTGACGATTCACCAGACTGAGGAAGGATGTTCCTGCTGTGGAGGGAACGTGGTGACGATTCACCAGACTGAGGAAGGATGTTCCTGCTGTGGAGGGAACGTGCTGACAATTCAGCAGACTGAGGAAGTATATTCCTGCTGTAGAAGGAACGTGACAGCGATTCACCAGACTGAGGAAGGATGTTCCTCCTGTGGAGTGAACGCAGTAACGATTCACCAGACTGAGGAAGGATGTTCCTGCTGTGGAGGGAACATTGTGACGATTCACCAGACTGAGGAAGGATGTTCCGGCTGTGGAGGGAAAGTGGTGACGATTCACCAGACTGAGGAAGGATGTTCCTGCTGTGGAGGGAACGCGGTGACGATTCACCAGACTGAGGAAGGATATTCCTGCTGTGGAGGGAACGTGGTGACGATTCACCAGACTGAGGAAGGATGTTCCTGCTGTGGAGGGAACGTGCTGACAATTCAGCAGACTGAGGAAGAATATTCCTGCTGTAGAAGGAACGTGACAGCGATTCACCAGACTGAGGAAGGATTTTCCTGCTGTGGAGGGATCGCTGTGACGATTCACCAGACTGAGGAAGGATGTTCCTCCTGTGGAGTGAACGCAGTAACGATTCACCAGACTGAGGAAGGATGTTCCTGCTGTGGAGGGAACGCAGCGACGATTCACCAGACAGAGGAAGGATGATCCTGCTGTGGAGGGAAAGTGGTGACGATTCACCGGATTGAGGAAGGATGTTCCTGCTGTAGAGGGAACGTGGTGACGATTCACCAGACTGAGGAAGGATATTCCTGCTGTGGAGGGAACGTGCTGACAATTCAGCAGACTGAGGAAGGATGTTCCTGCTGTGGAGGAAACGGGCTGACAATTCAGCAGACTGAGGAAGGATGTTCCTGCTGTGTAGGGAACGTGCTGACAATTCACCAGACTGAGGAAGAATATTCCTGCTGTAGAAGGAACGTGACAGCGATTCACCAGACTGAGGAAGGATGTTCCTGATGTGGAGGGAACGCTGTGACGATTCACCAGACTAAGGAAGGATGATCCTGCTGTGGAGGGAGCGTGGTGACGATTCACCAGACTGAGGAAGGATGTTCCTGCTGTGGAGGGAGCGTGGTGACTATTCACCAGACTGAGGAAGGATGTTCCTGCTGTGGAGGGAATGTGACAGCGATTCACCAGACAGAGGAAGGATGTTCCTGCTGTGGAGTGAACGTCGTGACAATTCACCAGACTGAGGAAGGATGTTCCTGCTGTGAAGGGAATGTGGTGACGATTCACCAGACTGAGGAAGGATGTTCCTGCTGTGGAGAGGACGATGTGACTATTTACCAGACTGAGTAAGGATGTTCCTGCTGTGGAGGGATCGCTGTGACGATTCACCAGACTGAGGCAAGATGTTCCTGCTGTGGAGGGAACGTTCAGACGATTCACAAGACTGAGGAAGGATGATCCTGCTGTGGAGGGAACACAGTGACGAATCACCAGACTGAGGAAGGATGTTCCTGCTCTGGAGGAAACGTGGTGAAGATTCACCAGACTGAGGAAGGATGTTCCTGCTGTGGAGGGAACGTGGTGACGATTCACCAGACTGAGGAAGGATGTTCCTGCTGTGGAGGGAACGTGGTGACGATTCACCAGACTGAGGAAGGATGTTCCTGCTGTGAAGGGAATGTGGTGACGATTCACCAGACTGAGGAAGGATGTTCCTGCTGTGGAGAGGACGATGTGACGATTCACCAGACTGAGTAAGGATGTTCCTGCTGTGGAGGGAACGTGGTAACGATTCACCAGACTGAGGAAGAATGTTCCCGCTGTGGAGTGAATGTGGTGACGATTCACCAGACAGGGGAAGATTATTAATGCTGTGGAGGGATCGCAGTGACGATTCACCAGAATGAGAAAGGATGTTCCTGCTGTGGAGGGATCGCTGTGACAATTCACCAGACTGAGGAAGGATGTTCCTGCTGTGGAGGGAACGTGGTGACGATTCACCAGACTGAGAAAGGATGTTCCTGCTGTGGAGGGAACGTGGTGACGATTCACCCGACTGAGGAAGGATGTTCCTGCTGTGGAGGGAACGTGGTGATGATTCACCAGACTGAGGAAGGATGTTCCTGCTGTGGAGTGAACGCAGTAACGATTCACAAGACTGAGGGAGTATGTTCCTGCTGTGGAGGGAACGTGGTGATGATTCACCAGACTGAGGAAGTATGTTCCTGTTGTGGAGGGAACGTGGTGACTATTCACCAGACTGAGGAAGGATGTTCCTGCTGTGGAGGGAACGTGGTGACGATTCACCAGACTGAGGAAGGATGTTCCTGCTGTGGAGGGAACGTGGTGACGATTCACCAGACTGAGGAACAATATTCCTGCTGTGGAGGGAACGTGGTGACGATTCACCAGACTGAGGAAGGATGTTCCTGCTGTGGAGGGAACGCAGTAACGATTCACAAGACTGAGGGAGTATGTTCCTGCTGTGGAGGGAACGTGGTGACGATTCACCAGACTGAGGAAGTATGTTCCTGTTGTGGAGGGAACGTGGTGACTATTCACCAGACTGAGGAACAATGTTCCTGCTGTGGATGGAACATGGTGACGATTCACCAAACTGAGGAAGGATATTCCTGCTGTGGAGGAACGTGCTGACAATTCAGCAGACTGAGGAAGGATGTTCCTGCTGTGGAGGAAACGGGCTGACAATTCACCAGACTGAGGAAGGATATTCCTGCTGTGGAGGGAACGTGCTGACAATTCAGCAGACTGAGGAAGGATGTTCCTGCTGTGGAGGAAACGGGCTGACAATTCACCAGACTGAGGAAGAATATTCTTGCTGTAGAAGGAACGTGACAGCTTTTTTCCAGACTGAGGAAGGACGTTCCTGCTGTAGAAGGAACGTGACAGCGATTCACCAGACTAAGGAAGGATGTTCCTGCTGTGCAGGGAACGTTCAGACGATTCACAAGACTGAGGAAGGATGTTCCTGCTGTGGAGGGAGCGTGGTGACTATTCACCAGACTGAGGAAGGATGTTCCTGCTGTGGAGGGAACGTGACAGCGATTCACCAGACAGAGGAAGGATGTTCCTGTTGTGGAGGGAACATGGTGACGATTCACCAGACTGAGGAAGGATGTTCCTGCTGTGGAAGGAACGTGGTGACGATTCACCAGACTGAGGAAGGATGTTCCTGCTGTGAAGGGAATGTGGTGACGATTCACCAGACTGAGGAAGGATGTTCCTGCTGTGGAGAGGACGATGTGACGATTCACCAGACTGAGTAAGGATGTTCCTGCTGTGGAGGGAACGTGGTAACGATTCACCAGACTGAGGAAGAATGTTCCCGCTGTGGAGTGAATGTGGTGACGATTCACCAGACAGGGGAAGATTATTAATGCTGTGGAGGGATCGCAGTGACGATTCACCAGAATGAGAAAGGATGTTCCTGCTGTGGAGGGATCGCTGTGACAATTCACCAGACTGAGGAAGGATGTTCCTGCTGTGGAGGGAACGTGGTGACGATTCACCAGACTGAGAAAGGATGTTCCTGCTGTGGAGGGAACGTGGTGACGATTCACCCGACTGAGGAAGGATGTTCCTGCTGTGGAGGGAACGTGGTGATGATTCACCAGACTGAGGAAGGATGTTCCTGCTGTGGAGTGAACGCAGTAACGATTCACAAGACTGAGGGAGTATGTTCCTGCTGTGGAGGGAACGTGGTGATGATTCACCAGACTGAGGAAGTATGTTCCTGTTGTGGAGGGAACGTGGTGACTATTCACCAGACTGAGGAAGGATGTTCCTGCTGTGGAGGGAACGTGGTGACGATTCACCAGACTGAGGAAGGATGTTCCTGCTGTGGAGGGAACGTGGTGACGATTCACCAGACTGAGGAACAATATTCCTGCTGTGGAGGGAACGTGGTGACGATTCACCAGACTGAGGAAGGATGTTCCTGCTGTGGAGGGAACGCAGTAACGATTCACAAGACTGAGGGAGTATGTTCCTGCTGTGGAGGGAACGTGGTGACGATTCACCAGACTGAGGAAGTATGTTCCTGTTGTGGAGGGAACGTGGTGACTATTCACCAGACTGAGGAACAATGTTCCTGCTGTGGATGGAACATGGTGACGATTCACCAAACTGAGGAAGGATATTCCTGCTGTGGAGGAACGTGCTGACAATTCAGCAGACTGAGGAAGGATGTTCCTGCTGTGGAGGAAACGGGCTGACAATTCACCAGACTGAGGAAGGATATTCCTGCTGTGGAGGGAACGTGCTGACAATTCAGCAGACTGAGGAAGGATGTTCCTGCTGTGGAGGAAACGGGCTGACAATTCACCAGACTGAGGAAGAATATTCTTGCTGTAGAAGGAACGTGACAGCTTTTTTCCAGACTGAGGAAGGACGTTCCTGCTGTAGAAGGAACGTGACAGCGATTCACCAGACTAAGGAAGGATGTTCCTGCTGTGCAGGGAACGTTCAGACGATTCACAAGACTGAGGAAGGATGTTCCTGCTGTGGAGGGAGCGTGGTGACTATTCACCAGACTGAGGAAGGATGTTCCTGCTGTGGAGGGAACGTGACAGCGATTCACCAGACAGAGGAAGGATGTTCCTGTTGTGGAGGGAACATGGTGACGATTCACCAGACTGAGGAAGGATGTTCCTGCTGTGGAAGGAACGTGGTGACGATTCACCAGACTGAGGACGGATGTTCCTGCTGTGGAGGGAACGCAGCGACGATTCACCAGACTGAGGAAGGATGATCCTGCTGTGGAGGGAACGTGGTGAAGATTCACCAGACTGAGGAAGGATGTTCCTGCTGTGGAGGGAACGTGGTGACGATTCACCAGACTGAGGAAGTATGTTCCTGTTGTGGAGGGAACGTGGTGACTATTCACCAGACTGAGGAACAATGATCCTGTTGTGGAGGGAACATGCTGACAATTCAGCAGACTGAGGAAGGATGTTCCTGCTGTGGAGGAAACGGGCTGACAATTCACCAGACTGAGGAAGAATATTCCTGCTGTAGAAGGAACGTGACAGCGATTCACCAGACTGAGGAAGGATGTTCCTGCTGTGGAGTGAACGTCGTGACGATTCACAAGACTGAGGGAGTATGTTCCTGCTGTGGAGGGAACGTGGTGACGATTCACCTGACTGAGGAAGTATGTTCCTGTTGTGGAGGGAACGTGGTGACTATTCACCAGACAGAGGAAGGATGTTCCTGCTGTGGAGGGAACGTGGTGACGATTCACCAGACTGAGGAAGGATGTTCCTGCTGTGGAGGGAACGTGGTGACGATTCACCAGACTGAGGAAGGATGTTCCTGCTGTGGAGGGAACGCAGTAACGATTCACAAGACTGAGGGAGTATGTTCCTGCTGTGGAGGGAACATGGTGACGATTCACCAGACTGAGGAAGTATGTTCCTGTTGTGGAGGGAACGTGGTGACTATTCACCAGACTGAGGAACAATGTTCCTGCTGTGGAGGGAACATGGTGACGATTCACCAGACTGAGGAAGGATATTCCTGCTGTGGAGGGAATGTGCTGACAATTCAGCAGACTGAGGAAGGATGTTCCTGCTGTGGAGGAAACGGGCTGACAATTCAGCAGACTGAGGAAGGATATTCCTGCTGTGGAGGGAACGTGGTGACGATTCACCAGACTGAGGAAGGATGTTCCTGTGTGGAGTGAACGTCGTGACGATACATCAGACTGAGGAAGGATATTCCTGCTGTGGAGGAAACGGGCTGACAATTCAGCAGACTGAGGAAGGATATTCCTGCTGTGGAGGGAACGTGGTGACGATTCACCAGACTGAGGAAGGATGTTCCTGCTCTGGAGGGAACGTGGTGAAGATTCACCAGACTGAGGAAGGATGTTCCTGCTGTGGAGGGAACGTGGTGACGATTCACCAGACTGAGGAAGGATATTCCTGCTGTGGATGGAACGTGCTGACAATTCAGCAGACTGAGGAAGGATGTTCCTGCTCTGGAGGGAACGTGGTGACGATTCACCAGACTGAGGAAGGATGTTCCTGCTGTGGAGGGAACGTGGTGACGATTCACCAGACTGAGGAAGGATGTTCCTGCTGTGGAGGGAACGCAGCGACGATTCACCAGACTGAGGAAGGATGATCCTGCTGTGGAGGGAACGCAGCGACGATTCACCAGACTGAGGAAGGATGATCCTGCTGTGGAGGGAACACAGTGACGAATCACCAGACTGAGGAAGGATGTTCCTGCTCTGGAGGGAACGTGGTGAAGATTCACCAGACTGAGGAAGGATGTTCCTGCTGTGGAGGGAACGTGGTGACGATTCACCAGACTGAGGAAGGATATTCCTGCTGTGGATGGAACGTGCTGACAATTCAGCAGACTGAGGGAGGATGTTCCTGCTCTGGAGGGAACGTGGTGACGATTCACCAGACTGAGGAAGGATGTTCCTGCTGTGGAGGGAACGTGGTGACGATTCACCAGACTGAGGAAGTATGTTCCTGTTGTGGAGGGAACGTGGTGACTATTCACCAGACTGAGGAAGGATGTTCCTGCTGTGGAGGGAACGTGGTGACGATTCACCAGACTGAGGAAGGATGTTCCTGCTGTGGAGGGAACGTGGTGACGATTCACCAGACTGAGGAAGGATGTTCCTGCTGTGGAGGGAACGCAGTAACGATTCACAAGACTGAGGGAGTATGTTCCTGCTGTGGAGGGAACGTGGTGACGATTCACCAGACTGAGGAAGTATGTTCCTGTTGTGGAGGGAACGTGGTGACTATTCACCAGACTGAGGAACAATGTTCCTGCTGTGGAGGGAACATGGTGACGATTCACCAGACTGGGGAAGGTTATTCCTGCTGTGGAGGGAACGCAGTGATGTTTCACCAGACTGAGTAAGGTTATTCCTGCTGTGGAGGGAACGCAGTGACGATTCACCAGACTGAGGAAGGATGTTCCTGCTGTGGAGGGAACATGGTGACGATTCACCAGACTGAGGAACGATATTCCTGCTGTGGAGGGAACGTGGTGACGATTCACCAGACTGAGGAAGGTTATTCCTGCTGTGGAGGGAACGCAGTGAAGTTTCACCAGACTGAGGAAGGATGTTCCTGCTGTGGAGGGAACATGGTGACGATTCACCAGACTGAGAAAGGATGTTCCTGCTGTGGAAGGAACGTGGTGACGATTCACCAGACTGAGGAAGGATATTCCTGCTGTGGAGGGAGCATGGTGACGATTCACCAGACTGAGGAAGGATATTCCTGCTGTGGAAGGAACGTGGTGACGATTCACCAGACTGAGGAAGGTTATTCCTGCTGTGGAGGGAACGTGGTGACGATTCACCAGACTAAGGAATGATGTTCCTGCTGTGGAGGGATCGCTGTGACGATTCACCAGACTGAGGAAGGATGTTCCTGCTGTAGAAGGAACGTGACAGCGATTCACCAGACTGAGGAAGGACGTTCCTGCTGTAGAAGGAACGTGACAGCGATTCACCAGACTGAGGAAGGATGTTCCTGCTGTGCAGGGAACGTTCAGACGATTCACAAGAGTGAGGAAGGATGTTCCTGCTGTGGAGGGAGCGTGGTGACTATTCACCAGACTGAGGAAGGATGTTCCTGCTGTGGAGGGAACGTGGTGACGATTCACCAGACAGAGGAAGGATGTTCCTGTTGTGGAGGGAACATGGTGACGATTCACCAGACTGAGGAAGGATGTTCCTGCTGTGGAAGGAACGTGGTGACGATTCACCAGACTGAGGAACAATGATCCTGTTGTGGAGGGAACATGGTGACGATTCACCAGACTGAGGAAGGATGTTCCTGCTGTGGAAGGAACGTGGTGACTATTCACCAGACTGAGGAACAATGATCCTGTTGTGGAGGGAACATGGTGACGATTCACCAGACTGAGGAAGGATGTTCCTGCTGTGGAGGGAACGTGACAGCGATTCACCAGACAGAGGAAGGATGTTCCTGTTGTGGAGGGAACATGGTGACGATTCACCAGACTGAGGAAGGATGTTCCTGCTGTGGAAGGAACGTGGTGACGATTCACCAGACTGAGGACGGATGTTCCTGCTGTGGAGGGAACGCAGCGACGATTCACCAGACTGAGGAAGGATGATCCTGCTGTGGAGGGAACGTGGTGAAGATTCACCAGACTGAGGAAGGATGTTCCTGCTGTGGAGGGAACGTGGTGACGATTCACCAGACTGAGGAAGTATGTTCCTGTTGTGGAGGGAACGTGGTGACTATTCACCAGACTGAGGAACAATGATCCTGTTGTGGAGGGAACATGGTGACGATTCACCAGACTGAGGAAGGATGTTCCTGCTGTGGAGGGAACATGCTGACAATTCAGCAGACTGAGGAAGGATGTTCCTGCTGTGGAGGAAACGGGCTGACAATTCACCAGACTGAGGAAGAATATTCCTGCTGTAGAAGGAACGTGACAGCGATTCACCAGACTGAGGAAGGATGTTCCTGCTGTGGAGTGAACGTCGTGACGATTCACAAGACTGAGGGAGTATGTTCCTGCTGTGGAGGGAACGTGGTGACGATTCACCTGACTGAGGAAGTATGTTCCTGTTGTGGAGGGAACGTGGTGACTATTCACCAGACAGAGGAAGGATGTTCCTGCTGTGGAGGGAACGTGGTGACGATTCACCAGACTGAGGAAGGATGTTCCTGCTGTGGAGGGAACGTGGTGACGATTCACCAGACTGAGGAAGGATGTTCCTGCTGTGGAGGGAACGCAGTAACGATTCACAAGACTGAGGGAGTATGTTCCTGCTGTGGAGGGAACGTGGTGACGATTCACCAGACTGAGGAAGTATGTTCCTGTTGTGGAGGGAACGTGGTGACTATTCACCAGACTGAGGAACAATGTTCCTGCTGTGGAGGGAACATGGTGACGATTCACCAGACTGAGGAAGGATATTCCTGCTGTGGAGGGAACGTGCTGACAATTCAGCAGACTGAGGAAGGATGTTCCTGCTGTGGAGGAAACGGGCTGACAATTCAGCAGACTGAGGAAGGATATTCCTGCTGTGGAGGGAACGTGGTGACGATTCACCAGACTGAGGAAGGATGTTCCTGTGTGGAGTGAACGTCGTGACGATACATCAGACTGAGGAAGGATATTCCTGCTGTGGAGGAAACGGGCTGACAATTCAGCAGACTGAGGAAGGATATTCCTGCTGTGGAGGGAACGTGGTGACGATTCACCAGACTGAGGAAGGATGTTCCTGCTGTGGAGGGAACGCAGCGACGATTCACCAGACTGAGGAAGGATGATCCTGCTGTGGAGGGAACACAGTGACGAATCACCAGACTGAGGAAGGATGTTCCTGCTCTGGAGGGAACGTGGTGAAGATTCACCAGACTGAGGAAGGATGTTCCTGCTGTGGAGGGAACGTGGTGACGATTCACCAGACTGAGGAAGGATATTCCTGCTGTGGATGGAACGTGCTGACAATTCAGCAGACTGAGGAAGGATGTTCCTGCTCTGGAGGGAACGTGGTGACGATTCACCAGACTGAGGAAGGATGTTCCTGCTGTGGAGGGAACGTGGTGACGATTCACCAGACTGAGGAAGTATGTTCCTGTTGTGGAGGGAACGTGGTGACTATTCACCAGACTGAGGAAGGATGTTCCTGCTGTGGAGGGAACGTGGTGACGATTCACCAGACTGAGGAAGGATGTTCCTGCTGTGGAGGGAACGTGGTGACGATTCACCAGACTGAGGAAGGATGTTCCTGCTGTGGAGGGAACGCAGTAACGATTCACAAGACTGAGGGAGTATGTTCCTGCTGTGGAGGGAACGTGGTGACGATTCACCAGACTGAGGAAGTATGTTCCTGTTGTGGAGGGAACGTGGTGACTATTCACCAGACTGAGGAACAATGTTCCTGCTGTGGAGGGAACATGGTGACGATTCACCAGACTGGGGAAAGTTATTCCTGCTGTGGAGGGAACGCAGTGATGTTTCACCAGACTGAGTAAGGTTATTCCTGCTGTGGAGGGAACGCAGTGACGATTCACCAGACTGAGGAAGGATGTTCCTGCTGTGGAGGGAACATGGTGACGATTCACCAGACTGAGGAACGATATTCCTGCTGTGGAGGGAACGTGGTGACGATTCACCAGACTGAGGAACGTTATTCCTGCTGTGGAGGGAACGCAGTGAAGTTTCACCAGACTGAGGAAGGATGTTCCTGCTGTGGAGGGAACATGGTGACGATTCACCAGACTGAGAAAGGATGTTCCTGCTGTGGAAGGAACGTGGTGACGATTCACCAGACTGAGGAAGGATATTCCTGCTGTGGAGGGAGCATGGTGACGATTCACCAGACTGAGGAAGGATATTCCTGCTGTGGAAGGAACGTGGTGACGATTCACCAGACTGAGGAAGGTTATTCCTGCTGTGGAGGGAACGTGGTGACGATTCACCAGACTAAGGAATGATGTTCCTGCTGTGGAGGGATCGCTGTGACGATTCACCAGACTGAGGAAGGATATTCCTGCTGTGGAGGGAACATGGTGACGATTCACCAGACTGAGGAACGATGTTCCTGCTGTGGAGGGAACGTTGTGACGATTCACAAAACTGAGGAAGGATGTTCCTGCTGTGTAGGGAAAGTGCTGACTATTCACCAGACTGAGGAAGGATGTTCCTGCTTTGGAGGGAGCGTGGTGACGATTCACCAGACTGAGGAAGGATGTTCCTGCTGTGTAGGGAACGTGCTGACTATTCACCAGATTGAGGAAGGATGTTCCTGCTGTGGAGGGAACGTGCAGACGATTCACAAGACTGAGGAAGGATGATCCTGCTGTGGAGGGAACGTGCAGACGATTCACCAGACTGAGGAAGGATGTTCCTGCTGTGGAGTGAACGTCGTGACGATTCACCAGACTGAGGAACGATATTCCTGCTGTGGAGGGAACGCAGTGACGATTCACCAGACTGAGGAAGGATGTTCCTGCTGTGGAGGGAACGTGGTGACGATTCACCAGACTGAGGAAGGATGTTCCTGCTGTGGAGGGAACGTGGTGACGATTCACCAGACTGAGGAAGGATGTTCCTGCTGTGGAGGGAACGTGGTGACGATTCACCAGACTGAGGAAGGATGTTCCTGCTGTGGAGGGAACGTGGTGATGATTCACCAGACTGAGGAAGGATGTTCCTGCTGTGGAGGGAACGCAGTCACGATTCACCAGACTGAGGAAGGATGTTCCTGCTGTAGAAGGAACGTGAGGTGACGATTCACCAGACTGAGGAAGGATGTTCCTGCTGTGGAGGGAACATGGTGACGATTCACCAGACTGAGGAAGGATGTTCCGGCTGTGGAGGGAAAGTGGTGACGATTCACCAGACTGAGGAAGGATGTTCCTGCTGTGGAGGGATCGCTGTGACGATTCACCAGACTGAGGAAGGATGTTCCTGCTGTGGAGGGAACGTGGTGACGATTCACCAGACTGAGGAAGGATGTTCCTGCTGTGGAGGGAACGTGCTGACAATTCAGCAGACTGAGGAAGAATATTCCTGCTGTAGAAGGAACGTGACAGCGATTCACCAGACTGAGGAAGGATGTTCCTGCTGTGGAGGGAACGCAGTAACGATTCACCAGACTGAGGAAGGATGTTCCTGCTGTGGAGGGAACATTGTGACGATTCACCAGACTGAGGAAGGATGTTCCGGCTGTGGAGGGAAAGTGGTGACGATTCACCAGACTGAGGAAGGATGTTCCTGCTGTGGAGGGAACGCGGTGACGATTCACCAGACTGAGGAAGGATATTCCTGCTGTGGAGGGAACGTGGTGACGATTCACCAGACTGAGGAAGGATGTTCCTGCTGTGGAGGGAACGTGCTGACAATTCAGCAGACTGAGGAAGAATATTCCTGCTGTAGAAGGAACGTGACAGCGATTCACCAGACTGAGGAAGGATTTTCCTGCTGTGGAGGGATCGCTGTGACGATTCACCAGACTGAGGAAGGATGTTCCTCCTGTGGAGTGAACGCAGTAACGATTCACCAGACTGAGGAAGGAAGTTCCTGCTGTGGAGGGAATGCAGCGACGATTCACCAGACTGAGGAAGGATGATCCTGCTGTGGAGGGAACGTGGTGACGATTCACCAGACTGAGGAAGGATATTCCTGCTGTGGAGGGAACGTGGTGACGATTCACCAGACTGAGGAAGGATGTTCCTGCTGTGGAGGGAACGTGCTGACAATTCAGCAGACTGAGGAAGGATGTTCCTGCTGTGGAGGAAACGGGCTGACAATTCAGCAGACTGAGGAAGGATGTTCCTGCTGTGTAGGGAACGTGCTGACAATTCACCAGACTGAGGAAGAATATTCCTGCTGTAGAAGGAACGTGACAGCGATTCACCAGACTGAGGAAGGATGTTCCTGATGTGGAGGGAACGCTGTGACGATTCACCAGACTAAGGAAGGATGATCCTGCTGTGGAGGGAGCGTGGTGACGATTCACCAGACTGAGGAAGGATGTTCCTGCTGTGGAGGGAGCGTGGTGACTATTCACCAGACTGAGGAAGGATGTTCCTGCTGTGGAGGGAATGTGACAGCGATTCACCAGACAGAGGAAGGATGTTCCTGCTGTGGAGTGAACGTCGTGACAATTCACCAGACTGAGGAAGGATGTTCCTGCTGTGAAGGGAATGTGGTGACGATTCACCAGACTGAGGAAGGATGTTCCTGCTGTGGAGAGGACGATGTGACTATTTACCAGACTGAGTAAGGATGTTCCTGCTGTGGAGGGATCGCTGTGACGATTCACCAGACTGAGGCAAGATGTTCCTGCTGTGGAGGGAACGTTCAGACGATTCACAAGACTGAGGAAGGATGATCCTGCTGTGGAGGGAACACTGTGACGAATCACCAGACTGAGGAAGGATGTTCCTGCTCTGGAGGAAACGTGGTGAAGATTCACCAGACTGAGGAAGGATGTTCCTGCTGTGGAGGGAACGTGGTGACGATTCACCAGACTGAGGAAGGATGTTCCTGCTGTGGAGGGAACGTGGTGACGATTCACCAGACTGAGGAAGGATGTTCCTGCTGTGAAGGGAATGTGGTGACGATTCACCAGACTGAGGAAGGATGTTCCTGCTGTGGAGAGGACGATGTGACGATTCACCAGACTGAGTAAGGATGTTCCTGCTGTGGAGGGAACGTGGTAACGATTCACCAGACTGAGGAAGAATGTTCCCGCTGTGGAGTGAATGTGGTGACGATTCACCAGACAGGGGAAGATTATTAATGCTGTGGAGGGATCGCAGTGACGATTCACCAGAATGAGAAAGGATGTTCCTGCTGTGGAAGGATCGCTGTGACAATTCACCAGACTGAGGAAGGATGTTCCTGCTGTGGAGGGAACGTGGTGACGATTCACCAGACTGAGAAAGGATGTTCCTGCTGTGGAGGGAACGTGGTGACGATTCACCAGACTGAGGAAGGATGTTCCTGCTGTGGAGGGAACGTGGTGATGATTCACCAGACTGAGGAAGGATGTTCCTGCTGTGGAGTGAACGCAGTAACGATTCACAAGACTGAGGGAGTATGTTCCTGCTGTGGAGGGAACGTGGTGACGATTCACCAGACTGAGGAAGTATGTTCCTGTTGTGGAGGGAACGTGGTGACTATTCACCAGACTGAGGAAGGATGTTCCTGCTGTGGAGGGAACGTGGTGACGATTCACCAGACTGAGGAAGGATGTTCCTGCTGTGGAGGGAACGTGGTGACGATTCACCAGACTGAGGAACAATATTCCTGCTGTGGAGGGAACGTGGTGACGATTCACCAGACTGAGGAAGGATGTTCCTGCTGTGGAGCGAACGCAGTAACGATTCACAAGACTGAGGGAGTATGTTCCTGCTGTGGAGGGAACGTGGTGACGATTCACCAGACTGAGGAAGTATGTTCCTGTTGTGGAGGGAACGTGGTGACTATTCACCAGACTGAGGAACAATGTTCCTGCTGTGGATGGAACATGGTGACGATTCACCAGACTGAGGAAGGATATTCCTGCTGTGGAGGAACGTGCTGACAATTCAGCAGACTGAGGAAGGATGTTCCTGCTGTGGAGGAAACGGGCTGACAATTCACCAGACTGAGGAAGGATATTCCTGCTGTGGAGGGAACGTGCTGACAATTCAGCAGACTGAGGAAGGATGTTCCTGCTGTGGAGGAAAGGGGCTGACAATTCACCAGACTGAGGAAGAATATTCCTGCTGTAGAAGGAACGTGACAGCGATTTACCAGACTAAGGAAGGATGTTCCTGCTGTGCAGGGAACGTTCAGACGATTCACAAGACTGAGGAAGGATGTTCCTGCTGTGGAGGGAGCGTGCTGACAATTCACCAGACTGAGGAAGAATATTCCTGCTGTAGAAGGAACGTGACAGCGATTCACCAGACTGAGGAAGGATGTTCCTGATGTGGAGGGAACGCTGTGACGATTCACCAGACTAAGGAAGGATGATCCTGCTGTGGAGGGAGCGTGGTGACGATTCACCAGACTGAGGAAGGATGTTCCTGCTGTGGAGGGAGCGTGGTGACTATTCACCAGACTGAGGAAGGATGTTCCTGCTGTGGAGGGAATGTGACAGCGATTCACCAGACAGAGGAAGGATGTTCCTGCTGTGGAGTGAACGTCGTGACAATTCACCAGACTGAGGAAGGATGTTCCTGCTGTGAAGGGAATGTGGTGACGATTCACCAGACTGAGGAAGGATGTTCCTGCTGTGGAGAGGACGATGTGACTATTTACCAGACTGAGTAAGGATGTTCCTGCTGTGGAGGGATCGCTGTGACGATTCACCAGACTGAGGCAAGATGTTCCTGCTGTGGAGGGAACGTTCAGACGATTCACAAGACTGAGGAAGGATGATCCTGCTGTGGAGGGAACACAGTGACGAATCACCAGACTGAGGAAGGATGTTCCTGCTCTGGAGGAAACGTGGTGAAGATTCACCAGACTGAGGAAGGATGTTCCTGCTGTGGAGGGAACGTGGTGACGATTCACCAGACTGAGGAAGGATGTTCCTGCTGTGGAGGGAACGTGGTGACGATTCACCAGACTGAGGAAGGATGTTCCTGCTGTGAAGGGAATGTGGTGACGATTCACCAGACTGAGGAAGGATGTTCCTGCTGTGGAGAGGACGATGTGACGATTCACCAGACTGAGTAAGGATGTTCCTGCTGTGGAGGGAACGTGGTAACGATTCACCAGACTGAGGAAGAATGTTCCCGCTGTGGAGTGAATGTGGTGACGATTCACCAGACAGGGGAAGATTATTAATGCTGTGGAGGGATCGCAGTGACGATTCACCAGAATGAGAAAGGATGTTCCTGCTGTGGAGGGATCGCTGTGACAATTCACCAGACTGAGGAAGGATGTTCCTGCTGTGGAGGGAACGTGGTGACGATTCACCAGACTGAGAAAGGATGTTCCTGCTGTGGAGGGAACGTGGTGACGATTCACCAGACTGAGGAAGGATGTTCCTGCTGTGGAGGGAACGTGGTGATGATTCACCAGACTGAGGAAGGATGTTCCTGCTGTGGAGTGAACGCAGTAACGATTCACAAGACTGAGGGAGTATGTTCCTTCTGTGGAGGGAACGTGGTGACGATTCACCAGACTGAGGAAGTATGTTCCTGTTGTGGAGGGAACGTGGTGACTATTCACCAGACTGAGGAAGGATGTTCCTGCTGTGGAGGGAACGTGGTGACGATTCACCAGACTGAGGAAGGATGTTCCTGCTGTGGAGGGAACGTGGTGACGATTCACCAGACTGAGGAACAATATTCCTGCTGTGGAGGGAACGTGGTGACGATTCACCAGACTGAGGAAGGATGTTCCTGCTGTGGAGCGAACGCAGTAACGATTCACAAGACTGAGGGAGTATGTTCCTGCTGTGGAGGGAACGTGGTGACGATTCACCAGACTGAGGAAGTATGTTCCTGTTGTGGAGGGAACGTGGTGACTATTCACCAGACTGAGGAACAATGTTCCTGCTGTGGATGGAACATGGTGACGATTCACCAGACTGAGGAAGGATATTCCTGCTGTGGAGGAACGTGCTGACAATTCAGCAGACTGAGGAAGGATGTTCCTGCTGTGGAGGAAACGGGCTGACAATTCACCAGACTGAGGAAGGATATTCCTGCTGTGGAGGGAACGTGCTGACAATTCACCAGACTGAGGAAGGATGTTCCTGCTGTGGAGGAAAGGGGCTGACAATTCACCAGACTGAGGAAGAATATTCCTGCTGTAGAAGGAACGTGACAGCGATTTACCAGACTAAGGAAGGATGTTCCTGCTGTGCAGGGAACGTTCAGACGATTCACAAGACTGAGGAAGGATGTTCCTGCTGTGGAGGGAGCGTGGTGACTATTCACCAGACTGAGGAAGGATGTTCCTGCTGTGGAGGGAACGTGACAGCGATTCACCAGACAGAGGAAGGATGTTCCTGTTGTGGAGGGAACATGGTGACGATTCACCAGACTGAGGAAGGATGTTCCTGCTGTGGAAGGAACGTGGTGACGATTCACCAGACTGAGGACGGATGTTCCTGCTGTGGAGGGAACGTGGTGACGATTCACCAGACTGAGGAAGGATGTTCCTGCTGTGGAGGGAACGTGGTGACGATTCACCAGACTGAGGAACAATATTCCTGCTGTGGAGGGAACGTGGTGACGATTCACCAGACTGAGGAAGGATGTTCCTGCTGTGGAGCGAACGCAGTAACGATTCACAAGAATGAGGGAGTATGTTCCTGCTGTGGAGGGAACGTGGTGACGATTCACCAGACTGAGGAAGTATGTTCCTGTTGTGGAGGGAACGTGGTGACTATTCACCAGACTGAGGAACAATGTTCCTGCTGTGGATGGAACATGGTGACGATTCACCAGACTGAGGAAGGATATTCCTGCTGTGGAGGAACGTGCTGACAATTCAGCAGACTGAGGAAGGATGTTCCTGCTGTGGAGGAAACGGGCTGACAATTCACCAGACTGAGGAAGGATATTCCTGCTGTGGAGGGAACGTGCTGACAATTCAGCAGACTGAGGAAGGATGTTCCTGCTGTGGAGGAAAGGGGCTGACAATTCACCAGACTGAGGAAGAATATTCCTGCTGTAGAAGGAACGTGACAGCGATTTACCAGACTAAGGAAGGATGTTCCTGCTGTGCAGGGAACGTTCAGACGATTCACAAGACTGAGGAAGGATGTTCCTGCTGTGGAGGGAGCGTGGTGACTATTCACCAGACTGAGGAAGGATGTTCCTGCTGTGGAGGGAACGTGACAGCGATTCACCAGACAGAGGAAGGATGTTCCTGTTGTGGAGGGAACATGGTGACGATTCACCAGACTGAGGAAGGATGTTCCTGCTGTGGAAGGAACGTGGTGACGATTCACCAGACTGAGGACGGATGTTCCTGCTGTGGAGGGAACGCAGCGACGATTCACCAGACTGAGGAAGGATGATCCTGCTGTGGAGGGAACGTGGTGAAGATTCACCAGACTGAGGAAGGATGTTCCTGCTGTGGAGGGAACGTGGTGACGATTCACCAGACTGAGGAAGTATGTTCCTGTTGTGGAGGGAACGTGGTGACTATTCACCAGACTGAGGAACAATGATCCTGTTGTGGAGGGAACATGGTGACGATTCACCAGACTGAGGAAGGATGTTCCTGCTGTGGAGGGAACGTGCTGACAATTCAGCAGACTGAGGAAGGATGTTCCTGCTGTGGAGGGAATGTGACAGCGATTCACCAGACAGAGGAAGGATGTTCCTGCTGTGGAGTGAACGTCGTTACAATTCACCAGACTGAGGAAGGATGTTCCTGCTGTGAAGGGAATGTGGTGACGATTCACCAGACTGAGGAAGGATGTTCCTGCTGTGGAGAGGACGATGTGACTATTTACCAGACTGAGTAAGGATGTTCCTGCTGTGGAGGGATCGCTGTGACGATTCACCAGACTGAGGCAAGATGTTCCTGCTGTGGAGGGAACGTTCAGACGATTCACAAGACTGAGGAAGGATGATCCTGCTGTGGAGGGAACACAGTGACGAATCACCAGACTGAGGAAGGATGTTCCTGCTCTGGAGGAAACGTGGTGAAGATTCACCAGACTGAGGAAGGATGTTCCTGCTGTGGAGGGAACGTGGTGACGATTCACCAGACTGAGGAAGGATGTTCCTGCTGTGGAGGGAAGGTGGTGACGATTCACCAGACTGAGGAAGGATGTTCCTGCTGTGAAGGGAATGTGGTGACGATTCACCAGACTGAGGAAGGATGTTCCTGCTGTGGAGAGGACGATGTGACGATTCACCAGACTGAGTAAGGATGTTCCTGCTGTGGAGGGAACGTGGTAACGATTCACCAGACTGAGGAAGAATGTTCCCGCTGTGGAGTGAATGTGGTGACGATTCACCAGACAGGGGAAGATTATTAATGCTGTGGAGGGATCGCAGTGACGATTCACCAGAATGAGAAAGGATGTTCCTGCTGTGGAGGGATCGCTGTGACAATTCACCAGACTGAGGAAGGATGTTCCTGCTGTGGAGGGAACGTGGTGACGATTCACCAGACTGAGAAAGGATGTTCCTGCTGTGGAGGGAACGTGGTGACGATTCACCAGACTGAGGAAGGATGTTCCTGCTGTGGAGGGAACGTGGTGATGATTCACCAGACTGAGGAAGGATGTTCCTGCTGTGGAGTGAACGCAGTAACGATTCACAAGACTGAGGGAGTATGTTCCTGCTGTGGAGGGAACGTGGTGACGATTCACCAGACTGAGGAAGTATGTTCCTGTTGTGGAGGGAACGTGGTGACTATTCACCAGACTGAGGAAGGATGTTCCTGCTGTGGAGGGAACGTGGTGACGATTCACCAGACTGAGGAAGGATGTTCCTGCTGTGGAGGGAACGTGGTGACGATTCACCAGACTGAGGAACAATATTCCTGCTGTGGAGGGAACGTGGTGCCGATTCACCAGACTGAGGAAGGATGTTCCTGCTGTGGAGCGAACGCAGTAACGATTCACAAGACTGAGGGAGTATGTTCCTGCTGTGGAGGGAACGTGGTGACGATTCACCAGACTGAGGAAGTATGTTCCTGTTGTGGAGGGAACGTGGTGACTATTCACCAGACTGAGGAACAATGTTCCTGCTGTGGATGGAACATGGTGACGATTCACCAGACTGAGGAAGGATATTCCTGCTGTGGAGGAACGTGCTGACAATTCAGCAGACTGAGGAAGGATGTTCCTGCTGTGGAGGAAACGGGCTGACAATTCACCAGACTGAGGAAGGATATTCCTGCTGTGGAGGGAACGTGCTGACAATTCAGCAGACTGAGGAAGGATGTTCCTGCTGTGGAGGAAAGGGGCTGACAATTCACCAGACTGAGGAAGAATATTCCTGCTGTAGAAGGAACGTGACAGCGATTTACCAGACTAAGGAAGGATGTTCCTGCTGTGCAGGGAACGTTCAGACGATTCACAAGACTGAGGAAGGATGTTCCTGCTGTGGAGGGAGCGTGGTGACTATTCACCAGACTGAGGAAGGATGTTCCTGCTGTGGAGGGAACGTGACAGCGATTCACCAGACAGAGGAAGGATGTTCCTGTTGTGGAGGGAACATGGTGACGATTCACCAGACTGAGGAAGGATGTTCCTGCTGTGGAAGGAACGTGGTGACGATTCACCAGACTGAGGACGGATGTTCCTGCTGTGGAGGGAACGTGGTGACGATTCACCAGACTGAGGAAGGATGTTCCTGCTGTGGAGGGAACGTGGTGACGATTCACCAGACTGAGGAACAATATTCCTGCTGTGGAGGGAACGTGGTGACGATTCACCAGACTGAGGAAGGATGTTCCTGCTGTGGAGCGAACGCAGTAACGATTCACAAGACTGAGGGAGTATGTTCCTGCTGTGGAGGGAACGTGGTGACGATTCACCAGACTGAGGAAGTATGTTCCTGTTGTGGAGGGAACGTGGTGACTATTCACCAGACTGAGGAAGGATGTTCCTGCTGTGAAGGGAATGTGGTGACGATTCACCAGACTGAGGAAGGATGTTCCTGCTGTGGAGAGGACGATGTGACTATTTACCAGACTGAGTAAGGATGTTCCTGCTGTGGAGGGATCGCTGTGACGATTCACCAGACTGAGGCAAGATGTTCCTGCTGTGGAGGGAACGTTCAGACGATTCACAAGACTGAGGAAGGATGATCCTGCTGTGGAGGGAACACAGTGACGAATCACCAGACTGAGGAAGGATGTTCCTGCTCTGGAGGAAACGTGGTGAAGATTCACCAGACTGAGGAAGGATGTTCCTGCTGTGGAGGGAACGTGGTGACGATTCACCAGACTGAGGAAGGATGTTCCTGCTGTGGAGGGAACGTGGTGACGATTCACCAGACTGAGGAAGGATGTTCCTGCTGTGAAGGGAATGTGGTGACGATTCACCAGACTGAGGAAGGATGTTCCTGCTGTGGAGAGGACGATGTGACGATTCACCAGACTGAGTAAGGATGTTCCTGCTGTGGAGGGAACGTGGTAACGATTCACCAGACTGAGGAAGAATGTTCCCGCTGTGGAGTGAATGTGGTGACGATTCACCAGACAGGGGAAGATTATTAATGCTGTGGAGGGATCGCAGTGACGATTCACCAGAATGAGAAAGGATGTTCCTGCTGTGGAGGGATCGCTGTGACAATTCACCAGACTGAGGAAGGATGTTCCTGCTGTGGAGGGAACGTGGTGACGATTCACCAGACTGAGAAAGGATGTTCCTGCTGTGGAGGGAACGTGGTGACGATTCACCAGACTGAGGAAGGATGTTCCTGCTGTGGAGGGAACGTGGTGATGATTCACCAGACTGAGGAAGGATGTTCCTGCTGTGGAGTGAACGCAGTAACGATTCACAAGACTGAGGGAGTATGTTCCTGCTGTGGAGGGAACGTGGTGACGATTCACCAGACTGAGGAAGTATGTTCCTGTTGTGGAGGGAACGTGGTGACTATTCACCAGACTGAGGAAGGATGTTCCTGCTGTGGAGGGAACGTGGTGACGATTCACCAGACTGAGGAAGGATGTTCCTGCTGTGGAGGGAACGTGGTGACGATTCACCAGACTGAGGAACAATATTCCTGCTGTGGAGGGAACGTGGTGACGATTCACCAGACTGAGGAAGGATGTTCCTGCTGTGGAGCGAACGCAGTAACGATTCACAAGACTGAGGGAGTATGTTCCTGCTGTGGAGGGAACGTGGTGACGATTCACCAGACTGAGGAAGTATGTTCCTGTTGTGGAGGGAACGTGGTGACTATTCACCAGACTGAGGAACAATGTTCCTGCTGTGGATGGAACATGGTGACGATTCACCAGACTGAGGAAGGATATTCCTGCTGTGGAGGAACGTGCTGACAATTCAGCAGACTGAGGAAGGATGTTCCTGCTGTGGAGGAAACGGGCTGACAATTCACCAGACTGAGGAAGGATATTCCTGCTGTGGAGGGAACGTGCTGACAATTCAGCAGACTGAGGAAGGATGTTCCTGCTGTGGAGGAAAGGGGCTGACAATTCACCAGACTGAGGAAGAATATTCCTGCTGTAGAAGGAACGTGACAGCGATTTACCAGACTAAGGAAGGATGTTCCTGCTGTGCAGGGAACGTTCAGACGATTCACAAGACTGAGGAAGGATGTTCCTGCTGTGGAGGGAGCGTGGTGACTATTCACCAGACTGAGGAAGGATGTTCCTGCTGTGGAGGGAACGTGACAGCGATTCACCAGACAGAGGAAGGATGTTCCTGTTGTGGAGGGAACATGGTGACGATTCACCAGACTGAGGAAGGATGTTCCTGCTGTGGAAGGAACGTGGTGACGATTCACCAGACTGAGGACGGATGTTCCTGCTGTGGAGGGAACGTGGTGACGATTCACCAGACTGAGGAAGGATGTTCCTGCTGTGGAGGGAACGTGGTGACGATTCACCAGACTGAGGAACAATATTCCTGCTGTGGAGGGAACGTGGTGACGATTCACCAGACTGAGGAAGGATGTTCCTGCTGTGGAGCGAACGCAGTAACGATTCACAAGACTGAGGGAGTATGTTCCTGCTGTGGAGGGAACGTGGTGACGATTCACCAGACTGAGGAAGTATGTTCCTGTTGTGGAGGGAACGTGGTGACTATTCACCAGACTGAGGAACAATGTTCCTGCTGTGGATGGAACATGGTGACGATTCACCAGACTGAGGAAGGATATTCCTGCTGTGGAGGAACGTGCTGACAATTCAGCAGACTGAGGAAGGATGTTCCTGCTGTGGAGGAAACGGGCTGACAATTCACCAGACTAAGGAAGGATATTCCTGCTGCGGAGGGAACGTGCTGACAATTCAGCAGACTGAGGAAGGATTTTCCTGCTGTGGAAGGAACGTGGTGACGATTCACCAGACTGAGGACGGATGTTCCTGCTGTGGAGGGAACGCAGCGACGATTCACCAGACTGAGGAAGGATGATCCTGCTGTGGAGGGAACGTGGTGAAGATTCACCAGACTGAGGAAGGATGTTCCTGCTGTGGAGGGAACGTGGTGACGATTCACCAGACTGAGGAAGTATGTTCCTGTTGTGGAGGGAACGTGGTGACTATTCACCAGACTGAGGAACAATGATCCTGTTGTGGAGGGAACATGGTGACGATTCACCAGACTGAGGAAGGATGTTCCTGCTGTGGAGGGAACGTGCTGACAATTCAGCAGACTGAGGAAGGATGTTCCTGCTGTGGAGGAAACGGGCTGACAATTCACCAGACTGAGGAAGAATATTCCTGCTGTAGAAGGAACGTGACAGCGATTCACCAGACTGAGGAAGGATGTTCCTGCTGTGGAGTGAACGTCGTGACGATTCACAAGACTGAGGGAGTATGTTCCTGCTGTGGAGGGAACATGGTGACGATTCACCAGACTGAGGAAGTATGTTCCTGTTGTGGAGGGAACGTGGTGACTATTCACCAGACAGAGGAAGGATGTTCCTGCTGTGGAGGGAACGTGGTGACGATTCACCAGACTGAGGAAGGATGTTCCTGCTGTGGAGGGAACGTGGTGACGATTCACCAGACTGAGGAAGGATGTTCCTGCTGTGGAGGGAACGCAGTAACGATTCACAAGACTGAGGGAGTATGTTCCTGCTGTGGAGGGAACGTGGTGACGATTCACCAGACTGAGGAAGTATGTTCCTGCTGTGGAGGGAACGTGGTAACGATTCACCAGACTGAGGAAGAATGTTCCCGCTGTGGAGTGAATGTGGTGACGATTCACCAGACAGGGGAAGATTATTAATGCTGTGGAGGGATCGCAGTGACGATTCAACAGAATGAGAAAGGATGTTCCTGCTGTGGAGGGATCGCTGTGACAATTCACCAGACTGAGGAAGGATGTTCCTGCTGTGGAGGGAACGTGGTGACGATTCACCAGACTGAGAAAGGATGTTCCTGCTGTGGAGGGAACGTGGTGACGATTCACCAGACTGAGGAAGGATGTTCCTGCTGTGGAGGGAACGTGGTGATGATTCACCAGACTGAGGAAGGATGTTCCTGCTGTGGAGTGAACGCAGTAACGATTCACAAGACTGAGGGAGTATGTTCCTGCTGTGGAGGGAACGTGGTGACGATTCACCAGACTGAGGAAGTATGTTCCTGTTGTGGAGGGAACGTGGTGACTATTCACCAGACTGAGGAAGGATGTTCCTGCTGTGGAGGGAACGTGGTGACGATTCACCAGACTGAGGAAGGATGTTCCTGCTGTGGAGGGAACGTGGTGACGATTCACCAGACTGAGGAACAATATTCCTGCTGTGGAGGGAACGTGGTGCCGATTCACCAGACTGAGGAAGGATGTTCCTGCTGTGGAGCGAACGCAGTAACGATTCACAAGACTGAGGGAGTATGTTCCTGCTGTGGAGGGAACGTGGTGACGATTCACCAGACTGAGGAAGTATGTTCCTGTTGTGGAGGGAACGTGGTGACTATTCACCAGACTGAGGAACAATGTTCCTGCTGTGGATGGAACATGGTGACGATTCACCAGACTGAGGAAGGATATTCCTGCTGTGGAGGAACGTGCTGACAATTCAGCAGACTGAGGAAGGATGTTCCTGCTGTGGAGGAAACGGGCTGACAATTCACCAGACTGAGGAAGGATATTCCTGCTGTGGAGGGAACGTGCTGACAATTCAGCAGACTGAGGAAGGATGTTCCTGCTGTGTAGGAAAGGGGCTGACAATTCACCAGACTGAGGAAGAATATTCCTGCTGTAGAAGGAACGTGACAGCGATTTACCAGACTAAGGAAGGATGTTCCTGCTGTGCAGGGAACGTTCAGACGATTCACAAGACTGAGGAAGGATGTTCCTGCTGTGGAGGGAGCGTGGTGACTATTCACCAGACTGAGGAAGGATGTTCCTGCTGTGGAGGGAGCGTGGTGACTATTCACCAGACTGAGGAAGGATGTTCCTGCTGTGGAGGGAACGTGACAGCGATTCACCAGACAGAGGAAGGATGTTCCTGTTGTGGAGGGAACATGGTGACGATTCACCAGACTGAGGAAGGATGTTCCTGCTGTGGAAGGAACGTGGTGACGATTCACCAGACTGAGGAAGGATGTTCCTGCTGTGGAGGGAACGTGGTGACGATTCACCAGACTGAGGAAGGATGTTCCTGCTGTGGAGGGAACGTGGTGACGATTCACCAGACTGAGGAACAATATTCCTGCTGTGGAGGGAACGTGGTGACGATTCACCAGACTGAGGAAGGATGTTCCTGCTGTGGAGCGAACGCAGTAACGATTCACAAGACTGAGGGAGTATGTTCCTGCTGTGGAGGGAACGTGGTGACGATTCACCAGACTGAGGAAGTATGTTCCTGTTGTGGAGGGAACGTGGTGACTATTCACCAGACTGAGGAACAATGTTCCTGCTGTGGATGGAACATGGTGACGATTCACCAGACTGAGGAAGGATATTCCTGCTGTGGAGGAACGTGCTGACAATTCAGCAGACTGAGGAAGGATGTTCCTGCTGTGGAGGAAACGGGCTGACAATTCACCAGACTGAGGAAGGATATTCCTGCTGTGGAGGGAACGTGCTGACAATTCAGCAGACTGAGGAAGGATGTTCCTGCTGTGGAGGAAAGGGGCTGACAATTCACCAGACTGAGGAAGAATATTCCTGCTGTAGAAGGAACGTGACAGCGATTTACCAGACTAAGGAAGGATGTTCCTGCTGTGCAGGGAACGTTCAGACGATTCACAAGACTGAGGAAGGATGTTCCTGCTGTGGAGGGAGCGTGGTGACTATTCACCAGACTGAGGAAGGATGTTCCTGCTGTGGAGGGAACGTGACAGCGATTCACCAGACAGAGGAAGGATGTTCCTGTTGTGGAGGGAACATGGTGACGATTCACCAGACTGAGGAAGGATGTTCCTGCTGTGGAAGGAACGTGGTGACGATTCACCAGACTGAGGACGGATGTTCCTGCTGTGGAGGGACCGCGGCGACGATTCACCAGACTGAGGAAGGATGATCCTGCTGTGGAGGGAACGTGGTGAAGATTCACCAGACTGAGGAAGGATGTTCCTGCTGTGGAGGGAACGTGGTGACGATTCACCAGACTGAGGAAGTATGTTCCTGTTGTGGAGGGAACGTGGTGACTATTCACCAGACTGAGGAACAATGATCCTGTTGTGGAGGGAACATGGTGACGATTCACCAGACTGAGGAAGGATGTTCCTGCTGTGGAGGGAACGTGCTGACAATTCAGCAGACTGAGGAAGGATGTTCCTGCTGTGGAGGAAACGGGCTGACAATTCACCAGACTGAGGAAGAATATTCCTGCTGTAGAAGGAACGTGACAGCGATTCACCAGACTGAGGAAGGATGTTCCTGCTGTGGAGTGAACGTCGTGACGATTCACAAGACTGAGGGAGTATGTTCCTGCTGTGGAGGGAACGTGGTGACGATTCACCAGACTGCGGAAGTATGTTCCTGTTGTGGAGGGAACGTGGTGACTATTCACCAGACAGAGGAAGGATGTTCCTGCTGTGGAGAGAACGTGGTGACGATTCACCAGACTGAGGAAGGATGTTCCTGCTGTGGAGGGAACGTGGTGACGATTCACCAGACTGAGGAAGGATGTTCCTGCTGTGGAGGGAACGCAGTAACGATTCACAAGACTGAGGGAGTATGTTCCTGCTGTGGAGGGAACGTGGTGACGATTCACCAGACTGAGGAAGTATGTTCCTGTTGTGGAGGGAACGTGGTGACTATTCACCAGACTGAGGAACAATGTTCCTGCTGTGGAGGGAACATGGTGACGATTCACCAGACTGAGGAAGGATATTCCTGCTGTGGAGGGAACGTGCTGACAATTCAGCAGACTGAGGAAGGATGTTCCTGCTGTGGAGGAAACGGGCTGACAATTCAGCAGACTGAGGAAGGATATTCCTGCTGTGGAGGGAACGTGGTGACGATTCACCAGACTGAGGAAGGATGTTCCTGTGTGGAGTGAACGTCGTGACGATACATCAGACTGAGGAAGGATATTCCTGCTGTGGAGGAAACGGGCTGACAATTCAGCAGACTGAGGAAGGATATTCCTGCTGTGGAGGGAACGTGGTGACGATTCACCAGACTGAGGAAGGATGTTGCTGCTGTGGAGGGAACGCAGCGACGATTCACCAGACTGAGGAAGGATGATCCTGCTGTGGAGGGAACACAGTGACGAATCACCAGACTGAGGAAGGATGTTCCTGCTCTGGAGGGAACGTGGTGAAGATTCACCAGACTGAGGAAGGATGTTCCTGCTGTGGAGGGAACGTGGTGACGATTCACCAGACTGAGGAAGGATATTCCTGCTGTGGATGGAACGTGCTGACAATTCAGCAGACTGAGGAAGGATGTTCCTGCTGTGGAGGGAACGTGATGACAATTCAGCAGACTGAGGAAGGATATTCCTGCTGTGGAGGGAACGTGGTGACGATTCACCAGACTGAGGAAGGATGTTCCTGCTCTGGAGGGAACGTGGTGACGATTCACCAGACTGAGGAAGGATGTTCCTGCTGTGGAGGGAACGTGGTGACGATTCACCAGACTGAGGAAGTATGTTCCTGTTGTGGAGGGAACGTGGTGACTATTCACCAGACTGAGGAAGGATGTTCCTGCTGTGGAGGGAACGTGGTGACGATTCACCAGACAGAGGAAGGATGTTCCTGTTGTGGAGGGAACATGGTGACGATTCACCAGACTGAGGAAGGATGTTCCTGCTGTGGAAGGAACGTGGTGACGATTCACCAGACTGAGGACGGATGTTCCTGCTGTGGAGGGAACGCAGCGACGATTCACCAGACTGAGGAAGGATGATCCTGCTGTGGAGGGAACGTGGTGAAGATTCACCAGACTGAGGAAGGATGTTCCTGCTGTGGAGGGAACGTGGTGACGATTCACCAGACTGAGGAAGTATGTTCCTGTTGTGGAGGGAACGTGGTGACTATTCACCAGACTGAGGAACAATGATCCTGTTGTGGAGGGAACATGGTGACGATTCACCAGACTGAGGAAGGATGTTCCTGCTGTCGAGGGAACGTGCTGACAATTCAGCAGACTGAGGAAGGAATTTCCTGCTGTGGAGGAAACGGGCTGACAATTCACCAGACTGAGGAAGAATATTCCTGCTGTAGAAGGAACGTGACAGCGATTCACCAGACTGAGGAAGGATGTTCCTGCTGTGGAGTGAACGTCGTGACGATTCACAAGACTGAGGGAGTATGTTCCTGCTGTGGAGGGAACGTGGTGACGATTCACCAGACTGAGGAAGTATGTTCCTGTTGTGGAGGGAACGTGGTGACTATTCACCAGACAGAGGAAGGATGTTCCTGCTGTGGAGGGAACGTGGTGACGATTCACCAGACTGAGGAAGGATGTTCCTGCTGTGGAGGGAACGTGGTGGCGATTCACCAGACTGAGGAAGGATGTTCCTGCTGTGGAGGGAACGCAGTAACGATTCACAAGACTGAGGGAGTATGTTCCTGCTGTGGAGGGAACGTGGTGACGATTCACCAGACTGAGGAAGTATGTTCCTGTTGTGGAGGGAACGTGGTGACTATTCACCAGACTGAGGAACAATGTTCCTGCTGTGGAGGGAACATGGTGACGATTCACCAGACTGAGGAAGGATATTCCTGCTGTGGAGGGAACGTGCTGACAATTCAGCAGACTGAGGAAGGATGTTCCTGCTGTGGAGGAAACGGGCTGACAATTCAGCAGACTGAGGAAGGATATTCCTGCTGTGGAGGGAACGTGGTGACGATTCACCAGACTGAGGAAGGATGTTCCTGTGTGGAGTGAACGTCGTGACGATACTTCAGACTGAGGAAGGATATTCCTGCTGTGGAGGAAACGGGCTGACAATTCAGCAGACTGAGGAAGGATATTCCTGCTGTGGAGGGAACGTGGTGACGATTCACCAGACTGAGGAAGGATGTTCCTGCTGTGGAGGGAACGCAGCGACGATTCACCAGACTGAGGAAGGATGATCCTGCTGTGGAGGGAACACAGTGACGAATCACCAGACTGAGGAAGGATGTTCCTGCTCTGGAGGGAACGTGGTGAAGATTCACCAGACTGAGGAAGGATGTTCCTGCTGTGGAGGGAACGTGGTGACGATTCACCAGACTGAGGAAGGATATTCCTGCTGTGGATGGAACGTGCTGACAATTCAGCAGACTGAGGAAGGATGTTCCTGCTGTGGAGGGAACGTGATGACAATTCAGCAGACTGAGGAAGGATATTCCTGCTGTGGAGGGAACGTGGTGACGATTCACCAGACTGAGGAAGGATGTTCCTGCTCTGGAGGGAACGTGGTGACGATTCACCAGACTGAGGAAGGATGTTCCTGCTGTGGAGGGAACGTGGTGACGATTCACCAGACTGAGGAAGTATGTTCCTGTTGTGGAGGGAACGTGGTGACTATTCACCAGACTGAGGAAGGATGTTCCTGCTGTGGAGGGAACGTGGTGACGATTCACCAGACTGAGGAAGGATGTTCCTGCTGTGGAGGGAACGTGGTGACGATTCACCAGACTGAGGAACGATATTCCTGCTGTGGAGGGAACGTGGTGACGATTCACCAGACTGAGGAAGGATGTTCCTGCTGTGGAGGGAACGCAGTAACGATTCACAAGACTGAGGGAGTATGTTCCTGCTGTGGAGGGAACGTGGTGACGATTCACCAGACTGAGGAAGTATGTTCCTGTTGTGGAGGGAACGTGGTGACTATTCACCAGACTGAGGAACAATGTTCCTGCTGTGGAGGGAACATGGTGACGATTCACCAGACTGAGGAAGGATATTCCTGCTGTGGTGGGAACGTGCTGACAATTCAGCAGACTGAGGAAGGATGTTCCTGCTGTGGAGGAAACGGGCTGACAATTCAGCAGACTGAGGAAGGATATTCCTGCTGTGGAGGGAACGTGCTAACAATTCAGCAGACTGAGGAAGGATGTTCCTGCTGTGGACGAAACGGGCTGACAATTCACCAGACTGAGGAAGAATATTCCTGCTGTAGAACGAACGTGACAGCGATTCACCAGACTGAGGAAGGACGTTCCTGCTGTAGAAGGAACGTGACAGCGATTCACCAGACTCAGGAAGGGTGTTCCTGCTGTGGACGGAACGTTCAGACGATTCACAAGACTGAGGAAGGATGTTCCTACTGTGGAGGGAGCGTGGTGACTGTTCACCAGACTGAGGAAGGATGTTCCTGCTGTGGAGGGAACGTGACAGCGATTCACCAGACAGAGGAAGGATGTTCCTGCTGTGGTGGGAACGTGGTGACGATTCACCAGTCTGAGGAGGGATGTTCCTGCTGTGGAGGGAAAGGGCTAACGATTCACCAGACTGAGGAAGGATATTCCTGCTGTGGAGGGAACATGGTGACGATTCACCAGACTGAGGAAGGATGTTCCTGCTGTGGAGGGAACGTGCTGACAATTCAGCAGACTGAGGAAGGATGTTCCTGCTGTGGAGGAAACGGGCTGACAATTCACCAGACTGAGGAAGGATATTCCTGCTGTGGAGGGAACGTGCTGACAATTCAGCAGACTGAGGAAGGATGTTCCTGCTGTGGAGGAAACGGGCTGACAATTCACCAGACTGAGGAAGAATATTCCTGCTGTGGAGGGAACGTGGTGACAATTCAGCAGACTGAGGAAGAATATTCCTGCTGTGGAGGGAACGTGGTGACGATTCAACAGACTGAGGAAGGATGTTCCTGCTGTAGAAGGAACGTGACAGCGATTCACCAGACTGAGGAAGGATGTTCCTGCTGTGGAGTGAACGTCGTGACGATTCACCAGACTGAGGAAGGTTATTCCTGCTGTGGAGGGAACGTTGTGACGATTTACCAGACTGAGGAAGGATGTTCCTCCTGTGGAGTGAACGTCGTGATGATTCACCAGACTGAAGAAAGATATTCCTGCTGTGGAGGGAACGCAGCGACAATTCACCAGATTGAGGAAGGGTGTTCCAGCTGTGGAGGGAACGTGGTGACGATTCACCAGACTGAGGAAGGATGTTCCTGCTGAGGAGTGAATGTGGTGACGATTCACCAGACAGGGGAAGGTTATTTCTGCTGTGGAGGGAACGCAGTGACGATTCACCAGAATGAGGAAGGATGTTCCTGCTGTGGCGGGATTGCGGTGACGATTCACCAGACTGAGGAAGGATGTTCCTGCTGTGGAGGGATCGTGGTGACGATTCACCAGATTTAGGAAGTATGTTCCTGCTGTGGAGGGAACGCGGTGACGATTCACCAGACTGAGGAGGGATGTTCCTGCTGTGGAGGGAACGTGGTGACGATTCACCAGATTTAGCAAGGATGTTCCTGCTGTGGAGGGAACGCGGTGACGATTCACCAGACTGAGGAAGGAAGTTCCTGCTGTGGAGGGAACACGGTGACGATTCACCAGACTGAGGAGGGATGTTCCTGCTGTGGAGGGATAGGGCTGACGATTCACCAGACTGAGGAAGGATATTCCTGCTGTGGAGGGAAAGTTGTGACGATTCACCAGACTGAGGAAGGATGTTCCTGCTGTGGAAGGAACGTGGTGACGATTGACCAGACTGAGGAGGGATGTTCCTGCTGTGGAGGGATAGGGCTGACGATTCACCAGACTGAGGAAGGATGTTCCTGCTGTGGAAGGAACGTGGTGACGATTCACCAGACTGAGGAAGGATGTTCCTGCTGTGTAGGGAACGTGCTGACTATTCACCAGATTGAGGAAGGATGTTCCTGCTGTGGAGGGAACGTGCAGACTATTCACCAGATTGAGGAAGGATGTTCCTGCTGTGGAGGGAACATGGTGACGATTCACCAGACTGAGGAAGGATGATCCTGCTGTGGAGGGAACACAGTGATGAATCACCAGACTGAGGAAGGATGTTCCTGCTGTGGAGGGAACGTGGTGAAGATTCACCAGACTGAGGAAGGATGTTCCTGCTGTGGAGGGAATGTGGTGACGATTCACCAGACAGGCGAAGGTTATTCCTGCTGTGGAGGGAACGCAGTAACGATTCACCAGAATGAGGAAGGATGTTCCTACTGTGGAGGGAACGTGCAGACAATTCACCAGACTGAGGAAGGATGTTCCTGCTGTGGAAGGAACGTGGTAACGATTCACCAGACTAAGGAAGGATGTTCCTGCTGTGGAGGGAACGTGGTGACGATTCACCAGACTGAGGAAGGATGTTCCTGCTGAGGAGTGAATGTGGTGACGATTCACCAGACAGGGGAAGGTTATTCCTGCTGTGGAGGGAACGCAGTGACGATTCACCAGACTGAGGAAGGATGTTCCTGATGTGGAGGGATCGCGGTGACGATTCACCAGACTGAGGAAGGATGTTCCTGCTGTGGAGGGATCGTTGTGACGATTCACCAGACTGAGGAAGGATGTTCCTGCTGTGGAGGGAACGCGGTGACGATTCACCAGACTGAGGAGGGATGTTCCTGCTGTGGAGGGAACGTGGTGACGATTCACCAGATTTAGGAAGGATGTTCCTGCTGTGGAGGGAACGCGGTGACGATTCACCAGACTGAGGAAGGATGTTCCTGCTGTGGAGGAAACGTGCTGACGATTCACCAGACTGAGGGAGGATGTTCCTGCTGTGGAGAGAATGTGGTGACGATTCACCAGACTGAGCAAGGAAGTTCCTGCTGTGGAGGGAACGTTGTGATGATTCACCAAACTGAGGAAGGATTTTCCTGCTGTGGAGGGAACATTGTGACGATTCACCAGACTGAGGAAGGATGTTCCTGCTGTGGAGGGAATGTGGTGACGATTCACCAGACTGAGGAAGGAGGTTCCTGCTGTGGAGAGAATGAGGTGACGATTAACCAGACTGGGGAAGGTTATTCCTGCTGTGGAGGGAACGCAGTGATGTTTCACCAGACTGAGCAAGAAAGATCCTGCTGTGGAGGGAACATGGTGACGATTCACCAGACTGAGGAAGGATTTTCCTGCTGTGGAAGGAACGTGGTGACGATTCACCAGACTGAGGAGGGATGTTCCTGCTGTGGAGGGATAGGGCTGACGATTCACCAGACTGCGGAAGGATATTCCTGCTGTGGAGGGAAAGTTGTGACGATTCACCAGACTGAGGAAGGATGTTCCTGTTGTGGAGGGAACGTGGTGACTATTCACCAGACTAAGGAATGATGTTCCTGCTATGGAGGGATCGCTGTGACGATTCACCAGACTGAGGAAGGATATTCCTGCTGTGGAGGGAACATGGTGACGATTCACCAGACTGAGGAAGGATGTTCCTGCTGTGTAGGGAACGTGCTGACTATTCACCAGATTGAGGAAGGATGTTCCTGCTGTGGAGGGAACATGGTGACGATTCACCAGACTGAGGAAGGATGTCCCTGCTGTGGAGGGAACGCAGCGACGATTCACCAGACTGATGAAGGATGATCCTGCTGTGGAGGGAACGTGGTGAAGATTCACCAGACTGCGGAAGCATGTTCCTGCTGTGGAGGGAACGTGGTGACGATTCACCAGACTGAGGAAGGTTGTTCCTGCTGTGGAGGGAACATGGTGACGATTCACCAGACTGAGGAAGGCTGTTCCTGCTGGGGAGTGAATGTGGTGACGATTCACCAGACTGGAGAAGGATGTTCCTGCTGTGGAGGGAACACACTGACGATTCACCAGACTGAAGAAGGATGTTCCTGCTGTGGAGGGAACATTGTGACGATTCACCAGACTGAGGAAGGATGTTCCTGCTGTGGAGGGAACGCGGTGACGATTCACCAGACTGAGGAAGAATGTTCCTGCTGTGGAGTGACTGAGGTGATGATTCACCAGACTGGGGAAGGTTATTCCTGCTGTGGAGGGAACGCAGTGACGATTCACCAGACTGAGGAAGGATGTTCCTGCTGTGGAGGGAACGTGGTAACGATTCACCAGACTGAGGAAGGATGTTCCTGCTGTGGAGGGAACATGGTGACGATTCACCAGACTGAGGAAGGATGTTCCTCAGTGGAGGGAACGTGGTGACGATTCAGCAGACTGAGGAAGAATATTCCTCCTGTGGAGTGAACGTCGTGACGATTCACCAGACTGAAGAAGGATATTCCTGCTGTGGAGGGAACGCAGCGACGATTCACCAGACAGAGGAAGGATGTTTCTGCTGTGGAGGGAAGAATGAGATGATTAACCAGACTGAGGAAGGATGTTCCTGCTGTAGAAGGAACGTGACAGCGATTCACCAGACTGAGGAAGGATGTTCCTGCTGTGGAGTGAACGTCGTGACGATTCACCAGACTGAGGAAGGTTATTCCTGCTGTGGAGGGAACGTTGTGACGATTTACCAGACTGAGGAAGGATGTTCCTCCTGTGGAGTGAACGTCGTGATGATTCACCAGACTGAAGAAAGATATTCCTGCTGTGGAGGGAACGCAGTGACGATTCACCAGACTGAGGAGGGATGTTCCTGCTGTGGAGGAAACGTGCTGACGATTCACCAGACTGAGGAAGGATATTCCTGCTGTGGAGGGAGCGTGGTGACGATTCACCAGACTGAGGAAGGATGTTCCTGCTGTGGAGGGAACGTGGTGACGATTCACCAGACTGAGGAAGGATGTTCCTGCTGTGGAGGGAACGTGGTGACGATTCACCAGACTGAGGAAGGATGTTCCTGCTGTGGAGGGAACGTGCAGACTATTCACCAGATTGAGGAAGGATGTTCCTGCTGTGGAGGGAACATGGTGACGATTCACCAGACTGAGGAAGAATATTCCTGCTGTGGAGGGAACATGGTGACGATTCACCAGACTGAGGAAGGATGTTCCTGCTGTGTAGGGAACATGGTAACGATTCACCAGACTGAGGAAGGATGTTCCTGCTGTAGAAGGAACGTGACAGCGATTCACCAGACTGAGGAAGGATGTTCCTGCTGTGGAGTGAACGTTGTGACGATTCACCAGACTGAGGAACGATATTCCTGCTGTGGAGGGAACGCAGCGACCATTCACCAGACTGAGGAAGGATGTTCCTGCTGTGGAGTGACTGAGGTGATGATTCACCAGACTGGGGAAGGTTATTCTTGCTGTGGAGGGAACGCAGTGACGATTCACCAGACTGAGGAAGGATGTTCCTGCTGTGGAGGGAACGTGGTAACGATTCACCAGACTGAGGAAGGATGTTCCTGCTGCGGAGGGAACGTGGTGACGATTCACCAGACTGAGGAAGGATGTTCCTGCAGTGGAGGGAACGTGGTGACGATTCAGCAGACTGAGGAAGAATATTCCTCCTGTGGAGGGAACGTTGTGATGATTCACCAGACTGAGGAAGGATGTTCCTGCTGTAGAAGGAACGTGACAGCGATTCACCAGACTAAGGAAGGATGTTCCTGCTGTGGAGTGAACGTCGTGACGATTCACCAGACTGAGGAAGATTATTCCTCCTGTGGAGGGAACGTTCTGACGATTTACCAGACTGAGGAAGGATGTTCCTGCTGTAGCAGGAACGTGACAGCGATTCACCAGACTAAGGAAGGATGTTCCTGCTGTGGAGTGAACGTCGTGACGATTCACCAGACTGAAGAAGGATATTCCTGCTGTGGAGGGAACGCAGCGACGATTCACCAGACAGAGGAAGAATGTTTCTGCTGTGGAGGGAAGAATGAGACGATTCACCAGACTGAGGAAGAATGTTCCTGCTGTGGAGTGACTGAGGTGATGATTCACCAGACTGGGGAAGGTTATTCCTGCTGTGGAGGGAACGCAGTGACGATTAAACAGACTGAGGAAGGATGTTCCTGCTGTGGAGGGAACGTGGTAACGATTCACCAGACTGAGGAAGGATGTTCCTGCTGCGGAGGGAAAGTGGTGACGATTCACCAGACTGAGGAAGGATGTTCCTGCAGTGGAGGGAACGTGGTGACGATTCAGCAGACTCAGGAAGAATATTCCTCCTGTGGAGGGAACGTTGTGATGATTCACCAGACTGAGGAAGGATGTTCCTGCTGTAGAAGGAACGTGACAGCGATTCCCCAGACTAAGGAAGGATGTTCCTGCTGTGGAGTGAACGTCGTGACGATTCACCAGACTGAAGAAGGATATTCCTTCTGTGGAGGGAACGCAGCGACGATTCACCAGACAGAGGAAGGATGTTTCTGCTGTGGAGGGAAGAATGAGACGATTAACCAGACTGAGGAAGGATATTCCTGCTGTGGAGGGAACGCAGCGACAATTCACCAGATTGAGGAAGGATGTTCCAGCTGTGGAGGGAACGTGGTGACGATTCACCAGACTGAGGAAGGATATTCCTGCTGTGGAGGGAACGCAGTGACATTTCACCAGATTGAGGAAGGATGTTCCTGCTGTGGAGGGAACGTGGTGACGATTCACCAGACTGAGGAAGGATGTTCCTGCTGTGGAGGGAACATGGTGACGATTCACCAGACTGAGGAAGGATGTTCCTGCTGTGGAGGGATAGCTGTGACGATTCACCAGATTGAGGAAGGATGTTCCTGCTGTAGAAGGAACGTGACAGCGATTCACCAGACCAAGGAAGGATGTTCCTGCTGTGGAGGGTTCGCTGTGACGATTCATCAGACTGAGGAAGGATGTTCCTGCTGTGGAGGGAACGTGGTGACGATTCACCAGACAGAGGAAGGATGTTCCTGCTGTGGAGGGATCGCTGTGACGATTCATCAGACTGAGGAAGGATGTTCCTGCTGTGGAGGGAACGTGGTGACGATTCACCAGATTTAGGAAGGATGTTCCTGCTGTGGAGGGAACGCGGTGACGATTCACCAGACTGAGGAGGGATGTTCCTGCTGTGGAGGAAACGTGCTGACGATTCACCAGACTGAGGAAGGATATTCCTGCTGTGGAGGGAGCGTGGTGACGATTCATCAGACTGAGGAAGGATGTTCCTGCCTTGGAGGGAACGCAGTGACGATTCACCAGACTGAGGAAGGATGTTCCTGCTGTGGAGGGAACACGGTGACGATTCACCAGACTGAGGAAGGATGTTCCTGCTGTAGAAGGAACGTGATAGCGATTCACCAGACTGAGGAAGGATGTTCCTGCTGTGGAGTGAACGTTGTGATGATTCACCAGACTGAGGAACGATATTCCTGCTGTGGAGGGAACGCAGCGACGATTCAGCAGACTGAGGAAAGGTGTTCCTGCTGTGGAGTGAACGTTGTGACGATTCACCAGACTGAGGAACGATATTCCTGCTGTGGAGGGAACGCAGCGACCATTCACCAGACTGAGGAAGGATGTTCCTGCTGTGGAGGGAAAGTGGTGACGATTCACCAGACTGAGGACGGATGTTCCTGCTGTGGAGGGAACGTGGTGACGATTCACCAGACTGAGGAAGGATGTTCCTGCTGTGGAGTGAATGTGGTGACGATTCACCAGACTGAGGAAGGATGTTCCTGCAGTGGAGGGAACGTGGTGACGATTCAGCAGACTGAGGAAGAATATTCCTCCTGTGGAGGGAACGTTGTGATGATTCACCAGACTGAGGAAGGATGTTCCTGCTGTAGAAGGAACGTGACAGCGATTCACCAGACTGAGGAAGGATGTTCCTGCTGTGGAGTGAACGTCGTGACGATTCACCAGACTGAGGAAGATTATTCCTGCTGTGGAGGGAACGTTCTGACGATTTACCAGACTGAGGAAGGATGTTCCTGCTGTAGAAGGAACGTGACAGCGATTCACCAGACCAAGGAAGGATGTTCCTGCTGTGGAGTGAACGTCGTGACGATTCACCAGACTGAAGAAGGATATTCCTGCTGTGGAGGGAACGCAGCGACAATTCACCAGACAGAGGAAGGATGTTTCTGCTGTGGAGGGAAGAATGAGACGATTCACCAGACTGAGGAAGAATGTTCCTGCTGTGGAGTGACTGAGGTGATGATTCACCAGACTGGGGAAGGTTATTCCTGCTGTGGAGGGAACGCAGTGACGATTAAACAGACTGAGGAAGGATGTTCCTGCTGTGGAGGGAACGTGGTAACGATTCACCAGACTGAGGAAGGATGTTCCTGCTGCGGAGGGAACGTGGTGACGATTCACCAGACTGAGGAAGGATGTTCCTGCAGTGGAGGGAACGTGGTGACGATTCAGCAGACTCAGGAAGAATATTCCTCCTGTGGAGGGAACGTTGTGATGATTCACCAGACTGAGGAAGGATGTTCCTGCTGTAGAAGGAACGTGACAGCGATTCACCAGACCAAGGAAGGATGTTCCTGCTGTGGAGGGATCGCTGTGACGATTCATCAGACTGAGGAAGGATGTTCCTGCTGTGGAGGGAACGTGGTGACGATTCACCAGACTGAGGAAGGATGTTCCTGCTGTGGAGGGATCGCTGTGACGATTCATCAGACTGAGGAAGGATGTTCCTGCTGTGGAGGGAACGTGGTGACGATTCACCAGATTTAGGAAGGATGTTCCTGCTGTGGAGGGAACGCGGGTGACGATTCACCAGACTGAGGAGGGATGTTCCTGCTGTGGAGGGATCGCTGTGACGATTCATCAGACTGAGGAAGGATGTTCCTGCTGTGGAGGGAACGTCGTGACGATTCACCAGACTGAAGAAGGATATTCCTTCTGTGGAGGGAACGCAGCGACGATACACCAGACAGAGGAAGGATTTTTCTGCTGTGGAGGGAAGAATGAGACGATTAACCATACTGAGGAAGGATATTCCTGCTGTGGAGGGAACGCAGCGACAATTCACCAGATTGAGGAAGGATGTTCCAGCTGTGGAGGGAACGTGGTGACGATTCACCAGACTGAGGAAGGATGTTCCTGCTGTGGAGGGAAAGTGGTGACGATTCACCAGACTGAGGACGGATGTTCCTGCTGTGGAGGGAACGTGGTGACGATTCACCAGACTGAGGAAGGATATTCCTGCTGTGGAGTGAATGTGGTGACGATTCACCAGACTGAGGAAGGATGTTCCTGCTGTGGAGGGAACGTGGTGACGATTCACCAGACTGAGGAAGGATGTTCCTGCTGTGGAGGGAAAGTGGTGACGATTCACCAGACTGAGGACGGATGTTCCTGCTGTGGAGGGATCGCTGTGACGATTCACCAGACTGAGGAAGGATGTTCCTGCTGTGGAGTGAATGTGGTGACGATTCACCAGACTGAGGAAGGATGTTCCTGCAGTGGAGGGAACGTGGTGACGATTCAGCAGACTGAGGAAGAATATTCCTCCTGTGGAGGGAACGTTGTGATGATTCACCAGACTGAGGAAGGATGTTCCTGCTGTAGAAGGAACGTGACAGCGATTCACCAGACTGAGGAAGGATGTTCCTGCTGTGGAGTGAACGTCGTGACGATTCACCAGACTGAGGAAGATTATTCCTGCTGTGGAGGGAACGTTCTGACGATTTACCAGACTGAGGAAGGATGTTCCTGCTGTAGAAGGAACGTGACAGCGATTCACCAGACTAAGGAAGGATGTTCCTGCTGTGGAGTGAACGTCGTGACGATTCACCAGACTGAAGAAGGATATTCCTGCTGTGGAGGGAACGCAGCGACAATTCACCAGACAGAGGAAGGATGTTTCTGCTGTGGAGGGAAGAATGAGACGATTCACCAGACTGAGGAAGAATGTTCCTGCTGTGGAGTGACTGAGGTGATGATTCACCAGACTGGGGAAGGTTATTCCTGCTGTGGAGGGAACGCAGTGACGATTAAACAGACTGAGGAAGGATGTTCCTGCTGTGGAGGGAACGTGGTAACGATTCACCAGACTGAGGAAGGATGTTCCTGCTGCGGAGGGAACGTGGTGACGATTCACCAGACTGAGGAAGGATGTTCCTGCAGTGGAGGGAACGTGGTGACGATTCAGCAGACTCAGGAAGAATATTCCTCCTGTGGAGGGAACGTTGTGATGATTCACCAGACTGAGGAAGGATGTTCCTGCTGTAGAAGGAACGTGACAGCGATTCACCAGACCAAGGAAGGATGTTCCTGCTGTGGAGGGATCGCTGTGACGATTCATCAGACTGAGGAAGGATGTTCCTGCTGTGGAGGGAACGTGGTGACGATTCACCAGACTGAGGAAGGATGTTCCTGCTGTGGAGGGATCGCTGTGACGATTCATCAGACTGAGGAAGGATGTTCCTGCTGTGGAGGGAACGTGGTGACGATTCACCAGATTTAGGAAGGATGTTCCTGCTGTGGAGGGAACGCGGTGACGATTCACCAGACTGAGGAGGGATGTTCCTGCTGTGGAGGGATCGCTGTGACGATTCATCAGACTGAGGAAGGATGTTCCTGCTGTGGAGGGAACGTCGTGACGATTCACCAGACTGAAGAAGGATATTCCTTCTGTGGAGGGAACGCAGCGACGATACACCAGACAGAGGAAGGATTTTTCTGCTGTGGAGGGAAGAATGAGACGATTAACCATACTGAGGAAGGATATTCCTGCTGTGGAGGGAACGCAGCGACAATTCACCAGATTGAGGAAGGATGTTCCAGCTGTGGAGGGAACGTGGTGACGATTCACCAGACTGAGGAAGGATGTTCCTGCTGTGGAGGGAAAGTGGTGACGATTCACCAGACTGAGGACGGATGTTCCTGCTGTGGAGGGAACGTGGTGACGATTCACCAGACTGAGGAAGGATATTCCTGCTGTGGAGTGAATGTGGTGACGATTCACCAGACTGAGGAAGGATGTTCCTGCTGTGGAGGGAACGTGGTGACGATTCACCAGACTGAGGAAGGATGTTCCTGCTGTGGAGGGAAAGTGGTGACGATTCACCAGACTGAGGACGGATTTTCCTGCTGTGGAGGGATCGCTGTGACGATTCACCAGACTGAGGAAGGATGTTCCTGCTGTGGAGTGAATGTGGTGACGATTCACCAGACTGAGGAAGGATGTTCCTGCAGTGGAGGGAACGTGGTGACGATTCAGCAGACTGAGGAAGAATATTCCTCCTGTGGAGGGAACGTTGTGATGATTCACCAGACTGAGGAAGGATGTTCCTGCTGTAGAAGGAACGTGACAGCGATTCACCAGACTGAGGAAGGATGTTCCTGCTGTGGAGTGAACGTCGTGACGATTCACCAGACTGAGGAAGATTATTCCTGCTGTGGAGGGAACGTTCTGACGATTTACCAGACTGAGGAAGGATGTTCCTGCTGTAGAAGGAACGTGACAGCGATTCACCAGACTAAGGAAGGATGTTCCTGCTGTGGAGTGAACGTCGTGACGATTCACCAGACTGAAGAAGGATATTCCTGCTGTGGAGGGAACGCAGCGACAATTCACCAGACAGAGGAAGGATGTTTCTGCTGTGGAGGGAAGAATGAGACGATTCACCAGACTGAGGAAGAATGTTCCTGCTGTGGAGTGACTGAGGTGATGATTCACCAGACTGGGGAAGGTTATTCCTGCTGTGGAGGGAACGCAGTGACGATTAAACAGACTGAGGAAGGATGTTCCTGCTGTGGAGGGAACGTGGTAACGATTCACCAGACTGAGGAAGGATGTTCCTGCTGCGGAGGGAACGTGGTGACGATTCACCAGACTGAGGAAGGATGTTCCTGCAGTGGAGGGAACGTGGTGACGATTCAGCAGACTCAGGAAGAATATTCCTCCTGTGGAGGGAACGTTGTGATGATTCACCAGACTGAGGAAGGATGTTCCTGCTGTAGAAGGAACGTGACAGCGATTCACCAGACCAAGGAAGGATGTTCCTGCTGTGGAGGGATCGCTGTGACGATTCATCAGACTGAGGAAGGATGTTCCTGCTGTGGAGGGAACGTGGTGACGATTCACCAGACTGAGGAAGGATGTTCCTGCTGTGGAGGGATCGCTGTGACGATTCATCAGACTGAGGAAGGATGTTCCTGCTGTGGAGGGAACGTGGTGACGATTCACCAGATTTAGGAAGGATGTTCCTGCTGTGGAGGGAACGCGGTGACGATTCACCAGACTGAGGAGGGATGTTCCTGCTGTGGAGGGATCGCTGTGACGATTCATCAGACTGAGGAAGGATGTTCCTGCTGTGGAGGGAACGTCGTGACGATTCACCAGACTGAAGAAGGATATTCCTTCTGTGGAGGGAACGCAGCGACGATACACCAGACAGAGGAAGGATTTTTCTGCTGTGGAGGGAAGAATGAGACGATTAACCATACTGAGGAAGGATATTCCTGCTGTGGAGGGAACGCAGCGACAATTCACCAGATTGAGGAAGGATGTTCCAGCTGTGGAGGGAACGTGGTGACGATTCACCAGACTGAGGAAGGATATTCCTGCTGTGGAGGGAACGCAGTGACATTTCACCAGATTGAGGAAGGATGTTCCTGCTGTGGAGGGAACGTGGTGACGATTCACCAGACTGAGGAAGGATGTTCCTGCTGTGGAGGGAACATGGTGACGATTCAACAGACTGAGGAAGGATGTTCCTGCTGTGGAGGGATAGCTGTGACGATTCACCAGACTGAGGAAGGATGTTCCTGCTGTAGAAGGAACGTGACAGCGATTCACCAGACCAAGGAAGGATGTTCCTGCTGTGGAGTGAACGTCGTGACGATTCACCAGACTGAAGAAGGATATTCCTGCTGTGGAGGGAACGCAGCGACGATTCACCAGACAGAGGAAGGATGTTTCTGCTGTGGAGGGAACGCAGTGACATTTCACCAGATTGAGGAAGGTGGTTCCTCCTGTGGAGAGAACAATGTGACGCTTCACCAGACTGAGGAAGGATGTTCCTGCTGTGGAGGGAACGTGGTGACGATTCACCAGACTGAGGAAGGATGTTCCTGCTGTGGAGGGATCGCTGTGACGATTCATCAGACTGAGGAAGGATGTTCCTGCTGTGGAGGGAACGTAGTGACGATTCACCAGATTTAGGAAGGATGTTCCTGCTGTGGAGGGAACGCGGTGACGATTCACCAGACTGAGGAGGGATGTTCCTGCTGTGGAGGAAACGTGCTGACGATTCACCAGACTGAGGAAGGATATTCCTGCTGTGGAGGGAGCGTGGTGACGATTCACCAGACTGAGGAAGGATGTTCCTGCCTTGGAGGGAACGCAGTGACGATTCACCAGACTGAGGAAGGATGTTCCTGCTGTGGAGGGAACATGGTGGCGATTCACCAGACTGAGGAAGGATGTTCCTGCTGTAGAAGGAACGTGATAGCGATTCACCAGACTGAGGAAGGATGTTCCTGCTGTGGAGTGAACGTTGTGATGATTCACCAGACTGAGGAACGATATTCCTGCTGTGGAGGGAACGCAGCGACGATTCAGCAGACTGAGGAAAGGTATTCCTGCTGTGGAGTGAACGTTGTGACGATTCACCAGACTGAGGAACGATATTCCTGCTGTGGAGGGAACGCAGCGACCATTCACCAGACTGAGGAAGGATGTTCCTGCTGTGGAGGGAAAGTGGTTACGATTCACCAGACTGAGGACGGATGTTCCTGCTGTGGAGGGAACGTGGTGACGATTCACCAGACTGAGGAAGGATGTTCCTGCTGTGGAGTGAATGTGGTGACGATTCACCAGACTGGAGAAGGATGTTCCTGCTGTGGAGGGAACACACTGACGATTCACCAGACTGAAGAAGGAAGTTCCTGCTGTGGAGGGAACATTGTGACGATTCACCAGACTGAGGAAGGATGTTCCTGCTGTAGAAGGAATGTGAGGTGACGATTCACCAGACTGAGGAAGGATGTTCCTGCTGTGGAGGGAACGCGGTGACGATTCACCAGACTGAGGAAGAATGTTCCTGCTGTGGAGTGACTGAGGTGATGATTCACCAGACTGGGGAAGGTTATTCCTGCTGTGGAGGGAACGCAGTGACGATTCACCAGACTGAGGAAGGATGTTCCTGCTGTGGAGGGAACGTGGTAACGATTCACCAGACTGAGGAAGGATGTTCCTGCTGCGGAGGGAACGTGGTGACGATTCACCAGACTGAGGAAGGATGTTCCTGCAGTGGAGGGAACGTGGTGACGATTCAGCAGACTGAGGAAGAATATTCCTCCTGTGGAGGGAACGTTGTGATGATTCACCAGACTGAGGAAGGACGTTCCTGCTGTAGAAGGAACGTGACAGCGATTCACCAGACTAAGGAAGGATGTTCCTGCTGTGGAGTGAACGTCGTGACGATTCACCAGACTGAAGAAGGACATTCCTGCTGTGGAGGGAACGCAGCGACGATTCACCAGACAGAGGAAGGATGTTTCTGCTGTGGAGGGAAGAATGAGACGATTAACCAGTCTGAGGAAGGATGTTCCTGCTGTAGAAGGAACGTGACAGCGATTCACCAGACTGAGGAAGGATGTTCCTGCTGTGGATGAACGTCGTGACGATTCACCAGTCTGAGGAAGGTTATTCCTGCTGTGGAGGGAACGTTGTGACGATTTACCAGACTGAGGAAGGGTGTTCCAGCTGTGGAGGGAACGTGGTGACGATTCACCAGACTGAGGAAGGATGTTCCTGCTGTGGAGGGAACGTGGTGACGATTCACCAGACTGAGGAAGGATGTTCCTGCAGTGGAGGGAACGTGGTGACGATTCAGCAGACTGAGGAAGAATATTCCTCCTGTGGAGGGAACGTTGTGATGATTCACCAGACTGAGGAAGGACGTTCCTGCTGTAGAAGGAACGTGACAGCGATTCACCAGACTAAGGAAGGATGTTCCTGCTGTGGAGTGAACGTCGTGACGATTCACCAGACTGAAGAAGGACATTCCTGCTGTGGAGGGAACGCAGCGACGATTCACCAGACAGAGGAAGGATGTTTCTGCTGTGGAGGGAAGAATGAGACGATTAACCAGTCTGAGGAAGGATATTCCTGCTGTAGAAGGAACGTGACAGCGATTCACCAGACTGAGGAAGGATGTTCCTGCTGTGGATGAACGTCGTGACGATTCACCAGACTGAGGAAGGTTATTCCTGCTGTGGAGGGAACGTTGTGACGATTTACCAGACTGAGGAAGGATGTTCCTGCTGTGGAGGGAACGTGGTGACGATTCACCAGACTGAGGAAGGATGTTCCTGCAGTGGAGGGAACGTGGTGACGATTCAGCAGACTGAGGAAGAATATTCCTCCTGTGGAGGGAACGTTGTGATGATTCACCAGACTGAGGAAGGACGTTCCTGCTGTAGAAGGAACGTGACAGCGATTCACCAGACTAAGGAAGGATGTTCCTGCTGTGGAGTGAACGTCGTGACGATTCACCAGACTGAAGAAGGACATTCCTGCTGTGGAGGGAACGCAGCGACGATTCACCAGACAGAGGAAGGATGTTTCTGCTGTGGAGGGAAGAATGAGACGATTAACCAGTCTGAGGAAGGATGTTCCTGCTGTAGAAGGAACGTGACAGCGATTCACCAGACTGAGGAAGGATGTTCCTGCTGTGGATGAACGTCGTGACGATTCACCAGACTGAGGAAGGTTATTCCTGCTGTGGAGGGAACGTTGTGACGATTTACCAGACTGAGGAAGGGTGTTCCAGCTGTGGAGGGAACGTGGTGACGATTCACCAGACTGAGGAAGGATGTTCCTGCTGTGGAGGGAACGCAGTGACGATTCACCAGACTGAGGAGGGATGTTCCTGCTGTGGAGGAAACGTGCTGACGATTCACCAGACTGAGGAAGGATATTCCTGCTGTGGAGGGAGCGTGGTGACGATTCACCAGACTGAGGAAGGATGTTCCTGCCTTGGAGGGAACGCAGTGACGATTCACCAGACTGAGGAAGGATGTTCCTGCTGTGGCGGGCGCACAGTGACAATTCACGAGACTGAGCAAGAATATTCCTGCTGTGGAGGGAACATGGTGACGATTCACCAGACTGAGGAAGGATGTTCCTGCTGTGGAGGGAACATGGTGACGATTCACCAGACTGAGGAAGGATGTTCCTGCTGTGGAGGGAACATGGTGACGATTCACCAGACTGAGGAAGGATGTTCCTGCTGTGGAGGGAAAGTGGTGACGATTCACCAGACTGAGGACGGATGTTCCTGCTGTGGAGGGAACGTGGTGACGATTCACCAGACTGAGGAAGGATGTTCCTGCTGTGGAGTGAATGTGGTGACGATTCACCAGACTGGAGAAGGATGTTCCTGCTGTGGAGTGAATGTGGTGACGATTCACCAGACTGGAGAAGGTTGTTCCTGCTGTGGAGGGAACATGGTGACGATTCACCAGACTGAGGAAGGATGTTCCTGCTATGGAGGGAACGTGGTGACGATTCACCAGACTGAGGAAGGATGTTCCTGCTGTAGAAGGAATGTGAGATGACGATTCACCAGACTGAGGAAGGATGTTCCTGCTGTGGAGGGAACGCGGTGACGATTCACCAGACTGAGGAAGAATGTTCCTGCTGTGGAGTGACTGAGGTGATGATTCACCAGACTGGGGAAGGTTATTCCTGCTGTGGAGGGAACGCAGTGACGATTCACCAGACTGAGGAAGGATGATCCTGCTGTGGAGTGAACGTGGTAACGATTCACCAGACTGAGGAAGGATGTTCCTGCTGCGGAGGGAACGTGGTGACGATTCACCAGACTGAGAAAGGATGTTCCTGCAGTGGAGGGAACGTGGTGACGATTCACCAGACTGAGGAAGGATGTTCCTGCTGTGGAGGGAACGCGGTAACGATTCACCAGACTGAGGAGGGATGTTCCTGCTGTGGAGGAAACGTGCTGACGATTCACCAGACTGAGGAAGGATATTGCTGCTGTGGAGGGAGCGTGGTGACGATTCACCAGACTGAGGAAGGATGTTCCTGCTGTGGAGGGAAAGTGGTGACGATTCACCAGACTGAGGAAGGATGTTCCTGCTGTGGAGGGAACATGGTGACGATTCACCAGACTGAGGAAGGATGTTCCTGCTGTGGAGGGAACATTGTGACGATTCACCAGACTGAGGAAGGATGTTCCTGCTGTGGAGGGAACATTGTGACGATTCACCAGACTGAGGAACGATATTCCTGCTGTGGAGGGAACGCAGCGACCATTCACCAGACTGAGGAAGGATGTTCCTGCTGTGGAGGGAAAGTGGTGACGATTCACCAGACTGAGGAAGGATGTTCCTGCCTTGGAGGGAACGCAGTGACGATTCACCAGACTGAGGAACGATATTCCTGCTGTGGAGGGAACGCAGCGACCATTCACCAGACTGAGGAAGGATGTTCCTGCTGTGGAGGGAAAGTGGTGACGATTCACCAGACTGAGGAAGGATGTTCCTGCTGTGGAGGGAACGCAGCGACCATTCACCAGACTGAGGAAGGATGTTCCTGCTGTGGAGGGAAAGTGGTGACGATTCACCAGACTGAGGAAGGATGTTCCTGCTGTGGAGCGAACGTGGTGACGATTCACCAGACTGAGGAAGGATGTTCCTGCTGTGGAGGGAAAGTGGTGACGATTCACCAGACTGAGGAAGGATGTTCCTGCTGTGGCGGGCGCACAGTGACGATTCACGAGACAGAGGAAGAATATTCCTGCTGTGGAGGGAACATGGTGACGATTCACCAGACTGAGGAAGGATGTTCCTGCTGTGGAGGGAACATTGTGACGATTCACCAGACTGAGGAAGGATGTTCCTGCTGTAGAAGGAACGTGACAGCGATTCACCAGACTGATGAAGGTTGTTCCTGCTGTGGAGTGAACGTTGTGACGATTCACCAGAATGAGGAAGGATGTTCCTGCTGTGGAGGGAAAGTGGTGACGATTCACCAGACTGAGGACGGATGTTCCTGCTGTGGAGGGAACGTGGTGACGATTCACCAGACTGAAGAAGGATGTTCCTGCTGTGGAGGGAACATTGTGACGATTCACCAGACTGAGGAAGGATGTTCCTGCTGTAGAAGGAATGTGAGGTGACGATTCACCAGACTGAAGAAGGATATTCCTGCTGTGGAGGGAACGCAGCGACGATTCACCAGACAGAGGAAGGATGTTTCTGCTGTGGAGGGAAGAATGAGACGATTAACCAGACTGAGGAAGGATGTTCCTGCTGTAGAAGGAACGTAACAGCGATTCACCAGACTGAGGAAGGATGTTCCTGCTGTGGAGGGAACGCGGTGACGATTCACCAGACTGAGGAAGAATGTTCCTGCTGTGGAGTGACTGAGGTGATGATTCACCAGACTGGGGAAGGTTATTCCTGCTGTGGAGGGAACGCAGTGACGATTAAACAGACTGAGGAAGGATGTTCCTGCTGTGGAGGGAACGTGGTAACGATTCACCAGACTGAGGAAGGATGTTCCTGCTGCGGAGGGAACGTGGTGACGATTCACCAGACTGAGGAAGGATGTTCCTGCAGTGGAGGGAACGTGGTGACGATTCAGCAGACTCAGGAAGAATATTCCTCCTGTGGAGGGAACGTTGTGATGATTCACCAGACTGAGGAAGGATGTTCCTGCTGTAGAAGGAACGTGACAGCGATTCACCAGACCAAGGAAGGATGTTCCTGCTGTGGAGGGATCGCTGTGACGATTCATCAGACTGAGGAAGGATGTTCCTGCTGTGGAGGGAACGTGGTGACGATTCACCAGACTGAGGAAGGATGTTCCTGCTGTGGAGGGATCGCTGTGACGATTCATCAGACTGAGGAAGGATGTTCCTGCTGTGGAGGGAACGTCGTGACGATTCACCAGACTGAAGAAGGATATTCCTTCTGTGGAGGGAACGCAGCGACGATACACCAGACAGAGGAAGGATTTTTCTGCTGTGGAGGGAAGAATGAGACGATTAACCATACTGAGGAAGGATATTCCTGCTGTGGAGGGAACGCAGCGACAATTCACCAGATTGAGGAAGGATGTTCCAGCTGTGGAGGGAACGTGGTGACGATTCACCAGACTGAGGAAGGATATTCCTGCTGTGGAGGGAACGCAGTGACATTTCACCAGATTGAGGAAGGATGTTCCTGCTGTGGAGGGAACGTGGTGACGATTCACCAGACTGAGGAAGGATGTTCCTGCTGTGGAGGGAACATGGTGACGATTCAACAGACTGAGGAAGGATGTTCCTGCTGTGGAGGGATAGCTGTGACGATTCACCAGACTGAGGAAGGATGTTCCTGCTGTAGAAGGAACGTGACAGCGATTCACCAGACCAAGGAAGGATGTTCCTGCTGTGGAGTGAACGCGGTGACGATTCACCAGACTGAGGAAGAATGTTCCTGCTGTGGAGTGACTGAGGTGATGATTCACCAGACTGGGGAAGGTTATTCCTGCTGTGGAGGGAACGCAGTGACGATTCACCAGACTGAGGAAGGATGATCCTGCTGTGGAGTGAACGTGGTAACGATTCACCAGACTGAGGAAGGATGTTCCTGCTGCGGAGGGAACGTGGTGACGATTCACCAGACTGAGAAAGGATGTTCCTGCAGTGGAGGGAACGTGGTGACGATTCACCAGACTGAGGAAGGATGTTCCTGCTGTGGAGGGAACGCGGTAACGATTCACCAGACTGAGGAGGGATGTTCCTGCTGTGGAGGAAACGTGCTGACGATTCACCAGACTGAGGAAGGATATTGCTGCTGTGGAGGGAGCGTGGTGACGATTCACCAGACTGAGGAAGGATGTTCCTGCTGTGGAGGGAAAGTGGTGACGATTCACCAGACTGAGGAAGGATGTTCCTGCTGTGGAGGGAACATGGTGACGATTCACCAGACTGAGGAAGGATGTTCCTGCTGTGGAGGGAACATTGTGACGATTCACCAGACTGAGGAAGGATGTTCCTGCTGTGGAGGGAACATTGTGACGATTCACCAGACTGAGGAACGATATTCCTGCTGTGGAGGGAACGCAGCGACCATTCACCAGACTGAGGAAGGATGTTCCTGCTGTGGAGGGAAAGTGGTGACGATTCACCAGACTGAGGAAGGATGTTCCTGCCTTGGAGGGAACGCAGTGACGATTCACCAGACTGAGGAACGATATTCCTGCTGTGGAGGGAACGCAGCGACCATTCACCAGACTGAGGAAGGATGTTCCTGCTGTGGAGGGAAAGTGGTGACGATTCACCAGACTGAGGAAGGATGTTCCTGCTGTGGAGGGAACGCAGCGACCATTCACCAGACTGAGGAAGGATGTTCCTGCTGTGGAGGGAAAGTGGTGACGATTCACCAGACTGAGGAAGGATGTTCCTGCTGTGGAGGGAACGTGGTGACGATTCACCAGACTGAGGAAGGATGTTCCTGCTGTGGAGGGAAAGTGGTGACGATTCACCAGACTGAGGAAGGATGTTCCTGCTGTGGCGGGCGCACAGTGACGATTCACGAGACAGAGGAAGAATATTCCTGCTGTGGAGGGAACATGGTGACGATTCACCAGACTGAGGAAGGATGTTCCTGCTGTGGAGGGAACATTGTGACGATTCACCAGACTGAGGAAGGATGTTCCTGCTGTAGAAGGAACGTGACAGCGATTCACCAGACTGATGAAGGTTGTTCCTGCTGTGGAGTGAACGTTGTGACAATTCACCAGAATGAGGAAGGATGTTCCTGCTGTGGAGGGAAAGTGGTGACGATTCACCAGACTGAGGACGGATGTTCCTGCTGTGGAGGGAACGTGGTGACGATTCACCAGACTGAAGAAGGATGTTCCTGCTGTGGAGGGAACATTGTGACGATTCACCAGACTGAGGAAGGATGTTCCTGCTGTAGAAGGAATGTGAGGTGACGATTCACCAGACTGAAGAAGGATATTCCTGCTGTGGAGGGAACGCAGCGACGATTCACCAGACAGAGGAAGGATGTTTCTGCTGTGGAGGGAAGAATGAGACGATTAACCAGACTGAGGAAGGATGTTCCTGCTGTAGAAGGAACGTAACAGCGATTCACCAGACTGAGGAAGGATGTTCCTGCTGTGGAGGGAACGCGGTGACGATTCACCAGACTGAGGAAGAATGTTCCTGCTGTGGAGTGACTGAGGTGATGATTCACCAGACTGGGGAAGGTTATTCCTGCTGTGGAGGGAACGCAGTGACGATTCACCAGACTGAGGAAGGATGTTCCTGCTGCGGAGGGAACGTGGTGACGATTCACCAGACTGAGAAAGGATGTTCCTGCAGTGCAGGGAACGTGGTGACGATTCACCAGACTGAGGAAGGATGTTCCTGCTGTGGAGGGAACGCGGTAACGATTCACCAGACTGAGGAGGGATGTTCCTGCTGTGGAGGAAACGTGCTGACGATTCACCAGACTGAGGAAGGATATTCCTGCTGTGGAGGGAGCGTGGTGACGATTCACCAGACTGAGGATGGATGTTCCTGCCTTGGAGGGAACGCAGTGACGATTCACCAGACTGAGGAGGGATGTTCCTGCTGTGGAGGAAACGTGCTGACGATTCACCAGACTGAGGAAGATTATTCCTGCTGTGGAGGGAACGTTGTGACGATTTAACAGACTGAGGAAGGATGTTCCTGCTGTAGAAGGAACGTGACAGCGATTCACCAGACTAAGGAAGGATGTTCCTGCTGTGGAGTGAACGTCGTGACGATTCACCAGACTGAAGAAGGATATTCCTGCTGTGGAGGGAACGCAGCGACGATTCACCAGACTGAGGAAGGATGTTCCTACTGTGGAGGGAACGTGGTAACGATTCACCAGACTGAGGAAGGATGTTCCTGCTGCGGAGCGAACGTGGTGACGATTCACCAGTCTGAGGAAGGATGTTCCTGCAGTGGAGGGAACGTGGTGACGATTCAGCAGACTGAGGAAGAATATTCCTCCTGTGGAGGGAACGTTGTGATGATTCACCAGACTGAGGAAGGATGTTCCTGCTGTAGAAGGAACGTGACAGCGATTCACCAGACTAAGGAAGGATGTTCCTGCTGTGGAGTGAACGTCGTGACGATTCACCAGACTGAGGAAGATTATTCCTGCTGTGGAGGGAACGTTGTGACGATTTACCAGACTGAGGAAGGACGTTCCTGCTGTAGATGGAACGTGACAGCGATTCACCAGACTAAGGAAGGATGTTCCTGCTGTGGAGAGAACGTCGTGACGATTCACCAGACTGAAGAAGGATATTCCTGCTGTGGACGGAACGCAGCGACGATTCACCAGACTGAGGAAGGATGTTCCTACTGTGGAGGGAAAGTGGTGACGATTCACCAGACTGAGGACGGATGTTCCTGCTGTGGAGGGAACGTGGTGACGATTCACCAGACTGAGGAAGGATGTTCCTGCTGTGGAGGGAACACACTGATGATTCACCAGACTGAAGAAGGATGTTCCTGCTGTGGAGTGACTGAGGTGATGATTCACCAGACTGGGGAAGGTTATTCCTGCTGTGGAGGGAACGCAGTGACATTTCACCAGATTGAGGAAGGATGTTCCTGCTGTGGAGGGAACGTGGTGACGATTCACCAGACTGAGGAAGGATGTTCCTGCTGTGGAGGGAACATGGTGACGATTCACCAGACTGGGGAAGGATGTTCCTGCTGTGGAGGGAACGTGGTGACGATTCACCAAACTGAGGAAGGATATTCCTGCTGTGGAGGGAACGTGGTGACGATTCACCACACTGAGGAAGGATGTTCCTGCTGTGGAGGGAACGTGGTGACGATTCACCAGACTGAAGAAGGATGTTTCTGCTGTGGAGGGAACCCAGTGACATTTCACCAGATTGAGGAAGGTTATTCCTGCTGTGGAGGGAACAATGTGACGATTCACCAGACTGAGGAAGGATGTTCCTGCTGTGGAGGGATCGCGGTGACGATTCACCAGGCTGAGGAAGGATGTTTCTGCTGTGGAGAGAACAATGTGACGATTCACCAGACTGAGGAAGGATGTTCCTGCTGTGGAGGGAAAGTGGTGACGATTCACCAGACAGAGGAAGGAAGTTCCTGCTGTGGAGCGAACGCAGTGACGGTTCACCAGACTGCGGAAGTATGTTGCTGCAGTGGAGGGAACGTGGTGACGATTCACCAGATTGAGGAAGGATGTTTCCTGCTGTGGAGGGAACGTGGTGGCGATTCACCAGACTGAGGAATGATGTTCCTGCTGTGGAGGGAACGTGGTGACGATTCACCAGACTGAGGAAGGATGTTCCTGCTGTGGAGTGAATGTGGTGACGATTCACCAGTCTGGGGAAAGATGTTCCTGCTGTGGAGGGAACACACTGACGATTCACCAGACTGAAGAAGGATATTCCTGCTGTGGAGGGAACATTGTGACGATTCACCAGACTGAGGAAGAATGTTCCTGCTGTGGAGTGACTGAGGTGATGATTCACCAGACTGGGGAAGGTTATTCCTGCTGTGGAGGGAACGCAGTGACGATTCACCAGACTGAGGAAGGATGTTCCTGCTGTGGAGGGAACGTGGTAACGATTCACCAGACTGAGGAAGGATGTTCCTGCTGCGGAGGGAACGTGGTGACGATTCACCAGACTTAGGAAGGATGTTCCTGCAGTGGAGGGAACGTGGTGATGATTCACCAGACTGAGGAAGGATGTTCCTGCTGTGGCTGTAGCACAGTGACGATTCACCAGACTGAGGCAGAATATTCCTGCTGCGGAGGGAACGTGGTGACGATTCTCCAGACTGAGGAAGGATGTTCCTGCTGTGGAGCGAACGCAGTGACGATTCACCAGACTGAGGATGGATGTTCCTGCTGTGGAGGGAAAGCGGTGACGATTCACCAGACTGAGGAAGGATGTTCCTGCTGTGGAGGGAACGTGGTGACGATTCACCAGACTGAGGAAGGATGTTCCTGCTGTGGAGTGTATGTGGTGACGATTCACCAGACTGAGGAATGATGTTCCTGCTGTGGAGTGTATGTGGTGACGATTCACCAGACTGAGGAATGATGTTCCTGCTGTGGAGGGAACACACTGACGATTCACCAGACTGAAGAAGGATGCTCCTGCTGTGGAGGGAACATTGTGACGATTCAGCAGACTGAGGAAGGATGTTCCTGCTGTAGAAGGAACGTGAGGTGACGATTCACCAGACTGAGGAAGGATTTTCCTGCTGTGGCGGGAGCACAGTGACGATTTACGAGACTGAGGAAGAATATTCCTGCTGTGGAGGGAACGCAGTGATGTTTCACCAGAGTGAAGAAGGATGTTCCCGGTGTGGCGGGGAAGTGGTGACAATTCAGCAGACTGAGGAAGGATGTTCCTGCTGTGGAGGGAACGTGGTGACGATTCACCAGACTGAGGAAGGATGTTCCTGCTGTGGAGGGAACGTGGTGACGATTCACCAGACTGAGGAGGGATGTTCCTGCTGTGGAGGGAACGTGGTGACGATTCACCAGACTGAGGAGGGATGTACCTGCTGCGGAGGGAAAGTAGTGACGATTCACCAGACTGAAGAAGGATGTTCCTGCTGTGGAGGGAACGCAGTGACATTTCACCAGATTGAGGAAGGATGTTCCTGCTGTGGAGGGAACATGGTGACGATTGACCAGACTGAGGAAGGATGTTCCTGCTGTGGAGGGAACATTGTGACGATTCACCAGACTGAGGAAGGATGTTCCTGCTGTAGAAGGAACGAGAAAGCGATTCACCAGACTGAGGAAGGATGATCCTGCTGTGGAGGGAACGCAGTGACATTTCACCAGATTGAGGAAGGATGTTCCTGCTGTGGAGGGAACGTGATGACAATTCACCAGATTGAGGAAGGATGTTTCCTGCTGTGGAGGGAACGTGGTGACGATTCACCAGACTGAGGAATGATGTTCCTGCTGTGGAGGGAAAGTGGTGGCGATTCACCAAACTGAGGAAGGATGTTCCTGCTGTGGAGGGAACGATGTGACGATTCACCAGACTGAGGAAGGATGTTCCTGCTGTGGAGGGATCGCTGTGACGATTCACCAGACTGAGGAAGGATGTTCCTGCTGTGGAGTGAACACAGTGACGATTCACCAGACTGCGGAAGTATGTTGCTGCAGTGGAGGGAACGTGGTGACGTTTCACCAGATTGAGGAAGGATGTTTCCTGCTGTGGAGGGAACGTGGTGACGATTCACCAGACTGAGGAAGGATGTTCCTGCTGTGGAGTGAATGTGGTGACGATTCACCAGACTGGGGAAAGATGTTCCTGCTGTGGAGGGAACACACTGACGATTCACCAGACTGAAGAAGGATATTCCTGCTGTGGAGGGAACGTTGTGACGATTCACCAGACTGAGGAAGGAAGTTCCTGCTGTGAAGGGAACGTGATGACGATTCACCAGACAGAGGATGGATATTCCTGCTGTGGAGCGAACATGGTGACGATTCACCAGACTGAGGAAGGATGTTCCTGCTGTGGAGGGAATGCGGTGACGATTCACCAGACTGAGGAAGGATGTTCCTGCAGTGGAGGGAAAGTTGTGACGATTCACCAGACTGAGGAAGGATGTTCCTGCAGTGGAGGGAAAGTTGTGACGATTCACCAGACTGAGGAAGGATGTTCCTGCTGTGGAGGGAATGCGGTGACGATTTACCAGACTGAGGAAGGATTTTCCTGCTGTGGAGGGAACGTGGTGACGAGTCAACAGACTGAGGAAGTATTTTCCTGATGTGGAGGGAACGTGGTGACTATTCACCAGACTGAGGAAGGATGTTCCTGCTGTGGAGGGAACGTGGTGACTATTCACCAGACTGAGGAAGTATGTTCCTGTTGTGGAGGGAACGTGGTGACTATTCACCAGACAGAGGAAGGATGTTCCTGCTGTGGAGGGAACGCAGTAATGTTTGAGCAGACCTAAGGCATTCAATGCAGCAAAGCTCAAATGAACTAAGGTAGGATTGCTCACTGTGCAAGGAACACAGTGAAGGTTCACAATAATGAGATAGGACACTGCTGTTGACCACTGCCCTCAGAAAGGAATGCTCACTGTGCAATGTTCACAATAATGAGAAAGGACACTCCTGATGTGGAGGGAATGCAGCGATTGTTCCTCAGACAGCGGAAGGATGCTCCTACTGTGGATTAAATGCAGCAACGATTAACCAGATGTCATAAGGTGGATATTGAGACTGGACCCAAATGCAGGACACAGACACTGAAGTACTAGGAACAGGACAGGACAGGTCACAGACTGGGCTGGGCATGCAGGACCAGGACAAGGGACTGGGGTGGGCTCCTCACTTGAGACTGGACACAGATCCAGAGCCTGGGCCATGTCTCGGGCTCGGACTCCCAAACCAGGCAAGGATGCGACAAGGCCTGGGTTCTAGGAGTTGGAGTCTTGGGGCTTGGAGTTCTTGGGTAGCTCAAGGCTAGAGTCTTGGGTTCTTGAAGCTAGCCTCCTGGGCAGGACACAGGACACAACCCAACAGAGGCAAGGGACAGGACCAACCACAGGGTAACAGCAACCAGCCTGGCTTACCCAACAAGGGCAAGGGATCTGAAGGGAGCTCAGTCTGGGGTGGCTTCAAAACTCAAGGCAGCCAGTAATCTCAGCAGGCTACAGAACAGCCAAATCCATAGCTCACGGCAAGAACTAGCCTTCCACCAGTGAGTTACTCCAAACAGAAACTAACAAGACAACCCCCCAACTACACTCAATCCCAGAGCCACTTAGATTCCCCCCCAACAAGATGAGCATCAGGTGCAAATGCTTGAGCCCAACCGAAACAAGAGACATTCGGAGGACCTGGAGTCCGCGGACTGGAACGCGAACTAGAATACAGACTTCAGACCGGATCATGACACCAGATTGAGGAAAGACGCTCCTACTGTGGAGTGAATGCAGCGAAGGTTCTCTAGGATTGGGATAGAATGCTCTTGCGATGGAGGGAACACAGCGATGGTTCACCAGACTGAATCCTGTAATGGCAGGAACAGCTGGAGTTTATAGAAATTGACAATGTTCAAGCAGAACTGGCAATAGTACATAGAAACAAGAACATAGAAACTTACAGGCCCTTTGGCCCACAATGTTGTACTGACCTTGTAGTGACTGTGAATGAAGTCACTGGAGACACTGAAGCCGGTGGACATAGAACTCTCCATTCAGCAATAAGCAGGCATCATAGTGGTGACATTCTTGGAGGAACAGGCCTTCCGGACCCAACATTACAAAGATCAAAGGCAGCAGCATGACAGTTCTATAGTTGCAGTGTTTCTGCAATGCTTCCTTTGGGAGTGAAGATGGAAGTGTTTGAAAGTTATATGTAACACACACTCCAGACACTCAGAATGAATGCTAATCCCCCATTGGCTCTGGGCTGCGATCATATTTATTTTGGCTTCTCAGATCAATAGAGTATTTCTTTGTTTGAAATCACTTCCAACCCGCAGCTCCAGGAGGACTATTACTCTGATCTGCCGATAAACCCAATCTAGGTTCAAGTCTGAAGACTGGCTGCTGTTGAAATTATCACCATATGATAGATAGATAGATAGATAGATAGATACTTTATTCAACCCCAAGGGGAAATTCAACATTTTTCCAGTGTCCCTTACACTTATTGTAGCAAAATACCATATGCAAAATACCATAACTCCATAATATACCCTAACACCGTTAACCCACTCCAAGATCAAATCTACCATTCTCTGCCATATAACTCTCAATTTTTCTATCATCCAAGCACCTATCTAAGAGGTTATTAAATGCCCCTAAAGTATATCCCTCTAGCACCAGCCCTGGTAGGAGTTCCACTCACTCGCTACCCTTTGTGGAGTAAAATTACCTCTGACATACTACCTACACTTTACTCCAATCATCTTAAAATTATGCCCCTCATCTTACCCATTTCTTCCCTGGGAAAAGGTCTCTGGTTGTCCACTCTATATTTGCTTCTAATCATCTTGTACACTCCAATGGCTGGCAATGTTGTGCATATCTTTTAACCAACTCTAAGATCACTCTAAGGCTTCCCTCCCACATAATTCTCCACTTTTCTTCCATCCATGTGCCTAAGAGTCTCTTAAATGCCCCTAATGTATCTGCCTCCAGCACCACTCCTGATAGCACATTCCATGCACCCACCACTCTCTGTGTTAAAGAAACTACCTCTGATATACCTCTCCTATACTTTCCTCTAATCACCATAAAATTATGCCCCCTCATATTAGCTACTTCTGGGAAAAGGTCTTTGGCTGTCCAATCTGTCTATGTCTCTATCATCTTGTACATCTCTATCGTATCACATCTCATCCTCCTTTGCTCCAAAGAGAAAAGCTTTAGCTCACTCAGCCTATCCTCTTAAAGACATGCTCTCTAATCCAGGCAGGGTGATGCAAGATTGGATGTCTCTGAATACCCTGGAGTCCATAAGGCTAGGACCACAGTGAATGGTTAAGAGGTGAGCGTTCGAAGAGGAGTAATTTCTTCTTGCAGAGGGTGATTATCATCATCACTATGTGCTGAGCCATCTGATGTAGGTGATCATGGTCTTCCATGACCAAATCCAGTGGTTCAGTTTAATATCAGTGAATGAATACAGCATACAATCTGAAATTCTTATACTTCACGGACATCCAAAAACAGAAGGAACCCGAAGAGTAAGTGACAGAAATGTCAAAACCCTAAAGCCCTCTTCATCCTCCCCCTCCTCCCACTTGCTTCAGCAAAACAACCAATTCCCTCCCTCCACCGCGCAAGAAGTGGCAAAGCCCCCTGAACTTCAGTCCATCCCAACACTTTGTTGTCGCAGCCAGGCTCTCTCAGTAGTGAGGGAGAGAGGTCACTCCTCCGACAAGTGAGCAGCTCACTGTTCCGAAGTTGCAATCTGCTCTCTAAGCCAGGCAGGTAGATGCAGGATTGGATGTTGCTGATGACCCTGGGACCACAATGAACAGATAAGAGCTGAGTGAGTCACTTAACACTGAGACAAGGAGTAATTTCTTCTCACAGAGGGTAATCCTCATCATCATTATGTACTGTGCTGTATGACATATGCCTTCGTGGTCCTCCTGGACCATATTTGCTCTTGGCTAATTTTTCTACAGAAGTGGTTTGCCGTTGCCTTCTGGTGAAGACACTCCCTCAGGGTTGCACGGTAAATTAATAAATCATTAACTTATTTATGATTGTCACATTTACCCAGATAGGGATCACAAACTAATCCTCATTGAGGAATCAGAAGTGCAGAGAGTGAGAAAGTTCAAGTTCCTGGGTGTCAACATCTCTGTGGTTCTGACATGGACCCAACATATTGATGCAGCTATAAAGAAGGCAAGACAACAGCTATATTTCATTAGGAGATCTGATTTGTCAACTAAAATACTCGAAAACTTCTACAAATGTACAGTTGAGAGCATTCTGATTGGCTGCATCACCGTCTGGTATGGGGGGGGGGGAGGGCACTACTGAAGGTTGAAGAAAGTTGCAGAAAATTGTAAAATTAGCTCCACCTTGTGTACTAGCCTCCACAGTATCCAAGACATCTTTGAAGTGTGATGTCTTAGGAAGATGACGTCCATCGTCAAGGACCTCCATCACCCAGGACATGCCTTGCTCTCATTGCTACCACTGGGAAGGAGGTACAGAAGCCTGAAGGCACACACTCAGCGATTCAGGTACAGCTTCTTCCCCCTGTCGTTTGATTTCTAAATGGACACTGAACTCATGAACGTTACCTCACTACTTTTTATTTCTGTTTTTTTCGCACTAATTTTAATATAGCTATTTAATAGACATGTATATACTTAGTGTAACTCAGTTTTTTTCTCTATATCTATTTATCATGTATTTTATTATGCTGCTGACATAACGTTAACAAATTACACAACATATGCCGGTGATATTAAACCTGATTCTGATGGTGTGAAAAACTTGTCTTGCATGCCAGCCATGTAGGTCATTACTACACAACAGTGCATTTAGGTAGGCCAAGAGAAAACAAAACCAATGTAGAATAAAGTATACGAGCTAAAGAGAAAATACAACATCATAATGAGGTAGATTGTAAGATCAAGAGTCCATCTTATTGTACTAGATGTCTGTTCAAGCGTCTGATAACAGCAGGTTAGAACCCGACCTTGAGCTTGTAGTAGATGCTTTCAGGATTGAAGGAACTCTGAAATAAAAGCAGAGTATGCTGGAATCACTCAGTGGGTCAGGTTCTTGGCGTTCCCATTATTTAATTCTTTTCTTGGAGCTCTGCTATGGGAGGTATGAGCTTTTTCTCATCTCCTGATGTCCACCTTGCTGGTTGTTTCCTTGCTCCCTCTTTGTTCCCAGGGCAACTCCAGGGAAAATCTGCTCTGTTGTTGGCACTCCAGTCTGCTGGCGGAACTCAGAGGGTTGAGCAGCATCTGTGAGGAGTAAAAGGAACAGCCCATGTCTTGGGTCGAGAGGCTCCAGAGTAGAGAGGGAAAAGAAGTGAGAAGGTAGTGGTGAGACAGGAGTCTGAGGGGACTCTGGTCTAAGATGGGGAGTAATGTGCTGGGTAAGTTTAACCAGGTAGAGGGTGGGGGCAGAGTTGTGAAACAGTGGCAATTTGCCTCAAGATTCCAGAAATTTCAATCTCTTCGAACATTGTGAACCATTTTGATCCCCTTACCTCAGAAGGGATGTGCTGGTGTTGGAGAGGGTCCAAAGGAGGTCCACGAAAAGGAACCAGGGAATGAAAAGGGTAATATATGAACAGCGTTTGAAGGCTCTGGACCTGTACCTGCCAGAGTTTTTAAAGAATGTGGGGGATTTCGAACATTGAAAGGCCTAGATAGAGTGGATTTGGAAAAGATGTTTCCTATAGTAGGTGAGTCTAGGACCAAAGTGCACATCCTCGGAATAGAGGGACATGCATTTAGAACAGAGGTGAGGAGGAATTTCTTTAGCCAGAGGGTGGTGAATCTCTGGAATTCATTGCTACAAATGGCTGTGAAGGCCAAGTCATTGGGTACATTTAGAGTGAAGGTTGATAGTTTCTCGATTAGTATGGATGGTAAAGGTTACAGGGAGAAGTAAGGAGAATGGGATTGAGAAGGATAATAGATCATCCATGATGGAATGATGGAGCAGACTCGGTGAGCCAAATGGACTAATTCTATTCCCATGTCTTATAGTCCTGTGTCTCTATGTTGTCAGTACTATTCTTCATTTGTGTTCTAAACCATGACATTAACTGGGGCGTAAAGTTCTATTAAATGATCAAAAATAGAAATGGCAATCAGATTGTATATTCAATGTTGTCAGCCGCTCTTATTAGGCAAAGATAATCTGCCGTGTTTGCTTGTAAACTCAGAGAGACCATACTGACTAAAATGGGATATGTTCTTAGATGCTCCAAGGTTTTAACAATTTGAAACAAATATTTTTAGCAATTATTGCATGGTTTTGGTCTGGAATGCTTGGATTTCTATTTGCTTGCATCCGTTTGTAATTAGCTAATTAGCCGAGTTTGATACCATCTGGAGGCGTCCAGGATGATAAGGCAAACTGATTTATGCTTAATTCCTGGCAATCGAGTGGGAAGTTATATCTGCTTCAAACCCTAGGAAGTAAACAATGAGAGACATCATGGGAAAGAAATGCACTGTGATTGCTTTAATTACCAAGCAAACTTCCACTGAAAATGAAAGAATTCATTTATCAAAACTTTCTGTGCATCAAAACCTTGTTTTACTTAATTGTGCTTAATTGGCAGTGAGAGTTTGCTTCCTGAATACTTTTGGGTGTATCTTATGGATTTTGGGCTGCCGATTATGAAAATCGCCATGAAAATCCCCTGTCACACAGCATATTCTTGAAGTTGCCATTACAGTATTTGTTATTTCAATTCATAATTCACCAGAATAACTGACGCCAAGATTAAGAAGGGCATTTTTTGTTGGTCCACAAATCAAACAGGTAATTAATAAAAGGTAATTCAAAGAGCTTCTAGCGGGACTGGAGAAAATTGCATGGAGAGCGTTCAAGGATATCGCTGGAAATTTTCTTGGCAACTACAGAGCACCAAACTACATGCAGCTGGTTGACAACGTGCTTCAAGCACACAGAACCATGAAGTGCAACATGTCACTAAAGATTCATTTTCTGCATTCCCATGTAGTCTTCTTCCCTGCAAATCTTGGCACTGTCAGTGACGCGCAGGATGAACGGCATCATCAGGACATTGCGGTCATGGAGAAACTGTATCAGGGCAACTGGAACCTATCAACACCGGCTAATTATTGTTGGACACTTAAAGCAAGAAGCCTCAGACACTGAGTACAAATGAAATCATCAACAAAACATTTTTAGCTCAGTTGAACTATTCCAAAGTGTCAGCACCCATTATGTAATTAAAAACATTATATTCAATAACATTTAATTTCTCATTTCTCCAAGTCCCTATGTGACACAAGTAGTGTGAAATTATATTTTTGTTCAGCTTCAAGCGGTCTGTCATAAACAAAAAAAAAATTCCGAGGAAACAACACTTTTGAAAAAATAGTTGTTGTCCAGCAATTGTCAACAGACACGAAATGCTGGAGGAACTCAGCAGGCCAGGTAGCATCTATGGAAAAGAGTAAACAGTCGACGTTTTGGGCCGAGACTCTTCAATAGGAGGGTCACTCCTGATACGCTTCCTGTCATTCACAGCTCTTTTTTCTCTCTTAAGATGTACTACGTTGTACAGCTGCTACGAAGGCCGCAACTTTTAAGATACACACAAAATGCTGGAGGAACTCAGCAGGCCAGGCCGCATCTATGGAAAAAGGTACAGTCGACGCTTTGGGCCGAGATCCTTCATCAGGACCTGATGAAGTGTCTCGGCCAGAAACATTGAATGTTTACACTCTTCCATACACGCTGCCTGGCCTGTTGAGTCCCTCCGACATTTTGTGTCTGTCTTGACATTCGTTGCCTTTGTTGTATGTGTTGCTTGGATTTATAGCAGATTTTCTCTTGGTTGAAGTTTCTCGACAAATGCTGGTGATACTAAAGCTGATTCTGATATTATCGATGCACCAAGAGCCACTTTATTCACTCCACCAGCCACACGATCAAGGACAAATTCATTGTAGAGCCAGAAGTGGTCCTTAGTGCTGAGGTAGTGTTGGGACAGTGCAGGTCAGTTCACGCACCATTGGTGGATAAAAGGAAGGAACTGTGATACATCCAAGGTGAAGTTCAAAGTAAATTTATTATCAAAGTATGTATATGTCCCCATGTACAACCTAGAGATTCATTTTCTTGCAGACATTCACAAGAAAATAAAACACATTAGAATTCATGAAAAACTATACTCAAACCCCAAGGCTGATGAACAGGTGACATTCAAAAGACAATTTACTGAAGGAAATAGGACAGAATTCAGTCATTCGATCCACTGAGTCTGCTCTGCCATTCCATCATGGCTGATTTATTTGCCCTCTCAACCTCATTCTCCTGCCTTCTTCCCATAACCTTTGATTCCCTGATTAATTAAGAATCTATCAACCTCCACAGACTCACCATCCTCTGGCTAAAGAAATACCCCTCACTTCTGTTTTGAGACCATGATATAGGAGCAGAATGAGGCCCGTCGAGTCTGTTCCACCATTTCATCATGGCTGATCCATTTTTCCTCTCAGCCTCAATCTCCTGCCTTCTCTTAAAGAGACGTCCCTCTATAGGGGTTCCTAGTCTTTATTTATGCCATGAAGCCTAACCATTAACCGAGTTTGGGAACTGCTGCTCTATACTGAGGCTGTGCCTTCTGGTCCTAGACTCCCCCATGATGGAGAAAATAACCCCTCCATATCCACTATCTGTCTAGGTCTTTCAATATTCAATAGGTTTCAATGAGGTCTCCTCCCATCTCTCATCCTTCAAAACTCCAGCAACAAGAGGCTCAGAGCCATCATGCGCGCCTGATGTGTTAACCCTTTCATTCCCGGGATCATTCTCATGAACTTCCTCTGGACTCTCTCTATTGCCAGCACATCCTTTCTTAGATAAGGGCCCCAGAAACTGCTCACAATACTCCACATGAGGTCTGACTAATACATTATAAATTCTCAGCCTAACTGCCCTTGCCCTTCACAGTGGTAAATCTCATGGCTTTGGGAGGTAGGGGAGATTGGGAATGCCCTGGATGGTGGCGATCGGTGACAGTAGATACTGGGGCCGTGTCTCGGGAAGGCATCGTCCATTTTATTAGCTTTCAGACATGACAAAACTGGATCCAGACGATATGTGCTAAATGCTTCCTGTCAATGTGTCAGGTGCCAGGGATCTGTATAAACAGCCCCATTCACTGGCTCTTGGTACAAATTGCCTCTGGTGGATAATTTGCACTTGTGGTAGGCAAGCCTTTTCATGCACTTCAAACGAATTCTGCACTAAGAACCAGCTCTATTATCATGGCTGCTAGAGGGCTGTCGGCTGTGTTGGAGACTTGTGGCTGCAAGCTCTAGACTGAAGAGCTGAGTGAAGATATCGAAGATGGTTCACTGAGTGTTGGTGGTGCCGTCTCCCCATGAGAAAGAGGAATCATTGCCTCGTTATCGCCGTCCACCACACATGCGTGGAGAGTGCCACATCTGAAATGGAGTGGCACTGTAGCGCAGAGGTTGGCACAACGCTTTACAGTACAGTTGACCCTGGTTCAATTCCTGCCGCTGCCTGTAAGGAGTTTGTACATCCTTCCTGTGATCACCTGGGTTTCCTCCGGTTGCTCTGGATTCCCACAGTTCAAAGACGTACCAGATGGTAGGTCAATTGGTCATTGTAGACTGTCCTGGACTAAACTGTGGGAGAAACCAGAGCACCTGGAGGATACCCATGGCAAGGACTAAATCGGGGGCTCAAAGAACCAGAAGGACCTATTCCACATTGTACCCCAATAAATAAATAACCAACCAAATAAATAAAACCCATCCTCCACTGCCCAGTACTAAAACAGCTGCGCATTGGCCCAGACAGTAGAAGTGCCTCAGGGCCCCAAGCCGTGGGGTTGCCTGTTTTACAGCTGCTGAGGGAGAGGCGTCCATGCCCATGGGGGTGGCGTGGCGCCGAATGCAGGTTGAAGCTAGTGCTGCCCCCTTCACCCCTCTCCCCCCCAGTGTTTGCTCAGCAGAAGACAAGCTCTATTGCGGTCGAGTGCAGGGTCTGGACTATGTACATGTATATTTTGCTCAGTTGTAGTGTGCTGATATTCTGTATAAGCTTGTTGTCTTGCGTGTGCAGGAACTGGACCTCAAGCCACAGTGTAGTTTGGTGGGGCGTTGGCACCAGTGCACTCCCGATGCCCAGCCAAGGCGGAGGGGAAGTGTTGTGGTGACCCAGTGTTTGCTCCGCAGGAGACAGGCTCTATTGTGGTCAACTGCAGATTGAGTTTTGGTCTCTTTTATTGTGTGGTTGTGATACCAGTTGTGCTTGCTGTCTTGTGTGTGACCTGTGCTGTGTATGACTGTTGTTATTATGTTTTGTACCTTGGCTCCGGAGTAATGCTGTTTTCTTTAGCTGTATTCATGAGTGTTCATGCATGGTTGAATGACAATTAAACTTGAATTGAATTGATGCTTCCAGTGCTGTCTGCGTAGGCTTTCTCCATTCTCCCATGTCTCTATTTGATTACTCTCCTTCTTCCTCCTAAAGATGGAATGCTCAGTATTTTCGTTGGCTGCTCTTTACTGCTGCTGATAATTAGTAGAATCTGTGATGGAGCTGATGGGGAACATGCTCAAAATGTTGGAGGAACGTGACATATCAGACAGTATCTACGGAGAGGACAGTTGTCCGTAAGGAGTTGGTATGTTCTCCCTGTGACCACGTGGGCATTCTCCCAGTGCTCCAGTTTCCTCCCACAATTAGTAAGTTCATTAGTCTTTGTAAATGCAGTCAATGCAGCTCATAGGGGTTGATAGGAGCACTCCGTGCTGTAAGTCGATAAAGAAATGACTAAAGTAAACTGTTGACATTTTGAGCCGAAACCTTGAGTTCTTCCAGCGTTGTTGTACGTGCTGCTCAAGATTTCCAGCATCCACAGAATCTAATGATTCAGTTTAAGGTGGCATTACTGAAGTTGGGTGACCTTTTACTGGTGGTTTATAAAGTGAAGTATGACTAAATATTTTATTAATAACACATTTTCTGTGGTAAATTGTGGTAAACTATCTGCACAAACAACTGATGAGGCGAGCGAAGGCAGGGATGGTTCGAGTGTCGAGCCACGTGGGTGTGAAGAGAAGTCAGGGCCTGGCCTTTTTGAGCAGAAGTGAGGTCCAGGCATGGTCAGGACGATGTCGGAGTTGGAAATGGAGTAGGAGTGAGCAAATCGACGAGGAGTCAATGCAGAGGAGCCTTGGGGCCCATCCACCTAAACCGGGAGTGAGTTTGGATCAATCAGAACGTTGAGCTGATTTGGAAAGGTCAAAATACAGCCTCAGCTGGGTGGAGAAGCACAGGCCCCAAGCGTATCTCGGAAGGGTTGTACACGATGGTAAAAATGTACAGTACTTTGAAAATAAATTTGCTTTGAACTTTGGACAGTCAACGTTTCAGGTGAAGATGCTTCACAGGGTTATTGCTTCTCTCGATAGATTCTCCTGATGTGCTGAGTTCCTTCAAAGTTCAGTGCCGGGTGCTCCAGATTCCCAGCATCTACCATCTACGTACCTGCTGTTCGTGCATTACAGATACAAGATCTCTTGAGCACCCATGCAGACTGAAAAGCTGACCTCACATTACTAGACAACCAAATTAACCCTTTTAAAAAAGAGATTATAAAAACGCCAAATGAGGTTCTGAAAGCTTCATTTCAGAACCCAGGGATGAGATTAGGTCAGAACAGGCCAATAAATGTGGAACCAGTAAGAAAGTGGCTAATCCTATGATTCCAGACAGACCATGCTGGTAAGCATATTGCTGTATTGGTCATTGTGAGTATCCACGATATAGCTGTGATACCAGATCCACTCCAACTGAGTACCCACAATAGAGGAGGTGAAGGAAACTTAAGCCAGATTAGAGTGAGTACCTGCTGCATTCATGTTTACAGAGCACAGTGAGTAACTGGTCCATTCATGTTTACAGAGCACAGTGAGCATCTGGTCCATTCATGTGTACAGAGCACAGTGAGTAACTGGTCCATTCATGTTTACAGAGCACAGTGAGCATCTGGTCCATTCATGTGTACAGAGCACAGTGAGCAACTGGTCCATTCATGTTTACAGAGCACAGTGAGCATCTGGTCCATTCATGTGTACAGAGCACAGTGAGTAACTGGTCCATTCATGTGTACAGAGCACAGTGAGTAACTGGTCCATTCATGTGTACAGAGCACAGTGAGTAACTGGTCCATTCATGTGTACAGAGCACAGTGGGTAACTGGTGCATTCATGTTTACAGAGCACAATTGAGTAACTGGTCCATTCATGTTTACAGAGCACAGTGAGCATCTGGTCCATTCATGTTTACAGAGCACAGTGAGTAACTGGTCCATTCATGTTTACAGAGCACAGTGAGCATCTGGTCCATTCATGTGTACAGAGCACAGTGAGCAACTGGTCCATTCATGTTTACAGAGCACAGTGAGCATCTGGTCCATTCATGTGTACAGAGCACAGTGAGTAACTGGTCCATTCATGTGTACAGAGCACAGTGAGTAACTGGTCCATTCATGTGTACAGAGCACAGTGAGTAACTGGTCCATTCATGTGTACAGAGCACAGTGAGTAACTGGCCCATTCATGTGTACAGAGCACAGTGAGTAACTGGTCCATTCATGTGTACAGAGCACAGTGAGTAACTGGTCCATTCATGTGTACAGAGCACAGTGAGTAACTGGTCCATTCATGTGTACAGAGCACAGTCAGCATCTGGTCCATTCATGTGTACAGAGCACAGTGAGTAACTGGTCCATTCATGTTTACAGAGCACAGTGAGCAACTGGTCCATTCATGTGTACAGAGCACAGTGAGTAACTGGTCCATTCATGTTTACAGAGCACTGTGAGTAACTGGCCCATTCATGTGTACAGAGCACAGTGAGTAACTGGTCCATTCATGTGTACAGAGCACAGTGAGTAACTGGTCCATTCATGTGTACAGAGCACAGTGAGTAACCGGTCCATTCATGTTTACAGAGCACAGTGAGTAACCGGTCCATTCATGTGTACAGAGCACAGTGAACATCTGGTCCATTCATTTTTACAGAGCACAGTGAGTAACCGGTCCATTCATGTTTACAGAGCACAGTGAGTTACTGGTTCATTCATGTGTACAGAGCACAGTGAGTAACTGGTCCATTCATGTTTACAGAGAACAGTGAGTTACTGGTCCATTCATGTGTACAGAGCACAGTGAGTAACTGGTCCAAGTAGACTGCTGTTTACAGATCCAAGTAGGCTCCAGTTTCCCAAAAATGATACGGAATTAATTTATTGCAACATAAGACGCTTGAGTTTTCCTGGGAAATGCCAGGACTTCATCCCCACTCAGGAATGCTCAACTAGCTCAGGGTTCCTTCGTCAGCAGGGAAGTCTCACTTTTGCCTGGGCTGACTGGGTGGCATGGTGCTGTAGTGGTAAGTGTAATGGTTTGCAGTCCCACCAGTCCGGGTTCAACTCCCACCCATTGTACGTTCTGCCCCATCGGTTACTCCGATTTCATCCCACACTCCAAAGCTGTACCAATCGATAGGTTAATTGGTCATTGTGAATTGTCCCGTGATTAGGCTGGGATTAAATCGTGGAGTTGATGGGTGGTGTGGCTCTTTGGACTGGATCTCAACAAGTAAATAGATAGAATAATTTCCTCAGGTTCCCCGCAATTATTCAACCAAACTTATCCATTCAGTTCCAGATGGAGCATGGAAAGAAGGCACTAGTGGTTTTTGTAGACCCAGGCAACTTACAGTTCACTGACAAAACATCTCTCTCCCTCTCTCTCTCACCCTCCCCCTCTCTCTCTCCTCCCCCCTCTCCCCCTCTCCCCCTCTCCTCACCTCCCCTCCCCCTCTCCCCCTCTCTTCCCCCCCTCTCTCTAAAGTAATACAAATGGAGAACAAGTGCTGAGAAGTTGAGGCACTCACGTCTATTGCTCTCTGAAAGTGGCTGCTTTGGTTGATGGGGTGCTGAAGAAGGCAGATGATGTGCTATACTTGTTTTCCATAGTTGAGACTTTGAGTTCTAGGGTAAGGAAATTATGTTGCGGCTTTATAGAACTTTGTTTAGTCCACATCTGGGGAGATGTTTGCAGTTCCAGCTGCCATACTACAAAGGATGTGGACAGTAGAAAAGCTGTCTATAAATTCAATGGTGACACAACTGCTGTTGGCAGAATCTCAGATGCCTAGATAGAGCAGATGTGGGGAGGATGTTTCTAGAAGTGTTTAAGTCTGCTACCAGAGGGCCACAGCCTCAGAATAGAAGCGTGACGCTTTAGAACAGAAATGAGGAGGAATATCTTTAGCCAGAGAGTGTGAATCTGTGGAATATCAATGCCACGGAGACCACGTCAGTGAGTTCCTTTAAAGCAGATGTCGATAGGTTCTTGATTAGTCAGGGTGTCAAGGGTTACGGGAGAAGGCAGGAAACTGGGTTTGAGAGGGATAATAAATCTGCCATGATGGAATGGCAGAGCAGAATCATTGGCCAAATAGCTCAATTCTGCTCTGATGTCTCATGTAAGAGATTTTCCAGGATAATGCCTCGATTAGAGGACACATGACGTCTGGAGATCTGGGACAAACTTACGTTGTTGAAGCGGACAGGAGACACAAAGGAAGTTTACAAGACTACCAGAGGCACAGGTAGAGTGGACAGGCAGTATGTTTTTCCCAGGGTCAAAATATCTCATACTAGGGGCCATGCATTTAGAGTGTTGGGGTAAGTTGAAAGGAGATGTGCAGGGCAAGTTTTTCCGCAGAGAGGTGGGTGCCTGGAATGTGATGCCTAGGGTATTAGTGGGGGCAAGTACGATAGAGGCATTGAGAGACTCTTAGATTCTTCCTCTTCTCGAGTCCATCAGCCCCTCCGGGACACAGGTTGCCAAAGTCCAGATTGGTCTTGTGGCTTCCGCTTTTGTACGTCTTCTAGGCAAAGATCCCTCTTCCAGGGTTGAGGTCTTCACAGCCACTGTTGGCGTTTCTGTAGCTCTGGGTTTTTACGGGATGATGTTGTTAGCTCCATGCCTAACACAACACACACAAAACGCTGGAGGGCCTCAGTAGGCCAGGCAGTATCTATGGAAAAGAATAAACAGTCAGCGCTTTGGACCAAGACCCCTCATGTGGACTCAGGTTTGATCAGGTCTCAGCCTGAAACATCTGCTGTTCATTTTTCTTCATAGATGCTGAGGTCCCCCAGCATTTTGTGTGTGTTGCTCTGAACTTCCAGCATCGGCAGATTTTCTACTCCTTTTGAATCCAGGCTTAGGACATCCAAGTTAGACTCCAACTTGGCCATGAAATAGGCAAACGAATTTGCAGAAATTGGAGGATTATGGATAGTGCCGAGACAGAAGGGATTAGTTTATTTGGGCATTTAATTAGTCTGATACACCTAACGGACTGAAAGATTTGTCACTGTGCCATAATGTTCCCGGTTCTGTGTCAGGTAATTGTAAACCGATTACTGGGAAACTGAAACAATTCCACTTTCTGGAGAATTCTAGTGAACTCATCAGATATTCGAGGCTGAATCGAGGTGGCAGGGACTGGGCCCGAAGGTGCAGTGAAGTGACAGGTCCCGGGTCTGAGAGCGAGAAACAACTTGAGCTTTGATTGATTTAAGTGCTGAGCCAAATTGGAAAGGTCGGGTACGGGCTGAATCGAGGCGGCGGGGCCCAGGCCTGAAGCAGCAAGGCCCAATTCTGAGACTGAGGAACGACTGGAAGTTTGGATGATTTAATTGAAAAGGTCAGGGTGCCTGGCACAGAGACGAGGGACGGGCCACTTCAGTGTGCTGCTCCACGAGGTTTACCCGTCTCTGCGCTGAACTGAGGCCGTGGCCTGCGACTGGATTGGCTGCAGCGATGACCGGCTTTGTGGCTGTGGACTCACTTTCATGAACCTCAGATGTTTCCACAACTTGTTTCTTTCGCCCCTGCACGTTGGGTCTTCGATGGTCTTTTTCAAAATGGGTTCCTTTGGGTTTCATTGTTTTGTGGCTGTCTGTAAGGAGATAAATCTCAAGCTCATATATAGTATACCTACTTTGATAACAAATGTACTTCGAACTTTAAGATTTGTGAGGACAGAAACAGAGATAATATTTTGGGCTGACATCATGTAATATGGAAGAATTAACAAGTTAGCTTGTTAAATAAGTAATTTAATTAATTTCCTTTAATCTTTTTAAATTGCTTAATAGCATCCTTTTAAAGTGCATACTTGATTTATTTTGTCTTTTTTAAACTATTTTGAATGTCCAGATTTAACATGATTAAGGGAACGTGAGGGGAAATTTCTTCACGCTGAGGGCCGTGAGCGTATGGAATGAGCTGCCAGCACAAGCGGTGCATGCAAGCTCAATTTCAAAGTTTAAGAGAAGTTTGGATTGGTACATGGATGGGAGGGGTATGGAGGGCTATGGTCATAAGACCATAAAACGTAGGAGCAGAATTAGGCCATTTGTCCCTTCGAGTCTGCTCCACCATTCAGTCATGGTTGATTCTTTTATCCCATCCTCAACCTCATTCACTGGCCCTCTCCCCGTAACCTTTGATGCCACGTCCAATCAAGAACCTATCAATCTCTGCCTTAAATGCACCCAACAACCTGACCTCCACAGCGTTTTGCACAAGAATTCCCATATCTCTTTGCATCTCAGATTTTTAGATTTTAGATCCATGGTATGGGCAACCCTGGGTAATTTCTGAAGTAAGTACATGTTCGGCACAGCATTGTGGGCCGAAGGGCCTGTATTGTGCTGTAGGTTTTCTATGTTTCTATTTTCTCCCCATTTAGAAAATAGTCTGCACATTTATTTCTACTGCCAAAGTGCGTAACCATACAGTTTCCAAACATTGTATTTCATTTGCCACTTTCTTGCCCATTCTCCTAATCTGTCTGTTTTTCTGCATCCTACCTGTTTCCTCAACACTACCTGCCCCTCCACCAGTCTCCATATCATCTGCAAACCCGGCAACAAAGCCATCTATTCCATCATCTATATCATTTATACACAGAATAAAAAGAAGTAGTCCCAACACCAACCCCTGCAGAACACCGCTAGCCACTGGTAGCCAATTAGGAAAGGATCCTTTTATTCCCACTTGCTGCCTCCCATCAATCAGTCAATGCTCTAACCATGTTAGTAACTCTCCTGTAATACCATGGGCTCATAACTTGGTAAGCAACCTCATGTGTGGCACCTCGTCAAAGGCCTTCTGAAAGTCCAAATATACAACACCATTGCATCCCCTTTATCTATCCTACTTGTAATCTCCTCAAAGAATTCCAACATGTTTGTCAGGCAAGATTTTCCATTAAGGAAACCATGCTGACTTTGTTCAATATTGTCCTGTGTCACCAAGTACTCCGTAACCTCATCCTTAACAATTGACTCCAACATCTATCCAACCTCTGAGGTCAGGTTAACTGGTCTATAATTTCCTTTCTGCTGTCTCCTTCCCTTCTTAAGGAGTGACATTTGCAATTTTCCAGTCCTCAGGCACCATGCCAGAGCCCAATGATCTTTGAAAGATCATTGCTAGTGCTTCCACAATCTTTACTGCTACCTCTTTCAGAACTGTGGGGTGCTGTTCCTCTGGTCCAGGTGACTTATGCACCTTTCGGTCTTTCAGCTTTCTGAGCACCTTCTCTCTTGTAACAGTAACTGCACCCACTTCTCTTCCTTCACACCCTTCAACGTCTGGCAGCTACTACTGTCTTCCACATCTACATCTAGTTTATCTCCTTGGCCCCCATCATTATTTCTCTGGCTTCACTTTCTAATGGTCCTATATCCACTCTCATCTCTCTTATATTTTTTACAGACATGAAGTAGTTTTTGCTATCCACTTTGATATTATTTGCTAGCTTGCTTTCATATTTCATCATTTCCCTTCTAATGGCTCTTTTAGTTGCTCTCTGTAGGTTTTTAAAAGCTTCCCAATCCTCTATATTCCCAGTAATTTTTGCTTTATTGTATCTTTTTTGTTTTTACAGTAGCTTTGACTTCCCTTATCAGCTGTATTTTGTCACTTCTTTTGTGTTAGGAATACAGCTGTCTGCACCTTCCTCATTTTTCCCAGAAATTCACATCACTACCACTCTGCTGTGTCCCTGGCAGCATCTCCTTCCAATTTACTCTGGACAACCCTGGCCTCATTCCACTGTAATTTCCTTTATTCCACTGAAATCTGCTACATCAGACTTTACTTTCTCCCTGTCTGAATTCAAGTTGAACTCACTCACAATGTGATCACTGACACATAAGGACTCTTTTAACTTAAGCTCCCAAAATGCCTCCGGTTCATTACATAACACCCAATCCAGTGTAGCTGATCCCCTAGTAGGCTCAACGAGAAACTTCTAAAAAGCCATCTCGTAGGCTTTAAACAAACTCACGCTCTTGAGATCCATTACCAACCTAATTTTCCCATTCAACCTGCATGTTAAAATCTCCCATGACTATCATAATATTACCCTTTTGACGTGCTTTTTCTATTCCCTGTTGAAATCTGTGGTCCACAGCCCAGCTACTGTCCAGAGGCCTGTATAACTGCCATCAGGGTCCTTTCACCATTTCAGTTTCTTAACTCAACCCACAAGGATTCAACATCTTCTGATCCTATGTCACATCTTTGTACTGATTTGATGCCATTCTTTACCAGCAGAGCCACTCCACACCCTCTGCCTACCTTCCTATCCCTCCAATACAACGTGTAACCTTGAATGTTCAGCTCAGAACTACAACCATCTTTCAGCCATGATTCAGTGATGGTCACTTCATACCTGACAATCTGTAATAGTGCAACAAGATCATCCACCTTATTTCTTATCCTCTGAGCATTGAGATATCAACTTTGAGTGCTGTATTTGTGACTCTTTTTGACTCTGCATCCCTAATGCACTGATACTCACCCAGCTGGCTGCAATTTCGCCCTATCATCTGCCTGCCCTTCCTGACAGTCTGACAGCATGCAATGCTTGCTCTTTCACTATCCGTCCTATCCTGAGTCCTTTCATTCTGGTTCCCACCCCCCTACCCAGTTAGCTTAAACCCTCCCCACAACGCTAACAATCCCGCCGGGGAAGGTTGTGAACAGGAATTAGGGTTCCTGACCATAATTTTGCCATTGACAACACTCATTGTCCTGGATGACTTCAGGTTTATCCGTGAAACCGAGGGTTTTCTGGACAGGACCTACAGTGAGGTCATTACACCGAGGATACCGAAAGAGAGAAAGGGGGCGACAATGAGGAAGGAAAGGATGCTTGAAGTACAGAAGACCCCAGGGGATGTACCTCTCGTAAACAGGTTCACCTTCTTGGAAGCTGTCAGGACAGAAGATACTGCCAGTCTAAGAATCGGACTGGTCTGCGAGCCGAAAATTGGTGCAGAAGCAGAGCCGAAAATTGGTGCAGAAGCAGAGCCGAGGAGTCAGATATCAGGAAGAGCCGTGGTAGTAGGGGACTCCATAGTAAGAGGTACGGAAAGGGGTTTCTGCGGCAACAGGCGAGATTTAAAGATGGTGTGTTGCCTCCCTGGTGCTAGGGATCCAGGACATCATGGATCAATCGCAGGGAATCCTCAAGGGTGAAGGTGAACAGCCAGAAGTGGTAGTGCATGTCAGCACAAATGACATCGGGAAGATGAGGAAGGACATTCTGCAGCGGGACTTCAGAGAACTCGGAAGAAGGCTGAAAAGCAGGACTTCCAGGGTGGTTATCTCTGGTTTGCTTCCAGTTCCTCGTGCTGGAGAGGGCAGGAACAGAGAGATAATGGATCTGAATGTGTGGCTGAGGAACTGGTGCAGGAAGCAGGGATTTACATTCTTGGACCATTGGGATCTGTTTTGGGGTAGGGATAAATTGTACAAAAGGGACGGGTTGCACCTTAATAGGCGGGGGACCAGCATTCTGGCAGACAGGTTTGCCACTGCAACACGGATGTGTTTAAACTAAGTAGTGGGGGGGAGGGGATGAACTGGAAATATAAGGATGGAGTTAAAGGGAAAGTGAAAATAAGAAAAGTTAAAAAGGGCAACAGAATCAATGGAGTAAAAGCTCAAGAAGAGATCATACAGTATGGCCAAGTGAAATAGGAATTGATATGAATGGAGAGGGTAGTACCGAATTAAAAGTATTATATATGAATGCACAAAGTATAAGGAATAAAGCAGATGAGCTTGAGGCTCAGTTGGAAATTGGCAAGTACGATGTTGTGGGAATAACAGAGACATGGCTTCAAGCAGATAGGAAGACGAATATTCAAGGATATACATCTTATCGAAAGACTGGCAGAGGGGGTGGGGTGGCTCTGTTGGTGAGGAATGATATTCAGTCCCTTGCGAGGGGGGGGGTCATAGAATCTGGGGATGTAGAGTCAATACGGATAGAACTGAGAAATTCTAAGGGTAGAAAGACCCTAATGGGAGTTATCCACAGGCCCCCAAACAGCAGTCTGGAGATAGGGTGTAAGTTGAATGAAGAATTAAAATTGGCATGTCGCAAAGGTAATGATACAGTTGTCATGGGGGATTTCAACATGCAGGTAGACTGGGAGAATCAGAATGGTACTGGACCCCAAGAAAGGGAGTTTGTGGAGTGCCTCCGAGATGGATTCTTAGAACAGCTGGTACTGGAGCCTACCAGGGAGAAGGCAATTCTAGATTTAGTGTTGTGCAATGAACCGGATTTGATCAGGGACCTGGAGGTAAAGGAACCATTAGGAGGTAGTGACCATAATATGATATGTTTTAACCTACAATTTGAGAAGGAGAAGGGAAAATCGGATGTGTCAGTATTACAGTTGAAAAAAGGGAACTATGGAGCTATGAGGGAAGAACTGGCCAAATTTCAATGGAACAATACCCTAGCAGGGAAGACAGTGGAACAACAATGGCAGGTATTTCTGGGAATAATGCAGAAGGTGCAGGATCGGTTCATTCCAAAGAGGAAGAAAGATCCTAAGGGGAGTAAGGGGCGGCCGTGGCTGACGAGGGAAGTAAAGGGCAGTATAAAAATAAAAGAGAAGTATAACATAGCAAAGATGAGTGGGAAACTGGAGGACTGGGAAGCTTTCAAAGAGCAACAGAAGATAACAAAAAAGGCAATACACCAAGGAAAAATGAGGTACGAAGGTAAACTAGCCAAGAATATAAAGGAGGATAGTAAAAGCTTCTTTCGGTATGTGAATAGCAAAAAAATAGTTAAGACCAAAATTGGGCCATTGAAGACAGAAACAGGTGAATTTATTATGGGGAACAAGGAAATGGCAGATGAGTTGAACAGGTACTTTGGATCTGTCTTCACTAGGGAAGACACAAACAATCTCCCAGATGTAATAGTGGCCAAAGGAACTAGGGTAAAGGATGAACTGAAGGAAATTTATATTAGGCAAGAAACGGTGTTGGATAGACTGTTGAGTCTGAAGGCTGAGAAGGCCCCAGAACCTGATGGTCTGCATCCCAGGGTACTTAAAGAGGTGGCTCTAGAAATCGTGGACACATTGGTAATCATTTTCCAATGTTCTATAGATTCAAGAACAGATCCTGCTGATTGGAGGGTGGCTAATGTTGTCCCACTTTTCAAGAAAGGAGGGAGAGAGAAAACAGGGGATTATAGACCGGTTAGCCTGACGTCAGTGGTTGTAAAGATGCTGGAGTCAATTATAAAAGAGGAAATTATGACACATTTGGATAGCAGTAGAAGGATCAGTCTGAGTCAGCATGGATTTATGAAGGGAAAATCATGCTTGACTAATCTTCTGGAGTTTTTTGAGGATGTAACTATGAAAATGGACAAGGGAGAGCCAGTGGATGTAGTGTACCTGGACTTCCAGAAAGCTTTTGATAAAGTCCCACATAGGAGATTAGTGGGCAAAATTAGGGCACATGGTATTGGGGGCAGAGTACTGACATGGATTGAAAATTGGCTGGCTGACAGGAAACAAAGAGTAGGGATTAACGGGTCCCTTTCGGAATGGCAGGCTGTGACTAGTGGGGTACCGCAAGGTTCGGTGCTGGGACCGCAGCTGTTTACAATATACATTAATGATTTAGATGAAGGGATTAAAAGTAACATTAGCAAATTTGCTGATGACACAAAGCTGGGTGGTAGTGTGAAATGTCAGGAGGATGTTATGAGAATGCAGGGTGACTTGGACAGGTTGGGTGAGTGGGCATATATATGGCAGATGCAGTTTAATGTGGATAAATGTGAGGTTATAAATGGTGGCAAGAACAGGAAGGCAGATTACTATCTAAATGGAGTCAAGTTAGGAAAAGGGGAAGTACAACGAGATCTAGGTGTTTTTGTACATCAGTCCATGAAAGCAAGCATGCAGGTACAGCAGGGAGTGAAGAAAGCTAATGGCATGCTGGCTTTTATAACAAGAGGAATGGAGTATAGGAATAAAGAGGTTCTTCTGCAGCTGTACAGGGCCCTGGTGAGACCCCACCTGGAGTATTGTGTGCAGTTTTGGACTCCAAATTTGAGGAAGAACATTCTTGCTATTGAGGGAGTGCAGCGTAGGTTCACAAGATTAATTCCGGGAATGGCAGGACTGTCATATGTTGAAAGATTGGAGTGACTGGGCTTGTATACACTGGAATTTAGAAGGATGAGAGGGGATCTGATTGAAGCATATAAGATTATTAAGGGATTGGACATGCTGGAGGCAGGAAGCATGTTCCCGCTGATGGGTGAGTCCAGAACTAGAGGCCACAGTTTAAGAATAAGGGGTAGGCCATTTAGAACAGAGATGCGGAAAAACTTTTTCACCCAAAGAGCGGTGGATACGTGGAATGCTCTGCCCCAGCAGGCAGTGGAGGCCAAGTCTCTGGATGCATTCAAGAGAGAGTTAGATAGAGCTCTTATAGATAGCGGGGTCAAGGGATATGGGGAGAGGGCAGGAATGGGGTACTGATTGTGTATGATCAGCCATGATCACAGTGAATGGCGGTGCTGGCTAGAAGGGCCGAATGGCCTACTCCTGCACCTACTGTCTATTGTCTATTACCTTCCCTCTGCTCCTTTGATGAATTATTTTAATTATTTGGCAGCAATGAGTCCTATAAAAATTCACTGAAGCTCTTGCAATAAGCAAATTCAATTCTTTCTGGCGGTCTGAAAAAAATACAACTACCCTGCCTCCATTCTAGGCATATGCCCAAACCCCATGGGGATATAATGCTGATATAAGGCAATAATTTGGAGTTCTCTGTGCATTTTTCTTCACCTAATGTGGTGAACTACATATACCTGTTTGGACACATTCCCTGCTGACTGTTCCTGAGGCTCCTCCCACAGACCCCTGTATAAAGGCAATCGAGGCCTGAGCCCGGCCTCTCAGTCTCCAGGGTGTAGTATGGTGGTCACTCACTGCTTGTTCCTTCTTCCAGTCAATAAAAGCTGATATCTCGCCTTTACGTCTCAGAGTGAGTTATTGATGGTGCATCACCTATCTACAGGAAAGATGTAAATAAATATTGAAGGAGTACAGAGAAAATTTAGAAGGATGTTGTCAGGACTGTAGGACCCAAGTTAGAGGGAAAGATTAGAACTTTACCCCCTAAATCAGGGGCTCCCAACCTGGTATCCACAGATCCCTCAATTAATGGTCAGGGTCCATGGCGTGGAAAAGGTTGGGAACCTCTGCCCTACAGCATGGAAAACATTTGATAGAGGTATGCAAAATTATGAGGGTTATAGGTAGGGTAACTGCAAGCAAGCTTGTTTCCACTGAGGTCGGGTGAGACTACAAGTAGAAGTCATGGGTTACGGGTGAAAGGTGAAAAGTTTAAGGGGAACATGAGGAGAACCTTCGGCACTCAGAATGGTGACGAGTGTGGAACGAGTTGCTAGGGTGAGTGGTGGTTGTGGGTTTGATTTCAATATTTGAGAAAGGGATGGATAGGTACGTAGATGGGAGAGGTGTGGAGGTCTATGGTCGAATGGGAGTAGGCAGTTTAGATGGTTCAGCATGGACTAGATGGGCCAAAAGGCCTGTTTCTGTGCTGTAGTTTTGTAAGATTCTATAACTTTATACCTAACAAGCTGGTTAATTGTTATAGAGGTATAGACTCGTAGAGTAAAGCGGTATAGAAATAGGCCCTTTAGCCTGACAACACCATTCTCTCTGCTGTTTTGTGTCGACAAGTAACTTGGTGGTTAGCACAATCACTTAACAGCACCAGTGATCAGGATTTGACTCTCGCTGTTGTCTGTCAGGAGCTTGTATGTTCTCTCCCAGACTACATAGGTTTCCTCAGCGTGCTCCGGTGTCCTCCCACATTTCAAAGACTTAGCAGATTAATTCAAAAGATCAAAGTGCATTTATTATCAAAGTATGTATACAGTATACAACCCTGAGATTTGTCATCCCACAGACAGCCACAGAAGGAAAAAGCCATGGAGCCCATTCAAAGAAAAACATCAAACCCCCGAGACGCAAAAAAAACTGAATCTTACAAACGACAACAAAAAGAACGAGTGAAAGAGCAGAATATAAAACACAAAAACAAAAGATTCCATATTCAGTTCAGCTCAGTGTTCTGTATCTGCAGGCTGCCCCAATTCAGAGTTACAGCAGAAAAAGGAGGGACCAGAACGAGAAAACACACCGTAATGTGAACTGCTGTCCTACCCACAAAGCACGCCGATTAATCCTTGCTCCGGTACCATCGGAGAGAGGGAGAGAGAGAGAGAGAGAGAGAGAGGGGGGGGGAGAGAGAGAGGGAGAGGGGGAGAGAGAGAGGGAGAGAGGGGGAGAGAGAGAGGGGGGGAGAGAGAGAGAGGGGGAGAGAGAGAGAGAGAGGGGGGGAGAGAGAGAGAGAGAGAGAGGGGGGGAGAGAGAGAGAGGGAGAGAGGGGGAGAGAGAGAGAGGGGGGAGAGAGAGAGAGGGAGAGAGGGGGAGAGAGAGAGGGGGAGAGAGAGGGAGAGAGGGGGGAGAGAGAGAGGGAGAGAGAGGGGGGGGAGAGAGAGAGAGAGGGAGAGAGAGAGAGGGGGGAGAGAGAGAGAGAGGGAGAGAGGGGGACAGAGAGAGGGAGAGGGAGAGAGAGAGGGGGAGAGAGGGAGAGGGAGAGTGGAGAGAGAGGTGGGGAGCGAGAGAGGGAGAGAGAGAGGGGGAGAGAGAGGGAGAGAGGGGGAGAGAGAGATACAGTCACATGGAGACACCTTCTGCTGCACATGGGCGTAGTTAAGTGGGGTGAGCTTGTTGGTCAGGAAGGGCCAATTGCTGAGCTGTATCTAAATAAATAAATACAGTCTGGGTGTTTCTCCAGATCCCCAGCACCTGCATTCTCTCGAGCCTCCATTTTCCGTTCTCCCCCCATTCTCATCCAGAAACCCCCGAATCTAGCCCTCATCAACCCACAGGGTAATTTACATGGCCAACCAGCCTACACTTCTTTGAGATGTGGGAGGAAACAGGTGCACTTGGAGGAAACTCCACGAAGGCAGCTGAGGAGGCCAGAACTGAACCAGGGTCCCTGCCACCATGAGGCAGAAACTCTGTTCACTGCAATTCTGGCTCACCCATTGGTGAAAGATCCAGCTTGCATTTACTATTAGAGATAGGAGCAGAATTTGGTCATTCAGCCCATCAAGTCTGCACCATCATTCCATCACGGCTGATTGGTTATACCCACCAACCCCAATCTCCTGCCTTCTCCCCTTACCCTTTGATGCCCTGACTAATCAAGCACCTATCAACCTCCAATTTCTCTGTACCCATTGCTTTGGCCTCCACGTATGTCTGTGGAGTAAATTCCACAGAATCACCATGCTCAGCCTAGAAAAATCCCCCCTCATCTCTTTTCTAAATGGGCATATTCTGAGGCTGTGACCTCTAGTCCTGGGCTCCCCACTATAGGAAACATTTTCCCCACATTCAGTCTATCTAACCCTTTCAATATTTGATAGGTTTCAGTGAATCTCCCATCATGCTCCTAAACTCAAGTAAATATTGGTCTAGAGACGTCAAACACTCCTCATATGTTAACCCTTTCATTTCAGGATTCATTCTTGCGAACTGCTCCAACGTCAGCACACCCTTTCTTAGTTCAGGGCTAAAAAACTGCTCACAAATACTCCAAATGTGCTCTGACCAATGCCCTATAAAGCAGCAGCATGCCAAATTTCTTCATAATTGTAGAGAACTCAATCAACTCAGCCTTCTCGCAGGAGATTAGGGTCCCAACCTGGTCAACCCTTCTCATAAAAGCAACACCACTGGTTCGGATTTCTCGTTTTTAACCTCCATCAACTCCCTGTACCCTCAAACAGTCCCGGAGATGAGGATTGTTTTCTGCCTCTGTGAAATTCAAGAGAAGACCCAAAAGTACTAAATCAGAGTTTGGCACTTCAAAACTGCTGTCAGGAAATAATTCTTAACAACAGACAAACTTGGAACTCTCCCCATAAATGTCAAAATTTAAGATTGAAGTCTTTGGTTTTGCTGTGTATTCTGCTGAATCAAGGGGAGGTGCTGTAGAGACATAATTCAATGCTGTGAATTATTGACAAACAGCTCTGGCTTCTGTCCTTTCCCCAGTCTCACCTCCAGGTGTAGCGGATGGAATCCTGTCCCTTCCACTGAATGAAAAAAAGAGTTGGAGTTCCCCACCTCTGCATAAATGCCTAGAATGATTCCCTGGAAACATTGTCCTATTTTTGGAGATAACTGAACAAGAAAGAAACAATCATGAGCTCATGATTCATTAAGTATGATTGAGTAACAGGGACTGTCTAAAGCAGTGGCTGGAATGCTCCTCTGTAGTGATGATGAAAGACAGTCTGCGGCCATTTTGTTAAGTACCTCCACTATGAGAGTAGAGTACATTGTGAGTTTTGTGAATCTCACAGAGTGTGATATATGCTGCTGTGGCCCTTCCACTTCGAGGTTTGATCTGTTGTGTTCAGAGATGCTCTTCTGCACACCACTATTGTAATGCATGTTTTTTCTGAGTTACTGTTGCCCTCCTGTCAGCTGGACATTCTCCTCTGACCTTTTAGCCCACAGAACTGCAGCTCATGGACATTTTGTTTCTGTGTTTTCCCACCATTCTCTGCAATCTGCATTCTCTGCATGAAAATCCCATGGGGATCAGCAGTTTTTGAGATACTTGTGGTGAACTACATATACATGTCTGGACACGCCTCCCCTGCTGACTGCTCCTGTGGCTCCTCCCACAGACCCCGGTATAAAGGCGATCGGGGCCTGAGCCCGGCCTCTCAGTCTCCAGGATGTAGCATGGTGGTCAATTGCTGCTTGTTCTTTCTTCCAGTCCATCAAAGCCGATATCTCGCCTCATGTCTCAGAGAGTTTTGATGGTGCATCAATACTCAAACCACCCCATCTGGCAACTTCAATCGTTCCATGGAGTCAATGTCACTGGGCTCGCGTTCTTCCCCATTCTGAACAATGACTGACAAAATGGCCTCTGAGTCTATGTAGCCTCTTGAATGTGGCTGATGTTCATCTCCGAACACAGAGCACTCAGACTGGGCTTGGTAATCAGTCTGTGTGGAAAAGAAGAGATCAGAATCAGAATCAGGATTGATTTTTTTAAATTAATTTTTATGAGTTTCTACAATACAACAACAAAAAAAATAACCATCAACAAAATGGAGATTTATATGGTCCGGGAGTCAGAGAGAATCAGAGAATTACAGAGAGAGTCTGAGAGTCAGAGAGGGTCAAATAATTACAGAGTCCAAGAGTTGGAGAGAGTCATAGAACTACAGCGAGTCTGAGAGAGACATGGTGTCACAGAGTTATAGGGAGATATGGAGTGTCAGAGAGTCGGACAGAGAGTCACACTGAGGCACATAGCTGAACAATATAGAAACAGGCCCTTTGGCTCAACCTGTCCATGCTAATTGTAATGACCATTTATTCTAATCCCATTTGCCTGAATCAGACCCATTCCCCCTTACTCTTTCCCATCCCAGTACCTTTTCAAATGCTTTTTAACACTTTTTATCTGCCCCTCCTCTGGCAACCACTCCAAATACCCACTAGCCTTTGTGTGAAACATCTGCCCCTCAGACTCCCTTTCAATTTGTCCTCTCCACTCAAACATATGCCCTCTAATTTTAGAATCCCTATCTAAGAAAAATTTTATCTGTCTCAATAAGGCCCCCACTCTGCTTTCTACATCCCTGTAACAACAAGCCCAAAGCAACACACAAAACACTGGAGGAACTCAGCAGGTCAGGCAGCGTCTATTGAAATGAATAAACGCTCAATGTTTCCTGCTGAGACCCTTCTCCAGGACTCCAGCCTATCTAGTCTCTCTTTATAATTTTGGTCCACTCTTTCAGGCAACATCTTGGGTGAATCTCTTCAGAACACTCCCGATTGTTCCCACATCCTTCCCGTAGTATGTCAGCCAGAACTATACACAATACTCCAAGCATCAGCCTCTGAAGAAGTGTAAAGGTAAAAGCACAGTAGTAAAGGTTAGCCCAACACTTTACAGTACAGACGATCCGGGTTCAATTCCTGCCGCTGACAGTAAGGAGCTAGTATGTTCTCCCATGGCCACAAGGGTTTCCTCTGGGTGCTCCGGTTTCCTCCCACAGTCCTGTGATTAGGCCTGGTTTGCTGGAAGGGCCTGTGCATTGCAGTACCTCAATAAATAACTGTTATGTTTTAGAGGTCTGGAAACTAATTGAACAAAAAGCACAGGAGCCCAGGATAATGTGTCTACTTAGCTTTTCTTTTACTGAGGCACTCAGATACGTTGTGCTGGTGTAATGATGTATGTCATTCACGTAAGAGCATTAGTACAGTACAGAAACAGGCCCTTTGGCCCATCTAGTCCATGCTGAGTCACTTAACTGACCTGCACTGGGACCATAGCCCTTACATATAACATGTTTCTTCAATACAACCCAGAGTGAATTACATAAACAAACAAAGAACACTTAATCAAACAACATATTTACAGTACTACTCAAATATTACTGAAATATCAAATGCACTACAGGGAGATTAGCTTTAGAGTGAAGTGTGTTGTTTCCATCAAATCGAATCAGTGAGGATATGCTGGGGCAGCCCTCAAGCGTTGTCATGGTTCCAGCGCCAATATAGTATGTCCACAGTTTACTAGCAAGCAAGTTTATTTCTATAGCAGTTTTCAAACACAAGGCAGTTCAAAGTGCTTTATATAGTAAAAGAAATAAAAATCAAACATCGGATTTCAGACAATATATAAGAATAAGATCTCACAGAAAATAGATACGATAAATAGAAGTTACAGTGCAGGAGATTCTAATTAAAAGCTACAGTGAAAAGAAAAGTTTTAAGGTTTGATTTAAAAGAGAGAATTGGATAGAGCTCTTATAGATAGCGGGGTCAAGGGATATGGGGAGAGGGCAGGAACGGGGTACTGATTGTGTATGATCAGCCATGATCACAGTGAATGGCGGTGCTGGCTAGAAGGGCTGAATGGCCTACTCCTGCACCTATTGTCTATTGTCTATTGATTTAAAAGAGCATAAAGTTGGGGCAGACTTCAGATCCTCTAGAAGGTTATTCCAGATATGTGGAGCATGGTAACTAAAAGCTGCTTCACCATGTTTAGTTTTGACCCTGGGGACGGTAAGCAGACTTGCCCCAGACGACCTGAGAGCTCGGGAAGGTTCATAATGCAGCAAGAGAAGGGAGATGCATTTTGGCCCTTGACCATTCAGTGCTTTATAAACCGGTAGTTATATAGACGGACAGGAAGCCAGTGTAGTGATTTGAGAACGGGCGTGATGTCTTGGTCCTAGAGAGGATTCCTGCAGCAGCGTTCTGAGGGTTTTTTTACAGAGACCTGTGAAAACTCCATTACAGTAGCCAAGCCTACGAAAAGTAAATGCACAGACAAGTTTTTTCTGGATCTTTCTGAGACATCAGCCCTTTAACTCTCACTATATACTAACCTGAGCCGTAAGTCTGTGAAATGTGGGAGGGAACCAGAGCACACAGATGAGACCCACACAATCACAGGGAGAACGTACAAACTCCTCACAGACAGAGGCAGGAATTGGAACACAATATTTATACCCATCTCTAGAATATTGGGTGACGATGTGGAGATACGTCTCTATCAAAGGAGGTGTGAGGTGCTCCTTCCCTCCGTTAGCCTGCAGGTCACCCTTGGGCAAGGTGTGGCATCTGCTTAGCCCCCAATCAGGGTTACTTGAAGCCATGGGAGCAGGTGGTGGGTGGTGGTACGAGCAGCCGGTGCAGATCACAAGCCCTGGTTATGTGACCACTGACGCCAGGCAGACCATCTCTCAAGAGTATTGATAATGGCTGGGGTCACCTGTCTTGTAAAGACACTGCCCAGAAGGAGGCAATGGCAAACCACTTCTGTAGAAAAGAGCATGATTGCTCATGTCGTACAACACGGCACATAAAGACGATGTCATACGACATGGAACATAATGATGATGTCATATGACATGGCACATAATGAATGAAAGAACAGGATATTAATTATATTTCCATTGTGCCTATATCCTGTTTCTTGTCCAGACAAGTGCCATTGAACATAATGACTGTACCCGATTCCACTGGTGCCTCTGGCAGTGCATTCTGATGTCAACAACCCTGAGTATTAAAAAAACCCCCTGAGTTTCCCGAGCTGCAAGTATTGCGAAGAGTCCTGGAGGCAGCATGGCTCTGTGACACCAGGAACAGACAGGAGAGGTTTTCACATCTGGGAATCTTACCATGTCCTTGTACCCTTCCAGGAGACAGTGCACGACGGTGCATGCGCTACACATTTCGCTAGAAGCCAACATCAAAGTTCAAGTTCAAACTTCAACGTAAGCTTATTGTCAAAGTACAGACACATCAGCATATACAGCCCTAAGATTCATTTTCCTGTGGACATACTCAATAAATCCAGCAACCACAATGAAAGAGCATAATTGTGACTACAACCTCTTACTGGATGTCAGCAAGACCAAGAGCAGCAGGGTGCAAAAGACAACAAACTTTAATTGGCCGTGGCACATTGTCCTGTGATTAGGCTGGGGAAAAATCAGTAGGTTGCTGGGCTGGAAGGACCTGCTATGTGTTCGATCTCAAAACAAACAGATAAATAAATAAAAGAAGAATCCAAAGTTCAAAGTACATTTTATTATCAGCGTGTCTATACGCCACGACATACAATCATGAGGTTTGTTTTCTTGCAGGCATACCTCAATAAAGCCAATGACCGTAATGGAATCGATGAAAGACCACACCAACAGGGCAGACTACCAGTATGGAAAAGACAACAAATTGTGTAAATCAGAAATAAATAAATAGCCCACAGGAGGATGAAGGCACTTGCACTTGCTCCTTTGGAAACAGCCCTATTTCTCTATTTTTCCCCTTTCAGGGTTCTTTCGAAGACCCTGACCTGGAGTTACTCGCTGACTTCGGTTCTTTGTGGAAATGGGACCCGCTCGGGGGGTCTCTCGACTGGCTGCTATTCGATTTACCAAGGATACAGCCTAGAAGACTCGTGCCCCTTCAGGGTTCTGGGGTTTTGTGGCTCTGGAGGTGGGCGGACTCGAGCTCCGTTCCTCCATAGGAAATTGGTGTGTTGCGGGAGATGGAGGATCCAAAGGAGCGAGCTGGCCGCTGGCCGAGCCCTCGGACCCGAGTTCTTTGGGCACAGAGCTCGGAAAAAGCGATGCAACGGACTTTTAACATCGTAAATCAGTGAGATGTCTGTTATGTCTCCCCTCTCACTGTGAAATGGAGACAACTCTTTCTCCCTTATTAGGGAGGGAGAGAGCCTGTGGGATGTCGAATTACCGGGTGAACGAGTAGTCTTTGGGTTCTGAAGTCTGGGTCTTTATTGATACTTTGCTGCTCGTTTGAGTGCTCGGTGAGGGGGTGCTGATGCTTTTTTTGCTGGTGGGGAGGGAGGGGATCATTGCTTTGCTGCTGCTTACTCATGGGAGGGGGGAGCTGGGGGAGGGCTTTGGGGTTCTAACATTTAACTCTCATTCATTCTTTTGGGTATTCCTCTGTTTTCGTGGATGGTTGTGAAGAAAAAGAATTTCAGGATGTATATTGTATGACATCAAGTGTACCTTTGAAACGTTTGGAAAACTTTGAAATGAATGAATAAATAAGCAATAAATATTGAAAACATGAGATGAGGAGTCCTTGAAAGTGAGTCCATAGGTTGTGGGAACATTTCAATGATGGGGCAAGTGAAGTTGAGTGAAATTGCCTCTTCGGTCAAGAGCTTGCTGGCTGAGGGATAATAATTGTTCCTGGACCTGGTGGAGTGAGTCCTGAGGCTCCTGTATCTTCTTTCTGATGGCAGCAGTGAGAAGAGAGCATGGCCTGGGCAGTGGGGGTCCCTATTGACAATTCTGCTTTCCTGTGACAGTGTTTCGTGTAGATGTGCTCAGGCAAGGGGAGTGCTTTACCCCTAGTAGTCTTGTAAGACTTTCCTTTCAAGGGCATTGGTGTTTCCATACCAAGACTGTGATGCAGTCATTCATATTCTCTTTAATACAAATCTGTCAAAGTTTCAGGTGTCACAAACTATTAAGGAAGTACAGGGGCCTAGGTGCTTTCTTTGCAGTTACCCCTACACACTGGGCCCAGGTCAGATCCTCTGAAATGAGGAATTCAAAGTTGCTGACCCTCTCCACCTCTGACCCTCCGATGAGGACTGGTTCATGGACCTCTGGTTTCCTCCTCCTGAAGTCGATCAGCTCCTTGGTCTTGCTGACATTGAGGAAGAGGTTGTTGTTATGGCAACCACTCAGCCGGATTTTCACCTTTGATCGGGCTTACATCTGGAAACTTGAAACGGCATTGGAGCTGTGCTTAGTCTCACAGGTTTGCAGCTACTGTATTTTCAGGTCAGTGCAGCGAGACTGACACTGACAAAATGGTTAGTTGTTCTGTCAGGCCCTCGACATTAATGCTGATGGTTTCCAACAACACCCCTACACTGCGCACCCTCCAGGCAGAGGTGCAGGGAAAACAAATCATCCCAAGTTTATACAGTGACAAAGTGAACTACAAACTTCCTCTCCCACCCTTTCAGGCAATAGAAACCAGGTGATCAGTTTACGTGGAATAACTGTCTGATAGGATCTGTTCCTGCTTGCACAGGGAAAGTCCCGGGACAGCCATCACCCATTTCCCAGTTAACGGACATGGCAACCTTTGGTCTATTTCAATTCTTACGCTGGTCTTTCCAGCACCGTGTCCTGTCCTCAAGTTCAATTCCACCAATGGTAATGTATTTATTTATTTATTTCTTTTTACTTAGAGATACAATGTAGAATAGGCCCTTCCTCCCCATTGAGCCATGCCACCCAGCGATCCACCAATTTAACCTTAGCCAAATCACGAGACAATTTACAATGACTAATTAACCTACCAACTGGTATATCCTAGGACTGTGGGAGGGAACTGGAGCACCTGGAGAAAACCCAGGCATTCCACAGGGAGTACGTGCAGACCCCTTGCAGGTGAATCAAAGTTAAACTCTGAACTTGAATGCCCCGAGCTGTAGCAATGTCATGCTCGTCGCACCCAAAATCACAAGCTCCCTCACACTCGCCCCTCTTGACTCTAGCCAGAGTGGCATTGCACAGTGAAATGGGGCCTCAATGTTGACCACTGAAATGGTTAGCAAGCTGCCAAAGATGCCAAGGTTGGCACAGTTAGTGTTAGGGGACCCACACTCCTTCAACCTGTCCTTTACTAGCCAGAGGGTAGTGAATCTGTGGAATTCATTGGCTTTAGAAGCCAAAGTCATTGAGTATATTTAAAGCCGAGCTTGATAGGTTCTTGATTAGTAATGGTGCCAAAGGTTACGGGGAGAATGCAGGAGAATGGGATTGAGAGGGATAATAGATCAACCATGATGGAATGGCAGGACAGAATCGATTGGCCGAATGGTCTAGTACTGTTCCTGTGTCTTATGGTTTTATGGACAACTGATGAGAACACACAACAATATGTGCTGAGGGACAAATGGCAGTGATTGGATTTGCTCCAATTTCCCACAGGTTGCAGACAGTAAGTGTCCATACTAAGACCGCATCCACACTGACATGGGTTCCATACTGACATGGTATGGAACTTGGGTTCCACACCGAGAAGAGTTCCTCACCAAGACGGGTCCACATTGAGATGGGTCCACATTGAGATGGGTCCACACTGAGATGGGTCCACATTGAGATGGGTCCACACTGAGATGGGTCCACATTGAGATGAGTTCACACCAAGATGAGTCCACACTGAGATGGGTCCACATTGAGATGGGTCCACACTGAGATGGGTTCACACTGAGATGGGTCCACATTGAGATGGGTCCACACTGAGATGGGTTCACATCGAGATGGGTCCACACTGAGATGGGTTCACATTGAGATGGGCCACACTGAGATGGGTCCACACTGAGATGGGTCCACATTAAGATGGGTCCACATTGAGATGGGTCCACACTGAGATGGGTTCACACTGAGATGGGTTCACACAGAGATGGGTCCACACTGAGATGGGTCCACATTGAGATGAGTTCACACTGAGATGGGTCCACATTGAGATGGGTTCCATATTGACATGGTGTGGAACTTGGGTTCCACACCGAGATGAGTTCCTCACCGAGATGGGTCCACACTGAGATGAGTACATACTGAGATGGGTCCACATTGAGATGGGTTCACACTGAGATGGGTCCACATTGAGATGGGTCCACACTGAGATGAGTCCACACTGAGATGGGCCCATACTAAGAGGGGTTCACACTGAGATGGGTCCACATTGAGATGAGTTCACACCAAGATGAGTCCACACTGAGATGGGTCCACATTGAGATGGGTCCACATTGAGATGGGTCCACACTGAGATGGGTCCACACTGAGATGGGTTCACACTGAGATGGGTCCACATTGAGCTGGGTCCACATTGAGATGGGTCCACACTGAGATGGGTCCACATTGAGATGGGTCCACACTGAGATGGGTCCACACTGAGATGGGTTCACACTGAGATGGGTCCACACTGAGATGAGTTCACACTGAGATGGGTCCACACTGAGATGGGTCCACATTGAGATGGGTTCACACTGAGATGGGTCCACACTGAGATGGGTTCCATACTGACATGGTGTGGAACTTGGGTTCCACGCCGAGATGAGTTCCTCACCGAGATGGGTCCACACTGAGATGGGTCCACATTGAGATGGGTTCACACTGAGATGGGTTCACATTGGGATAGGTCCACACTGAGATGAGTACATACTGAGATGGGTCAACACTGAGATGTGTCTGTACTAAAATGTTGTTTACACTGAGATGGGCCCACACTAAGATGGGTCCACATTGAGATGAGTCCACACTGAGATGGGTCCACATTGAGATGGGTCCACACTGAGATGAGTACATACTGAGATGGGTCCACACTGAGATGGGTCCAAACTGTGATGGGTTCACACTGAGATCGGTCCACATTGAGATGGGTCCACATTGAGATGGGTCCAAACAGTGATGGGTTCACACTGAGATTGGTCCACACTGAGATGGGTCCACACTGAGATGGGTTCACACTGAGATGGGTCCACATTGAGATGGGTCCACACTGAGATGGGCCCACACTAAGATGGGTTCACACTGAGATGGGTCCACATTAAGATGAGTCCACACTGAGATGGATTCACACTGAGATGGGACAACATTGAGATGGGTCCACATTGAGATGGGTCCACACTGAGATGGGCCCACACTGAGATGGGTCCACACTGATATGGGTACACATTGAGATGGGTCCACACTGAGTTGGGTCCACACTGAGTTGGGTCCACACTGAGATGAGTTCACACTGAGATGGGTCCACACTGAGATGGGTTCACATTGAGATGGAGTCCACACTGAGGTGGGTTCACACTGAGATGGGTCCACACTGTGTTGGGTCCACACTGACATGAGTACATACTGAGACGGGTCAACACTGAGATGTGTCTGTACTAAAATGTTGTTTACACTGAGATGGGGTCCACACTGGTGGCATTGACACTGACATGGTGTTCAATAAATGGAGAAAACCTGCTGACCTAAAGCTCCGTGGTTTTAATGTGTCTTTAACCTCAGAGTGATGTGATGGCATTTGATGACAGGAAGGATTAGTACTAATGAACATAACGTAACACACTGTTGATAAGCCACAAGACTATGTGATTTGTTGGAGCTGGACTAGGCCATTCACTCATTCAAGGCTGTTCTGATATTCAATCAAAGCTGATTTTTGTCTTCAGCCCCATTCTCCCACCTTCTCTCTTTACTAATCAAGAACTTGTCAACCTTTGCCTTAAATACTCCCAATGATGGCCTCCACAGTCTTCTGCAACAATGAATTCAACAAATTGGTTAAAAAGTTCCTTCTCATCTCTGTTTTAAAATGAGTTCTTTGTATTCTGAAAATGTGCACTCTGCTCCTAGTTGCTATTTTTCCTTTTCGCACATTGTGGCTCACTGGGCGACATCTCTTTGACATTTCCTTTAGCAATTGTTTGTTTTTTACGAGACTGAGTTGCTACCTTGACACTCACCACAGCACAGATGGAAAGCGTGCATGGAGCTGGCTAGATTTAAACCCAGAACCATTCTTCTCAAAGTCCAGCGGCAATGCCACTACTCCACTAGCCAGACTAACTCTGGCCCTAGACTCTCGAACTATTGGAAACATCCTCTGCTTATCCAGTCCAGTAAGGCCTTTCAGTATATTTGGTAGATTTCATTCTTTTAAATGCAGGCAAGTGCAGGCCCAGAACCATTAACTGCTCCTCATATGTGGATTTAATTCCAAAAAAGGAAAGAAGCATATCTGAATGGTGAGACGAGGTGCTCCAATGAAGAGGGATTGTTTACCCAATTTGACATTATTATGGTTTTCTGCGTCTTATCAGTAAAATTTGTGAAGCACATCTGAATGGCAAGAGAAGGTGTTCCAGTGGAGAGTGATGTTTACACAATACAACATTCTTCTGGGTTTCTACATGTTATCAATAAAGTTAGTGAAGTGAGACAATTGTGGTTGATGTACTTGATAAGTCATCTCCAGGGATGTGAATTTGAATTCCACATAGAGGGCCCAAATTTAGCTCTGAAATCAGTGGCAGGCTGCAATAAAGTGACTCAGTTGAATCTGCTTTCACCAGACTTTGAGGTAGGACATTCCACAGAATAATTAGTTGCAAGTATTTTCCTTGCATCACCCTCTGGAGCTGTTGCCAAGTACTTTAGATCAATGACCTCCCACACTTCTGAAAACAGGAATAGATATCCTGCTTTAATCCTTAACAGGATTTTGCATTAAATCTCTTCTCTGCTCTAATAGAAGAAATTAATAGAGATTTATAATTTTATACAGGTGGGAAAGAAGCCATTCTCCCCATCTCATCCACGCTGACCCAGATGCCAATCCATGCTAATCACAATTGCCTGCATTTGATCCTTACTCTCTTCTCACTGCTGCCATCAGGAAGCCCACAACACCAGGTCAGGCATAGTTACTACCCCTCAACTATCAGGATCTTAAACCAGAGGGGATAACTTCACTCCACTACACTGAATTGAATCAAATTGATTTTATTACTTACATACTTCATATACACTGGGAGTAAAAATCTTTATGTTCTGTTGCCATCTAAATGTGCAATTATAGTAATTTATAATGAATATGTACAACAGGATAGTCAATATAACAGAGTACAGTTGTGTCAGCGTGAATTAATCAGTCTGATGGCCTGGTGGAAGAAGCTGTCCCAGAGCCTGTTGGTCCTGGCTTTTCTGCTGCAGTATCATTTCCCAGATGGTAGCAGCTGGAACAGTTTGTGGTCGGGGTGACCCTAATGATCCTATGGGCCCTTTTTACACATCTGTCTTTGTAAACGTCCCATCATTAAACGGTCCCATTGTCCCATCACCAAACTGTTTCCATACCTATGGATTCACTTTCATAGACTCTTAGTCATAGAGTCACAGGGAAGTACAGCTCAGAAGCAGGCCTTTTGGCCCATCTAATCCATGCCAAAACCAAACTGCCTATTTCCATTGACCTGCACCCTGACCATCGCCCTCCATACCCCTACCATCCCTGTACCTATCCAAACCTCTCAAATGTTGAAATCCAGCTTGCATGCATCCTCTGTGCAGGTAGCTCATTCCACTCTTACAACTCTCTGAGTGAAGAAGTTTCCCCTCATGTTTCCCTTAAACGTCTCACCTTTAACCCTTAATCCATGACCTCTGGTTGTAGTGGCAAATGCATGCTAGCATTTATCCTATCTGTAATTTTGTATATCATAATTGTACCTCATAATTTTGTATATCTCTATCAAATCTCTTCTCAATCTATGTTCCAAGGCATAAATCTTTCCTTATAATTAAGCTCCCCCAGACCTGGCACAACCCTTGTAAATTTTCTCTGTACTACAACCCTGTTTACATCTGGCCTGCTGTGTTCCACCAGCATTTTGTGTGTGTTGTTTACATCTTTCTTGTAGGTAGGTGACCAAAACTGCACTCAGTACTCCTCACCAACTTCAACATAAATCCCATCTCCTGTACTCAATACATTGATTTATGAAGGCCAATGTGCCAAAAGCTTTCGTGCAACTCCACCTGCCTGTGGCTCCGCCTCCATCAAATTATTGACCTGTATTCCAGATCCCTTTGATCTACCACACTCCTCAGTGCCCTACCATTCACTGTCTTCATCTCATGTTCTCGATATTCATTGCTTATTTGTTTTTTCTTTTGTATTTGCACAGTTTCTTGTCTTTTGCATGCTGATTCTTTGCCCGTCCTGTTGGGTGTGATCTTTCATTGATTTTATTGTGTTTCCGTGTATGCCCACAAGAAAATGAATCCCAGGATTGTATATGGTGACATATATTTACTGTGAACTTTTGAACTTGTAACTTTAAAACTTTTCCTATCCATGTATCAGGTGCCCTCAGCTCTCCAGAGGAATAAGAGGCTCAAGTTGGTCCATCCTTCCCTTACAGGTAATACTCTCCAACTGCTCATGTCAATTAACCGGTCACCTTGGTCGTACAACCAGTGATTCATCCACTGTCTGCAAGATTATTTCCATCACCACCTGGCAGAAGATACAAACGTGCGCGGCCAGGCTCAAGGACAGCTTCTACCCCAGTGTTATCAGACTCTTGTACAATAAGATGGATTCTTGACCTCACAAACTACCCCGTTCTGATCTTGCTGTTACACTTTATTCTGCATCGTTATTGTTTCAGCTTGATCTACCGCAATGCACTGTGTGTTGATCTGATCTGTATGAACAGAACGCTTTCTCGGTACATGTGACAATAATATACCAACACCAATCCCCTCTGTGATTATCCTGCTGGCTATAGGCATGGGGGAGTCCAGTACTGTGGACACCCTTGACCCTGAGAACTTCAGCCACTATCCTTGTAGTGTGCAGGGGATGCTTCTCATCTCCTGCGGCTTTAGTGAGTGTGATCTAGTCTGTGCAGTGCTTCAGTGTACAGTGTTCGCAGGTGAAGACCTCTCATGCTGGTCAAGGCTCACAATTTTGTTTGTCTACCCAGTTCCTCCTTTGAACATGTGGGATTGATCTGGGCTTGTAACAGACCAGCATTGCACCATCCAATGGGAATGCGCGTACTGAGCCGGAATTGGAATCGGCTTTCATATCACCGGTATATGCCATGAAATTTGTTGTTATACAGCAGCAGTACAAAGCAATACAAAATAATAAGAATAATAATTTACAATAAGTAATTTATAGCTCTTAAAATGGAAAAGGACAGTTCCACCCTCCCAACCTCGGAAGTCCGGGTCCAGTGCTATTAACAAGAGTCACAAACTGGGGTCTTTTGTGGTTACAGTGGATGACCATGATGTCTTCTGTGTCTTGTCGTGCCCTTCACTCTCCATGGAGCATCACAGAACCACCTTCCTGACCATTGGATCTCACTGTAGATCTCATCCGCCCAGTCTGTCGGAGCTGACTAGGACAGGCATGTCCCTATCTCACCGGGGTATGAGGCCGCTGGTTACCCTCACCTGGTTTAGCTGACCCCAGACTCCAGAATGGACATGACAAGCCCCTTCACCAGAGGGGAAGTATCTCTCCTCGGACACCAAATACACACACACACACACACACACACACACACACACACACACACACACACACACACACACACACTCACACACACACACACACACACACACACACACACACACACTCACACACCACACACACACACACACACACACACTCACACACCACACACACACACACACACACACACACACAACACACACACACACACACACACACACACACACACACTCACACACACACACACACACACACACACACACACACACACACACACACTCACACACCACACACACACACACACACACACTCACACACCACACACACACACACAACACACACACACACACACACACACACACACACACACACACACACACACACACACTCACACACACTCACACACACCACACACACACACACACACACACACACACATTTAAATAAGTAGTGCTAAAAGAGAGGGAAGTAGTGTTCATGGCTTCATTGTCCGTTCAGAAATCTGATGGCAGAGGGGTATAAGCTGCTCCTGAAACATTGAGTGTGTGTCTGAATCTAAAAGATTCTGAGACCGTTAAGCACCAGAGCAGAATTATTCTTCCTCCACTCCCTCCACCTTCTTACTCTGGCTTCACCCCTTCCTTTCCAATCCCCGGAGAAGGGCCTCGGCACGAAATGTCGACTGTTTACTCATTTCTATAGACGCTGCCTGACCTGCTGAGTCCCTCCAGCATTTTGAGTGTGTTACTCATTATTGAACCATCTGTTCTAAGAAGAGATGAGGAGAAAATTAGGAGAGCCAGAAGGGGCCATGAGAAGGCCTTGGCAGGCAGGATTTAGGAAAACCCCAAGATATTCCTCAAGTATGTGAAGAGCAAGAGGATAAGACGTGAAAGAATAGGACCTATCAAGTGTGACACTGGGAAAGTGTGTATGGAACCAGAGGAAATAGCAGAGGTACTAAATGAATACTTTACTTTAGTATTCACTATAGAAAAGGCTCTTGGTGATAATAGTGATGACTTGCAGTGGATTGAAAAGCTTGAGCATGTAGATATTAAGAAAGAGGATGTGCTGGAGCTTTTGGAAAGAATCAAGTTGGATAAGTCACCAGGACCGAATGGGAAGTACCCCAGACTACTGTGGGAGGTGAGGGAGGAGATTGCTGAGCCTCTGGCGATGATCTTTGCATCATCAACAGGGACAGAGGAGGCTCCCAAGGATTGGAGGGTTGCAAATGTTGTTCCTTTATTCAAGAAGGGAGTAGAGATAGACCAGGAAATTATAGACCAGTGAGTCTTACCTCCGTGGTTGGTAAGTTGATGGGGAAGATCCTGAGAGGCAGGATTTATGAACATTTGGAGAGGTATAATATGATGAGGAATAGTCAGCATGGCTTTGTCAAGGTTGTGCCTTATGAGCCTGATTGAATTCTTTGAGGATGTGACTAAATATATTGATGAAGGAAGAGCAGTAGAGTAATGTATATGGATTTCAGCAAGGTATTTGATAAAGTACCCCATGCAAGGCTTATTGAGAAAGTAAGGAGGCATGGGATCTAAGGGGATATTGCTTTGTGGATCAAGAACTGGCTTGCCCACAGAAGGCAAAGAATGGTTGTAGACGGGTCATATTCTGCATGGAGGTTGGTCACCAGTAGAATGCCTCAGGGATTTGTTCTGGGACTCTTACTCTTCGTGATTTTTATGAGACCTGGATGAGGAAGTAGAAGGATGGGTTAGTAAGTTTGCTGATGACACAAAGGTTGGAGGTGTTGTGGATAGTGTGGAGGGCTGTCAGAGGTTAGAGCTGCACATTGATAGAATACAAAACTGGGCTGAGAAGTGGCAGATGGAGTTCAACCCAGATGTGTGAAGTGGTTCATTTTGGGAGGTCAAATATGATGGCAGAATATAGTATTAATGGTAAGACTCTTGGCAGTGTGGAGGATCAGAGGGATCTTGGGGTCTGAGTCCATAGGACGCTCAAATCAGCTGTGCAGGTTGACTCAGGTTGACTCAAGGCATACGATGTCTTGGCCTTCATCAATCATGGAATTGAATTTAGGAGCCGAGAGGTAATGTTGCAGCTAATAGGACCCTGGTCAGACCCCTCTTGGAGTACTGTGCTCAGTTTTGGTCGCCTCACTACAGGAAGGATGTGGAAGCCATAGAAAGGGTACAGAGGAAATTTACAAGGATGTTGCCTGGATTGGGGAGCATGCCTCATGAGTATAGGTTGAGTGAAGTTGGCCTTTTTCTCCTTGGAGCGACGAAGGATGAGAGGTGACCTGATAGAGGTGTACAAGATGATGAGAGGTGTTGATCGTTTGGATAGTCAGAGGCTTTTTCCCAGGGCTGAAATGGTTGCCACAAGAGGACACAGGTTTAAGTAGATACTGGGGAGTAGATACAGAGGAGATGTCAGGGGTAAGTTTTTTTACTCAGAGAGTGGTGAGTGCGTGAAATGGGCTGCCGGCAACAGTGGTGGAGGCGGATGTGAAAGGGTCTTTTAAGAGGCTTTTGGATAGGTTCGAGGAGCTTGGAAAAATAGGGGGCTCTGGGTAAGCCTAGTAATTTTTAGGGTAGGAACATGTGCGGCACAACCTTGTGGGCCAAGGGCTGTATTGTGCTGCAGGTTTTCTGTGCTTCTATTTGCACTGTGGATTATTTAACAGCTTTGATCAACAGACTCCACAGCTGTTGATGGCAAGGACTTCCACAGAAACACCACCCTGTTTCTGAAGAAATTTGTCCTTATCTGTGTGGAAAAGGGACGTCCTCCTTGCATCCGAATGCTAAGATCTCTGGTTCCTGCTAAACATGAATGCAATGGGATACAGTATATAGATCACTCCAGAAAGAATTTACATTTACTTGCATGACACTACATGAACAATTTAAGTTGATGCTGGAGGCATTCAGTGTGTGAACAGCCTCTGGGGGGGGGGGGGGTGGGGGGAGTGTTGTGGTGGTTGGGGGGAGAAGGAATCCTTGATGATTACTTGTTGCCCCAGATCCCAGGATCTGCTGTGCCTTGTGTCTCATAAAACACAGAACAGAGAAGTCTGCAGCACAGGAACAGGCCATTCAGCCCATGATGCTGTGCTGAACCACGAGACAAAAAGCAAATTGAAAATTCCCAAAAACGAATTGCTCCTAACGACACCATGTCCATATCCCTCCTTCTTTCCTACATTCATGTGCCTATCCAAACATCTACTAAAAGCCTCTAAAGTATTTACCTCCACCACCACACCAGGCAGCACATTCCAGGTATCCACCACTCTCTGAGTAAAAAATTTACCCCTCTCATTCCCCTTAAACCTACACCCTTCGCCTTCACTGCAGACCTTCTGGTGTTAGACATTTCAACTCTGGAAAACAGGTGCTCCCTGTCTATCCTATCTATCCCTCTCAAAACATTATAAACCTCTTCCCCCAGCCTCCGACATTCCAGAAAAAACAACCCACATTTATTCAGCCTCTGGTGATAGCACGTGCCCTCTAAACCAGGCAGCATCCTGGTGAACCTCTTCTGCACCCTCTCCAAAGCCTCAACATCCTTCTTATAGTCAACCATGCATACAATACTCCCGGTATTTTATAGAGTTGCAACATAACCTCTTGACTCTTCCATGTTAATCTTCTGTAGATTAACCCCAGTAGAGCAGCCCGCTAGACCCAGGTTCTAACCTGACACCTGTTCCTGCCTTCATCGAAGCTGCATGCTCTCCCAATGGCTTCATGTGTTGCCCCGGGTACTCCCACAGCCCTGGATGGTGGGGTGGAGATATGTCTTTGCCAAAGGTGCTCCTTCCCTCTGCTAGCCTGCAGGTCACCTTTGGGCAAGGTGTAGCACATACTTAGCCAACAAGATTGAAATGCAATATTCGAACTGACAAGGAAAGCCTTCAAGAATGAGGTGCTTTGAATGTAAAGGGGAAAGAGCTCCGGAGACTGACTATCACAAGGACGAATCCCACACCAGGGGCTGGGAGGAGAAGGATGAATCGTTTGGCCATTGGGAGATCCCTTGTATCGGTGTTATAAATTGGAGAAGTGGTCTGAGTGAGTATTGGTACAGAGGGAACAGTAGAATTTATATTTAATGGAACTCAGCAGGTTGGGCAACATCCGTGGAAATGAGCAGTCAACGTTTCAGGCTGAGACCCTTCATCAGGACTGAAGAGGGAGGGGGCAGGGACCCTATAAAGAAGGTGGGGGGGGGGTGGGAAAGAGAAGGCTGGTAGGTGCAGGTGAAAAACCAGTAGGAGGAAAGATCAAGGGGTGAGGGAAGGGAAGCAGGGAGGGGATAAGCAGGAGAGGTGAAGAAGGAATGTAAGGGGAAAACACAATGGATAGTAGAAGAAGACAGAATCATGAGAGAGATGATAGGCAGCTGGAAGAGGAGGCAGAGTGAAAGTGGGATGGGGGAAGGGAAGGGAAGGGAGTTACTGGAAGTTGGAGAATTCGATGTTCATACCAAGAGGCTGAAGACTACCCAGGCGGTATATGAGGTGTTCCTCCTTCATCCTGAGTTTGGCCTCATCATAGCAGTAGAGACCTTCTGAAACCTTCATCTGCAGGTTTTTTAATGTTTTGAGTTTTAGATTTTTCATCTCAGTTCGGTGTTTATTTCCCGGTGGTAATTTGCTAGTCTCTGGAGACACATATAGATTAGCATGAGTCCTTGGGCCCTTGGCTCCCAGTGGAGTGCAGGCTAATGATGACCTCCCACCTCCATGGTCCAAAATCGATGGAATGTTTGGAGTCCATCAATGTTTCTGTAATCCCTTGTATCCACTGTAGAGGAGATTGGCCTATACAGCTTCATCCTATTGGCCAGCATTACCCATTTCCAACTCTCACAACAGACAATAGGTGCAGAAGTAGACCATTCGGCCCTTCGAGCCTGCACCGCCATTTTGAGATCATGGCTGATCAATTCCTATCAATACCCGGTTCCTGCCTTGTCCCCATATCCCTCGATTCCCCTATCCATAAGATACCTATCTAGCTCCTTCTTGAAAAAAATTATCCAAAATTAGAGAAATTGATGTTCACACCATCAGGTTGGGGGCTACCAGGATGAAATAAGTGTTTGTGCTCCACCTGAGTGCAGCAGTAGAGGAAGCCATGGATGAAACAGAGTGGAGAATGGAATTAAAATGGTTGGCCATTGGGAAAGCCTGCTTGTTGTGGACAGAACGAAGTTTCTTGATAAAGTAGTCCTCCCAGTCTATGTCGGGTCTCACGAAGGTCTCTTCCCCCAGTGTAATTCTGATCCCTGGCAATGTTTTTGCATAATCCCTCCATCGTCAGAAATTGCCCTTCAGCCAAACTCCCAAGTTCTCTATAACACTGGAATCTAAATCTGTCAATTGAATTACTCCTCCGCAATAGACTGAATGGATTATATGCAGCTACAAAATGCAAGGGTGTAGAAAATTTCTACAGAATTGAGCATCAGTCTGAAATTCAGGAGACATAAGGACATGGCAATGTACCAAAATTCCATTGAATTTCCTCACAGTCAGTAAATGAATTTTTTCCTGGACTGCAGTACTTTGATAAGAACCTGTTGTGGCTTTTAGGTGTGAAAGAGTATTAGGGCTGATTTGGTGAAACTTTCTGGAAATTCCCAAACTTAATTTCTCATTTGTTATTTAAAATGAACAGGTAGCGATCCTGTCAGCCCACGCTAAGGCGTATCAAATGGGATTTTCTCTCAGTTGTTCTATCTCAGTGTTGAATTACAAATGAACATTACCAGCAGGTGTTACATCAGCTTCCCCACTTAGTCAGTTTGTAACCAGGGAAAAATGCAGGAACCAGAGGTGCAAAGGGTCTTGGGAATCCTCATGTAAGACTCCCTGACAGTTAATTTGCAGGTTGAGTGGGTGGTGAGGAAGACAAATGCAATGTTAGCATTCATATCGAGAGGACTAGAATATAAAAACAAGTATGTAATGCGGAGACTTTATAAAGCACTGGTGAGACCGCAGTTGGATCATTGTGAGCGGTTTTGGGCCCATTAGCTAAGACAAGATGTGCTGGCATTGGAAAAGATCCAGAGGAGGTTCACGAGAATGATTCTGGAAAAGGAATGGCTGACCTATGAGGACTGTTTGATGTCTTTGGGCCGGCAGTTGCTGGAGTGTAAAAGAATGAGAGAGGGATCTCATTGAAACCTATTGAATATTGAAAGGCCTAGAGAGACTGGACATGGAGAAGATGTTTCTAGGAACTAGGACCAGAAAGTACAACTTCAGAATTGAAGGACGTCATTTGAGAAGAGAGATGAGGAGGAATTTCTTTAGCTATTGGGTGGTGAATCAACGGAATTCATTGCCATGGTTGGAGGCCAAGTAACTGGGTATATTTAAAAAGGAGGTTAATAGGTTCTTGATTAGTCAGGGCATAAAAGGTTACGTGGAGAAGACAGGAGAATGGGGTTGAGAGGGATAATAAATCAGCCGTGATGGAATAGCGAAGCAGACTCGATGAGCAAAATGGTCTAATTCTGTTGGGATGTTCTATGTTCTTTTGCTCTAAGACTCAAGGAAGTTGAGAGTTCCATGGTACTGCTTTGTAATTTTGACCCTTTCACAAGAAAATCAAAGAAGATGCCAATCTTCAAATTCCCGACTCAATAACAATTTCCGGCATATTTCAGAGTCTCCCTTCGAATCTGCAGCTGGGAGAACTTTGGAATCAGAGAGTCTGTATCACAATCAGCTCCCTTTTGCAATTCTTGGAATAGAGAACAGTGTGAAATAAAACGTGGACACTTTCCAAGATTTAACTGATAAGCTCCAAATTATTATTTGCAAGTAATCGTCAGGCAAATACCAGAAAGCGTAACTACCACTTCTTAATACTAAAAAGCATTACAGTTAATCCATCCCTATAGTTTCATAACTCTGAAACGGTCACCAGTAACTGGACCAGACCAGGTCAGTTTATTAGGCATGCCGGAATACCTGCTCATTAATGTAAATATCTAATCAGCCAATCATGTGGCAGCAGCTCAGTGCATAAAAACATGCAAATGTGGTCAAGAGGTTCAGTTGTTGTTCAGATCAAACATCAGAATGGGGAAGAAATGTGACCTAAGTGACTTTAACCGTGGAATGATTGTCGGTGCCAGATGGGGTGGTTTGAGTATCTCAGAAACTGCTGATCTTCTGGAATTTTCACACACAACAGGCTCTAGAGTTTGCAGAGAATGGTGTGGAAAACAAAAACACATCCAGCGAGCAGCAGTTCTGCGGGCAAATTTGCCCTGTAAATGAAAGCGGTCAGAGGATAATGGCCAGACTGGCTCAAGCTGACCTCTTGTATCTAATAATGTACGTTCATGGTCTTCTGCTGCTGTAGCCTATCCACTTCAAGGTCCAATGTCTTGTGTGTTCAGAGATGATCTGCGCAGCACTGTCGTAATGCAATGTTATTTGAGCTATTGTCGCCTTCCTGCCAGTTTGAACCAGTCCGGCCGTTCTCCTCTGACCGGCTGCATGCTTAGAAGGGCTTTGATAACCAGCAAGGCCCTGTCCACTAGCAGGCAAATCTGCCAACTTTCATCAATATCTAAAAGCACCCCGATGGAAAAAGCAAGGTTAATTTTTTTTGAATGGCAAAGCAACACTTGAAACAAACTATAAACATCCAAAGCATCTTAGCTGAAGCAAATAAACATTGCTTGAGCTTCATTTTCCAAAGCCAGCTTCTCCTGTTCCTTACTGGAAGTACCGATTGTTAGGAAAACAGACACTCTCTTGACATACGAGTTTCAGGGTCCATGAGCTTGGAAGTTTACAGATTTTCCTCTGCATTGTTGGCTTCCCAGAGGAGCCCACCGACAAGCTCCCCGTAGAATACTGCAGGTATTTGGGATTCACCCATTATGGGCATATAAACTCAGTTACCACTTTATTGTGTATGTCCTAGACTTAATAAAGAGTGTATGCTCTGCATCTTCTACTGCTGTTCGACGTGTTGTGCATTCAGAGAAGCTCTTCTGCACACCACTGTTGCAATTCATAATTATTTGAGTTCCTGCTGCTTTCCTGTCAGCTTGAGCCAGTCTGGTCATTCTCCTCTGATCTCTCTCATTAGCAGGGCACTTTCACCCACAGAACTGCCACATGTTGGGTGCTTTTTGTTTTTCGCACCATTCTCTGTAAACCCTACAGCAGGAGTTCCCGACCTGGGTTTCACAGACCCCTCGGTTCAATGGGTTCAAAGGGTACATTTAATGTAGAGAAACGTATACAATATACATCCTGAAATGCTTTTTCTTTGCAAATATCCACAAAAACAGAGGAGTGCCCCAAAGATTGAATGAGAGTTAAATGTTACGATTTATGTCAATGATTTAGATGAGGGCATTGAAAACTATATCAGCAAGTTTGCTGACGATACTAAACTGGGTGGCAGTGTGACATGCGAAGAGGACGTTAGGAGAATACAGGGAGACTTGGATAGGCTGAGTGAGTGGGCAGATACTTGGCAGATGTCATTCAATGTGAATAAATGTGAAGTTATCCACTTTGGAAGCAGGAACAAGAGGGCAGAGTATTGTCTGAACGGTGTAGAGTTAGGTAAGGGAGAAATGCAAAGAGACCTAGGAGTCCTAGTTCACCAGTCAATGAAGGTGAATGAGCAAGTGCAACAGGCAGTGAAGAGGGCAAATGGAATGTTGGCCTTTGTTACAAGGGGAATTGAATACAAGAGCAAGGATGTTCTTTTGCATTTGTACAGGGCCCTGGTGAGACCACACCTGGAATATTGTGTACAGTTTTGGTCTCCAGGTTTAAGGAAGGACATTCTGGCAATTGAGGAAGTGCAGCGTAGATTCACTAGGTTGATTCCTGGGATGGCAGGGCTGTCTTACGCAGAGAGATTGGAGAGATTGGGCTTGTACACGTTGGAATTGAGGAGATCGAGAGGGGATCTGATTGAAACGTTTAAGATAATTAAAGGATTTGATAGGATTGAGGCAGGTAATATGTTCCAGATGTTGGGAGAGTCCGGTACCAGAGGGCATGGATTGAGAATAAGAGGTCAGTTATTTAAAACAGAGTTGAGGAAGAGCTTCTTCTCCCAGAGAGTTGTGGAGGTGTGGAATGCACTGCCTCGGAAGACGGTGGAGGTCAATTCTCTGGATGCTTTCAAGAAGGAGCTGGATAGATATCTGATGGATAGGGGAATCAAGGGATATGGGGACAAGGCAGGGACTGGGTATTGATAGTGAATGATCAGCCATGATCTCAGAATGGCGGTGCAGACTCGAGGGGCCGAATGGTCTACTTCTGCACCTATTGTCTATTGTCTATTGTTAGAACCCCAAAGCACCCCCAGCTCCCCCTCCCACACACAAGCAACAGCAAAGCAACAACCCCCTCCCTCCCCACCGAGCACTCAAGCGTTCAGAAAAGCGTCAACAAATACACCGACTTGCAGTACCCCAAAGACTACTCGTTCACCCAGTAATTCGACAAATAAAGGAAAAAGAGGTGTCCCTATCTCACAGTGAGAGAGGAGGCATGACAGACAGCTCGCTGATTTATAGCGTTAAAAGTCTGTTGCGTCGCTTTTTCTGAGCTCTGTGCCTGAAGAAATCAAGTCTCTGGGCTCACAGCCAGTTCGCTGCTTTCGATCTTCCGTCTCCCACGACGCATTAGGCGGTGGCACCCGCCCCGAGTCCGCTGCCTCCGGAGCCACGGAAATCCGGCACCCTGAAGGTGCGCTGGTCTTCCAGGCCGCATCCTTGGCGTATCGAAAAGTGGCCGGTCGTGAGGCCCCAAGAGCGGGTCCCATTTCCACAAAGAACCAAAGTCAGGCTCTTCAGACCGGTAGGGGACCAGTGGCATAAGAAAGTTTGAGAACCCCTGTTCTAGAGGCTGTTGTTTGTTAAAAACCCTGGATGTCAGCAGTTTCGGAGACACTCAAACCACCCTTTCTGACAACCGCAATCATTCCATGATCAAAGTCACTTAGATCACATTTCTCCACCATTCTGATGTTTGGTCTGAACAACAACTGAACCTCTTGACCACATCTGCGTGCTTCTATGCATTGAGTTGCTGTCACGTGATTGGCTCTGATTAGAATCTTGGATTAATGAGCAGTTGTACCTAATAAAGTGGCTGCCAAAAGCAGAGTCACACTGAGTTTTGCATTTGCCTCTAGTTGGCTGCTAGTTTGTGAGTACTTCTGTTGGGATGGAGTCATTGAGTCATCGGGCAAAGGTACAGGCCCTTTGTCCCACCATCTCCATGGCAACCATAAATTACCTAACCCCGATGCCTGCTCTGTAGCCTTGGTAATTCAAGTGTTCTTCTCCATTCTTCTTAAATGTTGAGAGAGCGTCTGTCTCCACCAACCCCTCAGGCAGTGCGTCTAGATTCCAACCAGCCTCTGAGTGAGAATATCTCCCTCAGATGGTCTTACCCATGACCTAGTCATCAGAGATTATCTCAGGTAGAAGGTACAAGAGCCTCAGGACTCACACCAGCAGGTTCAATAACAGGTACAACCCCTCAATCATCAGGCTCTTGAATAAAAGGGGACAACTACACTCACTTGCCCATTCACTGAAATGTTCCTAAAACCAATAATCTCTCTCTCTCTCTCTCTCTCTCTCTCTCTCTCACACACACACACACACACACACACACACACACACACACACACACACACACACACACACACACACACACACACACACACACACACACACACACACACACACACACACACACACACACACACACTCCTCCAACTCCAGGTAAGCTGTCTCTGGCATCCAGCCTCCCAGGATCTGCAGGTTTTCTACTTTTATCCCAGGTAATATATATTAGTGAATCTCCTCTGCATCCTCTCCAAAGTCATCCAAACCTCTGTTTTATAAACTAATTTGGCAGGGGAATGGGGACAGAATGTTGGGGCTTAGTGCGATGTGGTTGCTATACTAGCATATGCATTGTGTGGTGAGACTGTGAGGAAGGACAGGCAGATGGTAGGGCAGAATTTCAGTCAATGGGATGAGTTGAAGTGTAACACGGGGGCAAAATCTAAACGGGTGATGAATATAGGACTGAAGGTGTTATATCTGCACGCACACAGTATACAGAATTGGGTCGATAATCTTGCAGCACAGTTAGAGATTGACAAGTATGACGTTGTGGACGTCACTGAGACACGGCTGAAAGATGATCATCGTTGGAAGTTAATATCCAAGGACACACACTGCATCGAAAGGACAGGCAGGTAGGCGGAGGGAGTGGGGTGGCTCTGTAGGTAAAAAATGAAATCAAATGCTGAGAAAGAAGTGACATAGGATCAGAAGGTGTAGAATCCTCGTGGGTAGTGTTAAGAAACTGCAAGAGTAAGAAGTTCCTGGTGGGAGTTATAAACAGGGCTCTGAACAGTAGCAGGATATGGGCTACAAATTACAACGGGAGATAGATAAGACATGTCAAAAGGGTGATGTTAGTCATGGTCATGGGGATTTCAATATGCAGGTAGACTGGGAAACTTAGGTTGGCGCTGGATCCCAAGAGGGGGATTTTATAGAATACCTCTGAGATGTCTTTTGAGAGCAGGTTGAGGATCCACCCACTAGGAGAACAGCAATACTGTGTTAGAAAATGAACCTGAGATGATTAAGAAACTTCAGGTAAAGAAACCCTTAAGAGACAATGATTATAATATGATTAAATTCACCCTGAAATTTGAGAAGGAGAGTCAAAGTAAGGTGTATCAGTATCACCGCAGAGTAAAAGGAGTTACAGAGGCTTTGGAGAGGAGTTGGCCAGATTGATTGGAAAAGAGCATTGGCAGGGATGATGGCTGAGCAATAATGGCTGGAATTTCTGGAATTAATTCAGAAGGTGCAAAATATATACATAAAAAAAGATGAAGAAGTATCCTTAAGAGTGGATGAGGCAAGTGTAGCTGACAAGGGAAGTCAAAGATAGTATGAAAGTAAAATATTGCAAAAATTAGTGGGAAGGTAGAGAATTGGGAAGCTTTTGAAAACCAGCAGAAGGCAACTAAAAAGTCATAAAGAGAGAAAAGATGAAATAAGCTAGCCAATAACATCAAAGAGGATGCAAAAAGATTCTTTTTCAGATACAGTATGTAAAGTGTAAAGGAGAGATGAGAATTGATATCAGATGGATGGAAAATGACGCTGGAGAGGTAGTTACGGGGGAACGCAGAAATGGCAGAGGAACGTAATGCTGAGACTTTATAAGGCATTAATAAGGCCGCACTTGAAAAACCGTGAGCAGTTTTTGGCTCCTTTTCTAAGAAAAGATGAGCCAGCATTGGAGAAGGTTCACTGGAATTGAAGGGTTCACATATAAGGAGTGTTTTTGGCTCTGGGACTGAGTGCTCTGGGACTGTACTTATTGGAGACAATAGACAATAGGTGAAGAAGTAGACCGTTCGGCCCTTCGAGCCTGCACCGCCAGTTCAGAAGAATGAGGGGGGATCTCATTCAAATATTTTGAATATTGAAAGGCCAAGACAGAGTGGATATAGCGAGGATATTTCCTATAGTGAGGGAGTCTAGGACCAGAGGGCACAGACTCAGAATAGGACCAGTATCAGGGAGAGGTACAGGACCCTCAGGACTCATACCACTAGATTTTGAAATAGTTAATACCCCTCAGCCATCAGGCTCTTGAACCAGAGGGGATAACTTCACTCAACTACACTCTCCCCATCAATGAACTGTTCCCACAACCCATGGACTCACTTTCAAGGACTCTTCATCTCATATTCTTGATAATTATTGCTTATTTATGCATTTTGTTTTCTTCTTTTATGTTTGCACAGGTTGTTGTCTGTTGCACACTGCTTACTTGTCTGTCCTGAGGGTTTCATTGATTCTATTGTGTTTCTTGGACTTATTGAGTATGCCCACAAGAAAATGAATCTTGGGGCTGTATATGGTGACATACATACTTTGATAATAAATTTACTTTACCTTTTGAACTCTGATCTCTTCTGGTCTAAAAGTTTATTCAAATGATTAAAATCTCACAGAACCACACACAGAACTTCGTTAAACATACATTTAGCAGTTTCGAATTGAAAAATGGTCAAGGTTGTCCAAAGCACACTCAAACCTCTGAGGGGCACACCAGTGTGGGATATCCCCCAGGGACATATCGGACACAGACGTGAACCCAGAAAAGGGTAGGCAGTCAGCTCAGGCAGAACCCTCAACTGCCGGCTCTCCAGACCCATGGACGGTCAGCTTGGCCAGGCTCAGGGGCAAACTGACCGGGGGATTCCCCCAGCTGATTCGGCCCCCTTCATCAAATGTGGTCATTGGAGCTGAACACAGGGCCTGACTGTAACCAATCCAAAGTTTTATTAAGTCCTACCATAACCTGCTAGGAAGAGTAGGGAAGTATCCTACATGTCCCCTTCACAACCTATCTACCTGTGCCACCACCTTTGTGAAATTTGGGTGGACATACCAAGGTCCTTAATCTCCTCAGTATTCTTCACCTCACTTCCAGCACTGTACAACTCACGTTCTCAATATTATCTATTCCTATTACTGTTTGTATTTTCTGTATTTAACAGTTTATCTTCTTTTGCACATTAGTTGCTTGCATTCTTTATTTGTGTGTAGATTTTCATTGATTCAAATTTCAAAGTAAATATCTGATCAAAGCGCATGCATACCACCAGATATACACCTGAGATTGACTTTCTAGTGGGCAATGAACCCATAATCAAATAATAACCAAAACAGAATCAATGAAAGACCACAGCAACTTGGGCGTTCAACCCGTGTGCAGAAAACTACAAACTGTGCAAATACAAAAAGAAAGAAATAATAATAAAAATAAATAAGTAATAAATATTGAGAACATGAGGTGGCGAGTCCTTGAAAGCGAGTCTTTTTATTCTATTGTGTTTCTTTGTATCCACTGCGAATGCCCACAACAACATGAATCTCAGAGTTGTGTATGGTGACATGGCGATAACTTGATGATAAATTTACTCTGAACTTCGAACTTTGAACCTACCGTTCAGGATGAACATTCTAACCTCCTGAGATCTGAGCGGATTTCAGTTGAAAATAAGCCCAATATATCAGAGGAATAATTATCCCTGCAGTTGGAACTAAGGGCAAATGGACAGGCTGAATTTCCTTCCCCCTGTTTTGTGTACTTATTGCAAAATGGGGAAATCATGGCAGAGAGGATCTTTTTAAAAATATTCAAAGAACACAAAAATGAATAAAAATCCCTCTGGGATGTGCAATTCACAGTTCTGTTTACACAGGCAGCTGCTGGACCTCTGACCCCTGCGGGCGAAGGCACATTGCCTAACTTGGGAGATGGTGAAGGAATTTTAAACTAGCTGTTTCCTCCCGTATTCTTCTAACTGGCCCAGATTAATTCCAGATCAGATTCTCCGAAGCAGTTCGTCTGACTTCCCAACTGTCAGCCCCTCCCATCTTCAAATAAATGAAAGTCATAATTATTTTTGTTTACGTAAGGTGTATGTATTGGAAATCCCCTGGCAAAGTGCCCAAAGTGGAAGTGAGTTTTAGGCAGAAGTTTGGCCCATGGTGCCCCCTACTGGTTCCTCTATCTGGATGTCCCAAATACAGAGAGTGAGTTGCTGGCATCTAATGACTTGGCCTCCACAGCCACCTGTGATAACGAATTCCTCAGATTCACCTCTCCCTGGCTAAAGAAATTGCTCCTCATCTCCATTCTAAAAGGACGCCCCTCTGATCCTAGACTCCCCCACTGTAGGGGACATCTTCTCCATATTCACTCTATCAAGACCTTTCAACATTTGATAGGTTTCAGTGAGATCCCCTTCATTCTTCTGAATTCCAGTGGATATACAAGCTGAGCCATCAGTAACTGTTACACTTTATTCTGCGTTGTTAATGTTTTACCTTGTTCTAGCTCGATGCCCTGTGTAATGATCTGATCTGTATGAACTGTGTGCAAGACAGTTCTCACTATATCTTGGTACATGCGACAGTAATACTGTAAACCATTACTAATCTAATCCAGTCCCACTTGTTCTCGCCTGGCCAGTCTCCCTCAAAACCTTTCCAATCCATGTCCCTGTCACATGTTGTAATGTACCTGCTTCAACCATTTCCTTTGACATCTCATTCCACATACTGACCACCCACTGGGTGAAAATGTTGCTCTTCAGATTCCTATAAACTCTCTCCCCTCTTGCCTTACACCTGCCTACGCCTCTAGTTAATCCTCCAACCAAGGCAAAAGACTGTATGCATTCACCTCATCCATGACCCTCATGATTTTGCATCCTCTATAAGATCACCCTTCATCTTCCCAAACCCCAGCGATGGCGCCAGTGAAGACCAAGGGTAACATCCTCCAGATGGTTCACAAAACTACTTCTTTCCCTTCTTTTATGTCCTCTTTATCTTTCAGATGTGGTTCTGCTAGAGCCAGTGATCTACATTTTGGTGGTGTGAGTGAATTTGTGCTTTGCTGACTCCGAAGTCGATTTGAGTGAAGCGTGCATCCCTCAAGGCCGAGAAGCCTGGAGATGGGGCACGAGCCCACGACTGGCACCATTTCTCACTGATACCACCAATTAAAAGCTCCGAGGGAGATCAAAATCATCGAGGCAGGTGAGGAAGGCCGTCTGCCAGCCTCTGGCTTGCTACTCCTGGAGGAAGGTTCCTCTCTCTCCCTCAGTGCTGTCTGATGATTGTGCTGGAGCTCTGGGTCTTGGGCAGGGTTTAATCGATGCGGCTTGTGGCCTGGACTCTGTGGTTCACATTACGATGTGATCCTGGCTTCTGGTTGCTCCTTTTCTGTTGCTATTTTGGACGACTTTGAATACGAACGCTGATCTAAACTGAATTTGCCAGGACCCTTTCAATTTTGTGCTCTATAGTCTGTGCGCTTTGCTCATGTTGTTTAGTTGCTGTTTGCGAGATTTTTGTGTGTGTGGGGGGGGGGGGAGTGGGGTTGATGCTTGTTCTTTGAGTGGGTTCCATGGTTTTTCTGTTTCGTGGATGTCTGTGGGAAGACAAATCTCAGGGTTGTATTCTGTATACATACTTCGATAATAAATGTACTTTGAATCTACTCAACCTCTCTCCTTAACTCAATCTTTTGAACCCCAGCAAAATCCTTATAGATCTCCTCTGCACTCTTTCCAGTGCAAGAACATCTTTCCCAAGGATGAACGAAAGCGAATACAATATTCCACATGTGGTCTTGTACACATCCCAACCTTTATACTCAATGCCTTCTCTGATGAAGGCCAACGCTGAAAGTGTTCACCACTGTGTTTACCGGTGACACCACTTTCAGAGACCCACTTACTTGTAGCCCTCGACCCTCTGCTCCCCAGTTCCATTATTCACTGTGGAACTCTTACCTCAGTTGTCTACCCAAAATGCAAAACCTCCCACTTCATCATCATCATCATCATCATTATGTGCTTTGTCGCAGGACGAGGGTGACCATGGTCTTTGACCATGATTGCTCTTGGCAAATTTTTCTACAGAAGTAGTTTGCCATTGCCTTCTTCTGGGCAGTGTCTTTACAAGACGGGTGACCCCAGCCATTATCAATACTCTTCAGAGATTGTCTGCCTGGCGTCAGTGGTCACATAACCAGGACTTGTGATCAGCACCGGCTGCTCGTACAACCACCCACCACCTGCTCCCATGGCTTCACGTGACCCTGATCGGGGGCTAAGCAGGTGCTTAGGGTGCCCAAGGGTGACCTGCAGGTGAGTGGAGGGAAGGAGCACCTTACACCTCCTTTGGTAGAGACGTATCTCCACCCCACCACCCACCCACCCATGACTTATCTGAATTAAATCCCATTTGCCATTCCACTTACCCCACTGACCAAGATCCCTCCAGAGATCCTGATAACTGTTTCACTGTTTCAATGCTCTTTGCAAACTTACTAACCCTGCCTCATGCGTTCACATCCAAATCATTGATGTAGACGACAAGACCATATGATATAGGAGCAGAAATAGGCCATTTGGCCCATCAAGTCGACTCCACCATTTCATCATGGCTGATCCATTTCCCTCTCAGCCCCAGTCTCCTGCCTAACCCCCACCCCACCCTGTATTCCTCCATGCCGTGACCAATCGAGAACCTATCAACCTCTACCTTACGTATACCCAATGACTTGGCCTAGACAGCTACCTGTGGCAATAACCATATAACATATAACAATCACAGCACAGAAACAGGCCATCTTGGCCCTCCTAGTCCGTGCCGAACCCTTAATCTCACCTAGTCCCACCTACCCACACTCAGCCCATAACCCTCCACTCCTTTCCTGTCCATATACCTATCCAATTTTACCTTAAATGACACAACTGAACTGGCCTCTACTACTTCTACAGGAAGCTCATTCCACACAGCTATCACTGTTTGAGTAAAGAAATACCCCCTCGTGTTTCCCTTAAACTTCTGCCCCCTAACTCTCAAATCATGTCCTCTAGTTTGAATCTCCATGTCCTCTAGTTTGAATCTCCATGTCCTCTAGTTTGAATCTCCAGATTCCACAATGAATGCCACAGATTCACCACTCTCTGGTAAAAAAAAATCCTCCTCATCTCTGTTCTAAATGGACATCCCTCTATTCTGAGAATATGCCCCTGGTCCTAGACTCCCCAACTATGGGAAGCGTCCTCTCCACGTTCACTCTGTCCTTTCAATATTCAATAGGTTTCAATGAGATCCATCCCTCATTCTTCTGAATTCTGGGAGTGCAGGCCCAGAGCCATAGATTGGTCCTTATATGGTAACTCTTTCATCCTCAGAATCATTCTTGTGAATATCCTGGGTACCCACTCCAAAGTCAGCACATTCTTTTTATGATAAGGGGCCCAAAACTGCTCACAATACTCCAAGTGAGGCCTCACCAGTGCTTTATAAAGTCTCAACATTACATCTTGCTTTTATATTCTAGTCCTAGATTAATGGCAGTGGGAATAGCACTGACTCTTGAAGAGTACCACTTGCCATGAGCCTCCAGACTGAATAAACCTTCCACCATTACTCTATGCTTCCTACCATCAATCCAGTTGGTTACATCTCCCCAGTTTCCATAGCGGACTACCATGTGGAATCTTGGGATTGAGAGAGAATAATAAATCAGCCCTGATCAAATGCAGACTCGCTGGGTCAAATGGCCTAAATCTGCTCCTATGATTTAGGGTGTTTTCAAAGGCTTTGCTGAAGTCCATATAGAGTAGGGGTTCCCAAACTTTTTTATGCCATGGACTCCTACCATTAACCGAGGGGTCCGGGGAGCCAGGTCTGAGCTCCTGGGTAGAGTATGTTACAAGCACAACCACACCTGGGGCCCAGGTCTACAGCTCACTGAAAGCGGCCACACAGGGAGACAGGGTGCGATATAGTGTGCTGGGATAGGGACACGGAGTATACAAGTCGAGAAGTCATGTTTGAAGAGCTCGTTTATCATGATCGAGCACAATGAGAAACACAGTGCAACAGTTCACTGGGAAGCAACTCAGTCACAAACCGATGCAGCCCGTGATTGTTACTCACCCCGGTTACATTCAGAGTGACCCACAAACAAATAAGCAAGCCTGAGCTAAACTAAGTGAACTTGAACCTCTCACCATAATTCCTCTGAACCACACACACCATGAACACATTTCAAAACAAGAACAAAGAGTAGTGCTTGCCGCTGGGAATGTCAGGTCGCGCTGTCGACCGCACCCCGGGAGTGCCACAGTACATAACTTTAGTTAGGCCACAGCTGGAGTGCTGTCTGCGACCCTGTTGCAGGAAGTGTGTAGAAGCTTTGGAGAGAGTGCGGAAGAGGATCGCTAGGGTTAGAGAGCAGGAGCTACAAGCAGAGGCTGGACAAGCGTGGGATGGTTTTTCTGGAGCGTCAGGTGCTGAGGAGGGATCTGATAAAAGTTTATAAAGTTCGAGAGGTGTGAGTAGGGTACACGTTCAGGGTAGAAATGCTAAGTACTTGCGAGAGTAGATTTATTCAATCCGGGAAGAGTGAACTTTAAAGGAGATGTGTGGGGAATGTTTTTTATAAGAGAGTGGGCTAGGTGCCTGGTTCTTGCTGCCAGTGGTAAGAAAATACAATAGGGGTGTGAAAGACACAGACAGGAGATGGAGAGATATGATTAATGCTCAGCAAGAAGAGATTGCATTTGCAGCAGACAATATAAGCCAAAGGGCCTATTTCTATTCCAAACATATCCCACACCACCAGGTTCAGGAATACTTCTTCCCCTACAACCATCAGGCTTCTGAACCAGTGTGGATAACTTCACTCACCTCAACACTGAACTGATTCAACACATCAGACTCCTGAACCAGTGTGGATAACTTCACTCAGCACAACACTGAACTGATTCCACACCTCAGGCTTCTGAACCAGTGTGGATAACTTCACTCACCCCAACACTGAACTGATTCAACACATCAGGCTCCGGAACCAGTGTGGATAACTTCACTCACCCCAACACTGAACTGATTCAACACATCAGGCTCCTGAACCAGTGTGGATAACTTCACTCACCCCAACACTGAACTGATTCAACATATCAGGCTCCTGAACCAGTGTGGATAACTTCACTCACCCCAACACTGAACTGATTCAACACATCAGGCTCCTGAACCAGTGTGGATAACTTCACTCACCACAACACTGAACTGATTCCACACATCACACTCCTGAACCAGTGTGGATAACTTCACTCACCCCAACACTGAACTGATTCCAGAACCTACAGACTCACTTTCTGACTCTACAATTCATGTTCTCAGAATTATTTTTAAATTTGTTTTTAAAACTGCATGTTTATTTTTTCTCAACTCAAGCTGGTAAAACCTGAGCTACGGGCAGAGCCAAGCACACTCATTTCTCACTTGCTAGGAACATTCGGTCTATTCTAGTGCTGTCTAGTATTGTGGCTTTCTGGAGATTGACCTGGATATTGCTGTGTAGCCCTAGTTGTTTAATGCTATTGTGTAGTGACTTTGAGATGATTCTAGTTGTAGATGTTACTATTGGGTCAATATATACCTTGTTCATGTGGCAAAGTCTTTCACTTTCCTCTTTTCATTCAGCATATTCCTGGTGTTCTCCTCCTGTATCAGTAGCACCTGAACTTCTTTCTACAAAGTCATGTAATGACCTTAAATCCTTTTCTCACTGACAAAATTCAGAAGATTTGACACGCTGTTAGTGTCTCTGCATCGGGTCAGGTGCCAGTGCCATCTTTTCACTCACTTAGAACTAAATTAGTTAAGATGACACAATTTGAACCTGTAGACCATTTCTGAGGAAATGGTGCTGCAGCTGAAATCCTCCTCTTGTTCCCTTCGCATTTTACCAGCAACCGTTTTTTAAAATGTTTTCAGAAGCACGGTGCCAGACGTCCTGCAAATAGTCATCACTTCTCTTTTATCGGGCTGCTTCCCAAAAGCCCTGAAAACTGCAGTTATTGAGCCTCTTTTAAAAATGAACAATCCTAAGCCTCGACGATTAAAACTACAGGCCTGTATCAAACTGAGACTGCTCTGGTCAGCGTTTTAAATGATATGTACTTAAACTACGATGATAAAATTTCGGTTTTGGTTTTACTTGGAGTTTAGTGCTGCCTTTGACACAGTTGACCATAGGGTACTAGTGGACAAACCGGAAAACTGGGGGGGACTTTCCAGTACTGTCTTAAAGTGGTCTAAATCACACTTACAGTACAGGGACTATCTTACATCGATTGGTAGCAGCATATCTGAATGAACAAAAATGATTAAGCGTAGAAGTTTGAGGGGGGACTTGATAGAGGTATTTAAAATTATGATGGGGATAGATAGAGTTGACATGGATAGGCTGTTTCCATTGAGTGTAGGGGAGATTCAAACAAGAGGACACGAGTTGAGAGTTAGGGGTAACACGAGGGGGAAGTTCTTTACTCAGAGAGTGGTAGCTGTGTGGAACCAGCTTCCAGTAGAAGTGGTAGAGGCAGGTTCGGTATTGTCATTTAAAGTTAAATTGGATAGGTGTATGGACAGGAAAGGAATGAAGGGTTATGGGCTGAGTGCAGGTCGGTGGGACGAGATGAGAGTAAGTGTGGACTAGAAAGGTGGCACGGACTAGAAGGGCCGAGATGGCCTGTTTCCATGCTGTAATTGTTATATAGTTATATGGTTTACAGAGTGCCTCAACAGTGCATACTAGGCCCTCTTCTGTTTACATATACATGCTCCCTCTGGCTCAAACCATGGTGAGCAACAAAATCTCTTACTCTAATTGTGCAGATGACACGGGTTTATATAACAGCATCTTCAAGTGACTGCGGCCCCGTATAATCACTAAAAATCTGTATTGAACAACTGACTGAGTGGGTGAGCCAAAGCTTCCTCCATTTATACAAAGAGAAAACTGAAATAATTGCTTTTGGTGCCAAAAAAGAACATTTAAAAGTCGGTGTTCACTAAGAATCGCTGACGTTACCGACCACAAAGCAAGTCAGAAACCTTGGTGTTGTCATAGACTCCAACTTAGATTTTAACTGCCACATTAACACAATTACAAAGTCAGCCTACCACCACCTTAACAATATAGCAAGAGTTAAAGGGCTGATGTCTCAGAAAGATCTAGAAAAAACTCGTCTGTGCATTTACTTTTCGTAGGCTTGGCTACTGTAATGGCATTTTCACAGGTCTCTGTAAAAAAACGCTCGGAACGCTGCTGCAGGAATCCTCTCTAGGACCAAGACATCACGCCCGTTCTCAAATCACTACACTGGCTTCCTGTCTGTCTATATAACTACCGGTTTATAAAGCACTGAATGGTCAAGGGCCAAAATGCATCTCCCTTCTCTTGCTGCATTATGAACCTTCCCGAGCTCTCAGGTCGTCTGGGGCAAGTCTGCTTACCGTCCCCAGGGTCAAAACTAAACATGGTGAAGCAGCTTTTAGTTACCATGCTCCACATATCTGGAATAACCTTCTAGAGGATCTGAAGTCTGCCCCAACTTTACGTTCTTTTAAATCAAGCCTTAAAATATTTCTTTTCACTGTAGCTTTTAATTAGAATCTCCTGCACTGTAACTTCTATTTATCATTTTGTGAGATTTTATTCTCTTATATATTGTCTGAAATCTGATGTTTGATTTTTATATCTCGTTCTAAGTAAAGCATTGTGTTTGAAAACTGAAGATTTGCTTGCTTGCTTGCTTATTGATTTCTGTAAGTTATGTGTGTTGGAATGAATGTATCGATTAAGTAAGTTGTTCCTGCTTCTTTATCCTGTATTATTATATCTGTGTGGTAAGTATGGATTGTCCTATCAGTCATAACGGATCGGTTGTAATATAATTTGTGGGATTCTAAAGCTGGATCAGGCTTGTTATTACAGTGGTGTCTTTAGTGAGTTTGTATTATAAATCCAGATTTTGCTGAATGATGCTTGCCTTCTGATTATGCCTGTGTACGGAATCAGATTGAGTTAAACTGCTACAGGATCCTGTAATGTGTTGGATTGTTTCCGGTTTCTCTCAGCATTTTCTGCATTTATCTTGAACTTGTCTTTGATTATGCATTTTTGATATTTTTTGTGTGTTAACCATCTGGTCCTGTATTTGCCACAAGCAACCCTTCAGTTTCAAGAAGGACACCTCCAGCTCCGAGCCAGGCGTTCAACTCTTCCTTGTCGACATCTAGTCTGCTCAGACGTCTTCCATGGAAGGTCATGGTCCTCCATTTCTTCAGTAGTGATAATGCCTTCATTTTTCTGGGCTGTGTTCTCAATTAAGGTTAGTTGTGTGTATGTCTTATCTGAATAGCAAGAATATTATTATTATTACTTTCATTGTAATAATTATCAGTTTTTCGATTTGCGCTGTACGTCTTCTTTTGCACTCTGGTTGCTTGTCAGTCTTTGTGTGTGTGTAGTAGTTTTTCATTTACTCTACTGTACTTCTTTGTTCTGCTGTGAATGCCGGCAAGAAAATGAATCTCAGTAAAATGGTGATGTATTTACAGTATTTATTTGTTTACGTGTTTACTTGTTTTACCTACTTATCTCTCTGTCTCCATCTCTGGAGACACTCTGTCTACCGATATCTTCTATAAACCTAACGATTCCCATGGCTATCTTTATTATACCTCTCCCCACCCTGTGTAAAAATACTATTCCCCTTTCTCAGTTCCTTTATCTCTGCTGCACCTGTTACCAGGGCGAGGCTTTCCCTTCCAGGACATTAGAGATGTCCTCCTTCTTCAGAGAACAACGTTTTTTACCTTCCTCCACCATAAATGCTGCCCTCATCTGTACCTTCCCCATCTGCGCTCACCCCATCCTCCCGCTACTTTACCAGTGGCGGAGTTCCCCGCCTACCACCCCAGGAGCCTGCGCATCCAAAGTCAGAGTCGAACTACATTTATTATCAAAGTACGCGTACTGTAAGCAGCCTTCAGGCTCGTCTCCTTACAGGCATCCACGAAGGAAAAAGTCCATCGGAGCCCAATAAAAAGAAGAAGATTGTCACACACCCAATGTGCAAAAGATAAACTACAAGAGGAAGCAAGTAGCATATTATTCTCCACCACTTCTGCCACCTCCAAAAGGATCCTTCCACCAAACCCATCTTTCTCTGCTTTCCACAGGGATCGTTCTCTTTGTGATACCCATCCACCAGTCCGTCCTCATAGATCTGACCCAAGCAAGCAACAGAAATGCTGCATGTGCTTATTTGCCTCCTCCCTTGCCCAAACAGTCCTTCCGGGGAGGCAATACTTCACCTGCCGGTCGGTGACCAGGCAAAAACAACGTGGTTTTGTAGAGGAGCGTGGTAAACCATGTATATAGGTTGTAACTGGGCTATCTGTCTGACCGCTCCTGTGGCTCCTCCCACAGACCCCTGTATAAAGGCAATTGTGTCACTGCTCCTCCCACAGTCCAGAACAGACATACAGCATGGACGTGGATCCATTTTATTGTTAATAAAAGCCTTTCAGTATTTACTCTACTTCCAGTCTTTTGGAGCAATTGATAGTGCATCAAGGAGAATGGCGATTTTTACCTTTTGCAAAAGTTATTGCTGGAAGCACTCAACTGGTTGTACAGCATCTGTGAGGGAGGAAGAGAGAATGGAGGAGAAGAGAGAGAACGAGAGAGAGGGGAGAGAGATAGAAAGAGAGAGAGAGAAGAGGGAGAGGAAGGGGGAGAGAGAAGGAGAGAGAGAACAAGAGAGAGAGGAGAGAGAGAAAGAAGGAGGGGGATAAAGAGTGAGAGAGATATAGAGAGAGAGAACAAGAGATAGAAAAAGAGAAAGAAAGAGGAGGGGAGAGAGGGAGAGAAAGAAAGAGATAAAGCAAAAGAGATACAAATGGATAGTATCAGAGAAAGGCTGTTAATTTCTCTCTCTCAGAATGATCAGTGCAGGTTGGGTTATTAAGGAATGTAGAGCCACAGGGAGTGAGGCAGGATAGTCAAGTGTTTAAGTGGGTTCAAGTGATGTTTTTCTTTATAAACTGATGTTTAAGATATGAGCAGGGAGGTGATGATTGTAGAGAGCTAACTATTGTTCAGGTCACAGGGATACTGATTTGTAACACGCAGCATCCACCCAAACAAAATTTCTTAAGCTTGCCAGGCCAAGGGCTGTCTTCCCCTGGATTAAACCGCTAGCCGAACCAAGAGTTACATTAATAAAGCTGAATACAGAAGAATCGACACCTTTGAACTTGGATGCTGGAGGAAAGTGTTAAGAGTTCGCTGGACAGCAAGAAGATCCAACAAGTCAATTCTTGAAGAAACACAGTCAGACTGCTCATGAGGAGGTTTGATCATGAGACAAAAGCTCAAATTGTGGTATGCCCACAAGGAAATTAATTTCAGGGGTGACGTATATGTATTTTGAACTTCAAACTTTGAAATTCTGAATCCAGGAGTTTACTCCAGGTGCCCTGGTTGAAGACGTGCCAGTTTGTAGGTCAATTGTTCATTGTGAATTTTCTCATGCTCTGGTGATGGTTAAATTGGGGATTGGTGGGCAGTGCAGTCCCAAGGGCTGGAAGAGCCTGTTCTGCACTTTATCTCAATCAATAAATACAATAATCACTTTATCGCACTTCAGTTGCCTTGATGACCTGCTTTTATTTTTGCTGCCTATTTAAGTCCAATCCACCTTCCTGCTTTTACGTTCAAGTTCGATTGTAATTGTCATTCAACCATACATGAATACTCGTGTACACAGGCAAAGGAAACAGCGTTTCTCCGGGACCGAGCTACAAAACAGTCATACACAGCACACAGCACATACAGTACTACACATGTGATTATGTTTGCAGAAAAACATAGTTACAAGAAAAATTGAAAAATGATGTAGCCCAAGCCTCTGAGCGTCATGGCCTGTAGATTGATGGTGTTCTGCAGGAACAGCCCACTTCGCCCGCAGTTCCTCACTGTGTACCCACAATCCAGCTTGTTCTTCCACTGAGCGAACACTAGAGGGCAGCAGCTCCCAACCTAGTGCAGACCCAGGGGCACATAGCCCCCTCAGCAGCACAACAGGTAACATGAATGAGGCCCAGTCTGTGTCACAACCAAAGCCACACTTTCCCTTGCGTTGACTGGGTGAAATGTATTACTTTGGGGTAGAATGTTCAGTTCAGGTGCCATGCTTTTACAAGTATATGACAGGCTGATGTGGAGCTATTTCAGTTGTTATAGAGATTGGTCACAGTCCAGGATATCTTCAAAAGACGATGCTTCAAGAAGGCAGCATCCATGATTAAAAACATTTACCATCAGGCACATGTCTTCTTGTTACTACCGTCTTGGAAAAGTTCCAGGAGACTGAAGACTCAACGTTTTAGGAACAACTTCTTCCCCTCTAATTTCTCTAGGACTACAAATCCTTATGATTCCTTTTTTTTCACAATTACTCTTAGTCTAACTTACAGATTTTTATGTATTTTACTGTACTTGTGCTACCAAATACAAATTTCCCATCATATGTCAATAATAAGAAATCCTCCGCTATGTCTGTAATAGCGGGTATCTCTTCCCGCTATTACAGACATTTACACCACTCGCTGCACCCGCAAAGCTAACAGTATTGTGAAGGATCCTACGCACCCCTCATACAAACTCTTCTCCCTCCTGCCATCTGGCAAAAGGTACCGAAGCATTCGGGCTCTCACGACCAGATTATGTAACAGTTTCTTCCCCGAAGCCATCAGACTCCTCAATACCCAGAGTCTGGACTGGCATCTACATCGTTTATTATCATATTGTAATTTGTCCTCTACTATGCCTATTGTCTTGTTTATTAATTATTGTGCTGCCCTGCACTGTTTTTGTGCACTTAATGCAGTCCTGTAGGCTAGTGCAGTTTTTATGTTGTTTTATGTAGTCTAGCGTAGCCTTATGCTGTCTCACATAGTCTAGTGTAGTTTTGTCTTGTTTCATGTAGCACCAGGGTCCTTAAGGAACGTTGTTTTGCTTTTACTGTTAACTGTACCAACAGTTTATGGTCTAAATGACAATAAACTTGACTTGATATGATTCTGGCAGTACATTTAACTTCCAGTAGATGGCGCCTATTGTCCACAGTTTATCTCCGGACGGTCCCATTTTGGTTTGGATGTTGGGGTCAGTTTGGGAGCAGATTCATTCGCAGTCAGGAATGAAAGTGAGTGTGAACAGAATTGCAGTGTCTAAACTGAAACCTGCCTGGCTAGAGAAGTTGTGTTGCTTTTGTGGCAGGGGCTCACATACACCAGACCAATGCAGGCTTGAGGGCAAAACTTGCAGAAAATGCAACAAAGTAAGACAGATAGAGAGAGCATTGGCCTGAATAGGACAATTCAAACTTTACGATGCTGTAGATATGTATATAGTAGTTATATTGTACAGTATACTGAGCACATAGCAATATGCTACACTCTTAAGTTGAGATGCATTCTCTGTTGAGCTGGAGTTTATAGCTAAGCAGGGAGGAGTGTTGAGTATTCAGTATTTCTCAAATATTGAGTGATACTCTAAATATGTTGTTTGATTCAGCATTCTTGTTAGCTGCAACGTTCTATGTTGCAATTTAAAATAACTCTGGTTAGATCACATCTGGAGGACTGCGGACAGTTCTGGTCGCCGCACAATAGGAAGGATGTTAGAGAGGGTGCAGAAGGGGTTTACCAGGCTGCTCCCCGGTTCAGCGGGAATGTGCTATCACGAGAGGCTGGATAAACTTGGATTGTCTTCTTTGGAACGATGGAGGCTGAAGAGAGATCTGATAGAGGTTTACAAGAGTATGAGAGGCATAGAGAGAGTGGACAGGAAGTGTCTGTTTCCCCAGGGTTGAAATGTCTAATAGCAGAGGACATGTATTGGAGGTGAGAGGGGAGAGGTTCAAGGGAGATGTGAGGGGTAAGTTTTTTACCCAGAGAGTGGGGGTATGGTGGTAGAAGCAAATACATTAGGGGTTTTTAAGAGACGTTTGGATGTAAGGAAGATGGAGGGATAAGGACATGGTGTAGGTAGGAGGGATTAGTGCATGCTTTTTAAAATTTTTTAGCTGGTTCAGTACAACATTGTGGGCTGAATGGCCTGTTCCTGTGCTGTACGCTTCTCTGTTCTTTATTTTACCTCTTGTAGCTTTCTTGGTCTCCAGACCTGAATGTCTCTGATCTGGCTCTCAGCAGGTTGCAGACCTCATGGTTCATCCAGGGCTTCTGACTGGGAGACTCGGAAGGATTTTGTGCTTTTAGGCTTTGCCTGTCTGCAGCTAGGAGAGGGACAGCCAAGTGATCCAATTTTCCAAAATGCAGTCTGGACGAGGAACGATAAACATTCCTGACCGGAGTGTAGCAGTGGTGTTGTGTGCTGGAACCTCTGGTACAACTGGCGATAACTGGGCAGGGATTTCTTCAAACAGGCCCAGTTGAAGCCTCTGACTATAATTTGAATTGCATTGGGATGTTTTGTCGGCTGCAGACATCACAGTGCAGTGTCGCAACTGCTTGATTATAGTCCTCGCTGGTGGTAGATCAGCTGCCATCAGGATCACAGACAAGATCTCCTGAGCCTCTGTAAGTAGAATGGTCCGCATTTGACCGTTAGGTGTTCCAAGTCAAGGGGACACAAATTTGACACACGGTGGTACACCAACGAGAATTAACCACAAGCGCACCTGCTCCTTTTGCCTTACCTGAGTCTGCAGTGCAGCACCTTCTGTGAATGGTGGATCTTTCTGGTCTGAATGCTGCATCCAGAGTATCTGAGATAGCCAAGTTTCGATACAGCATACAACTGAGCACAATAATCTGTTACCAGTTCTATATAAAGGTATGTGAATTGCATACGTTATCACGGCACCACATCACATGTGCGGGCCTCGTTTAAAGTATAAACAGAAATAGGATCCGTTCTTGCTGCTTTCAATTAGTGTAATGTTTTGGAGTTACAAAGCGTAACAGGATGCACTTTGCTCTAACCCAGGCATGGGCAAACTACAGCCCGGGGGCCATATGCGGCCCGTTAAGCTTTTTAATCCGGCCCGCAGAACTTGATGAAATCATATTAATAAACCTTGTTAATGTTTTTTCCCCGCAATTCTGGCGTTTTCCCAATAGATGACGCACTCTATATACATTGACCTTTGTTGAGGTGCAGCGTATTACTCCACATTTGCGCTTTACTCTTTGTTTGGCTCGACCTATTTGTGTGAACAGGCGTTCAGCGTCATGAGCATCAACAAAGCCAGCCACAGATCCAAGTTAACTGACCAACACCTCAGATCCATCCTGAGAATCGCCACAACAAAACTAAATCCAGACTTTGATGCGCTGGCTAAAAAGGGAGACCAACAACACTGTTCCCACTGAAATTAAAAATAAGTTTCCTCGTTGTGTTATGTAAAAAATGCATTTGAAAATATTTTTTTCAATAAGCCTTACATGTTACATGTCATTTCTGTTAAGTGATGGACATGAGTAGTGCGCAGGTGCACGTATGTTCTCAAAATTAAAAATGCGCTCCAGATCAAATAACGCGCCCCGCATACTGGCGTGCTGTCACTGTTCTGTTCTTGTGCTGGTCGTTGTTGAGTTTTGGCACAGGGGACAATTGAATAAGAAGGAGCAGGACAAGTAGACCTGCATCTCCTACCGTTTTTGAAATAAAGACAGTCAGGAGGAGAGTGATGATGATAATATCTTGAAGGATAACAGAATTTTGAGTGCTTTAAAATAATAACTGTTACTATTAAAAAAAGCTGTATTTTATTCATTTAATTTTCAGTGTTTTAAAAGTCATTTCAATAAATAGCTAAATACTATGGGACTTCAAAGACAGATATTTTGTTGTAATGCATTTGTTCATTTTCAATTGAAATTAAAGCACATGTTTTCTACATATCCCATGATATTTTATTTTCTCTTATGAGGTGTATTACTAAAACACTCCGTCCATCTGCTCCTGGTCCGGCCCCCGTCAAATTTTAGAACCCTTTGTGGCCCTCAAGTCAAAAAGTTTGCCCACCCCTGCTCTGACCCCTAGGATCTGAGCACCATCTTTTAGAGATTTCTTGACTTAACCTAAAGTCTCACTGCCTCTTCACCTTCACCAGCTGTTCGAAGACATACAGATTAATCTGTCTTGTTAAAGGTTAATACAACAGCTTGAGAGATTTTGTCTCTGGGACTTCAAGTTGCTGCCCCTGTGAGTCTGTCTCTATAAATCCCTTTGTGTAATAAAACACATTCTATTTATATAACTGATGCACCATCAATAACTCACTCTGAGACGTAAAGGCGAGAGATTGGCTTTTATTGACTGGAAGAAGGAACCAGCAGTGAGTGACCACCATACTACATCCTGGAGACTGAGAGGCCGGGCTCAGGCCTCGATTGCCTTTATACAGGGGTCTGTAGGAGGAGCCACAGGAGCAGTCAGCAGGGGGCATGTCCAGACAGATAAATGTAGTTCACCACAATAACTATCATACTGGAAGAGAGTGGTAGGTAAACTAACAAAGTATTTATTAGGCAAAGGTATTTGCAGGCAGTAAGAGAGAGACTTACCAAGGCATTCATCTGATCCCTTAAACTCCTGATGCGGAGATAAAAACTCTCACGGCAATGACGCATTATCTGTATCAATGTAAATAAATTAAAGTTGTTCCTGTCTTGCCAGCTTTGAATGGGGTGGAACCGGTTTGGAGCAGAAGTGCAGAGAAAAATAGGTTCTCTCTCTTGCTGTGTCTCTAACTCTCTGTTTCTCAGTCTCTCATTCTGTCTCTGTCTCTCCCTCTCTCACTCACACTAACTCACTCTCTCACTTACACTCACTCACTCTCTCGTTCATTCACAAACTCACTCACTCATTCGCCCTCACTCACTCTCACTCACACACACTCACTCTCTCACACACTTACTCTCTCTCACTAGGTTGGTTCAAAGTTGAAAGTTCAAACGAAACTTATCATCAAACTGCCTAAATGTCACCATATACAACACTGAGATTCATTTGCTTGTGTAATGGAGAGAGAAGGTAGTAAGGAAGTATTCCGTAGGTTCCACGCTGGTAAAACGAGATAACAGTTGTCGAAGATTTTATCCATCAGGTCGTACAAAATCCACATATGAATTATCACCAGAAACGACCTGTCACAGGAATATCGTCTTCGAGTGGTTACCACACAACATACCCAGGCAAGGGGTCCCACAGGATATTCCAAAATCCACTCCTATGGATTATACGAATTGACAATCACTTTTCCGTTATGCTCTGCGTGTCGATGATCAACCCACCCTTGTGGGCAAGGAGAGTTGCAAGCCTTGGCTGCCACAAGCTGTAGCTCTCTCTCTCCCTCTCCCTCTCTCCCCCCTCTCTCTCCCACCTCCCACTCTCCCTCTCCCTCTACCTCTCTCCCCCCTCTCTCTCCCACCTCCCACTCTCTCTCTCCCCCTCTCTCTCTTTCGCTCTCTCTCTCTTTCCCCACACCCCCACAATCAGCACAGGTTCAAAACAAGCCCCATACCCTTTGTTGCCCTGGCTAATCAAGAACCTATCTATCTCTCTGCCTTAAATACACCCAATGCCTCCACAGATTTACCACCCTCTGACTAAAGTAATTTCTCTGCGCCTCAGTTCTAAATGGACGTCCTTCAATCCTGAAGTCGGGCCCTCTTGTCCTAGACTCCCCCACCATGGGAAATAACTTTGCCATATCTAGTCTGTTCAAGCCTTTTAACATTTCGAATGTTTCTATAAGATACCCCCTTATTCTCCTGAACTCCAGGGAATTCAGCTCGAGAGCTGCCAGATATTCCTCATACGGTAACACTTTCATTCCTGGAAACATTCTCATGAATCATCTCTGAACCCTCTCCAATGTTACTATATCCTTTCTAAAATAAGGAGCCCAAAACTGTACACAATACTCCAAGTGTGGTCTCACAAGTACCTTATAGAGCCTCAACATCACATCCCTGCTCTTATATTCTATACCTCTGGAAATGAATGCCAACATTGCATTCACCTTCTTCACCACCGAGTTGGTGAGTGGTCGTTGAGTCAACCTGGAGGTTTACCTTTGGGGTCTCCTGCACAAGGGACTCCCAAGTCTCTTTGCATCTCTGCATTTTCAAGTCAATTTGCTTTTTATTGTCATTTTGACCATAAACTGCTGGTACAGTACACAGTAAAGACGAAACAATGTTCCTCCAGGACTAACAACACAAAACTACACTAGACTACAGACCTACACAGGACTACATAAAGTGCCCGAAACAGTGCAGGGCAGTACAATAGTTAATTAATAAATTAATAATTAATAAATAAGACAATAGGCACAGTAGAAGACAAATTACAATATGATAATAAACGATGTAGATGTCAGTCTAGACTCTGGGTATCGAGGAGTCTGATGGCTTCGGGGAAGAAACTGTTGCACAGTCTGGTCGTGAGAGCCCGAATGCTTCGTTACCTTTTGCCAGATGGTCGGAGGGAGAAGGGCTTGTATGAGGGGTGTGTGGGGTCCTTCATAATGCTGTTTGCTTTGCGGATGGAGCGTGCGGTGTAAATGTCTGTAATGGCGGGAAGAGAGACCCTGATGATCTTCTCAGCTGACCTCACTATCTGCTGCAGGGTCTTGCGATCCGAGACGGATTCCCTCCCCATCTAAATAATAGTCTGCCTGTTTATTTCTTGCACCAAAGTGCATGACCATACACTTTCCAACATTGTATATATATCATTTGCCAATTCTTTGCCCATTCCCCTAAACTATCTAAGTCTCTCTGCAGGCTCTCTGTTCCCTCAACACTATCTGCTCCTCCACCTATCTTTGTATCATCAACAAATTTAGCCACAAATCCATTAATACCATAGTCCAAATCATTGGCACACATCGTTAAAAGCAGTGGTCCCAACACCGACCCTGTGGAGCTCCACTGGTAGCCGGCCGCCAGTCAGAATAGGATCCCTATATTCCTAATCTCTGTTTTCTGCTGACCAGCCACATGCTAATAGCTTCCCTGTAATTCCATGGGCTCTTATCTTGCCAAGCAGTCTCAGGTGCAGCACCTTGTCAAAGGCCTTCTGAAAATCCAAGTACGCCACATCTACTGCATCTCCTTTGTCTACCCTGCTTGTAATTTCCTCAAAGAATTGTGGTAGGTTTGTCAGGCAGGATTTTCCCTTCAGGAAACCATGCTGGCTTTGGCCTGTCTTGTCATGTGCCTCCAGCTTCTCCGTAATCTCATCCTTAACAATCAATTCCAACAACTTCCCAACCACTAATGTCAGGCTAACAGATCTATAGTTTCCTTTCTGCTGCCTTCCACCCTTATTAAATAGCGGAGTAACATTTCCAATCTTCCCGTCACCTGGTACAATGCCAGAATCTATTGATTCTTGAAAGATCACTGTTAATGCCTCCACAATCTCTCCAGCTACTTCCTTCAGAACCTGCTAGTGCATTCCATCAGGTCCAGGAGATGTATCCATCTGCAGACCATTAAGCTTCCTGAGCACATTCTCAGTTGTAATTTTCACTGCATAAACTTCACTCCCCTGACACTCTTGAATGTCCGGTGTACTGCAGATGTCTTCCACTGTGAAGGCTGATGCAAAATATGCATTCAGTTCCTCTGCCATCTCTGTGTCTCTCATTACAATATCTCCAGCGTCATTTTCTATTGGTCCTATATCTACCCTCAACTCTCTTTTACTCTTTATATACTTAAAAAAGCTTTTAGTAACTTATTTGATATTAGTTGCCAGCTTATTTTCCTAATTCAACTCTTCCTTCTGCAACTTTTTAAGAGCTTCCCAGTCCTCTATCTTCCCACCAGCTCTGGCTTCTTTTGCTTTTACTTTGGCTCTGACTTCACTTGTCAGCCACCATAGCTCCCTTGTTTCCTTTGAAAATTTCTTCCTATTTGGAATAGATCTGTCTTGCACTTCCCTCATATTTTGCAGAAACTCCAGCCATTGCTGCTCTGCTGTCCTTCCTGCAAATGTCCCTTTCCAGTCAACTTTGGCCAGTTCTCCTCGCAAGCCACTGTGATTTCCTTTATTCCACTGATATACCAACACACTGGATTTTACTTCTTCCCTCTCAAATTTCAATGTGAACTCGATCATATTGTGATCACTGTTCCCTAACGGTTCCTTAACCTTAAGCTCTCTTATCACCCCGGATCATTGCACAACACCCAATCTGGAGTATTGTGTGCAGTTTTGGTCTCCAAATTTGAGGAAGGACATTCTTGATATTGAGGGAGTGCAGCTTCAGTTCACAAGGTTAATTCCCGGAATGGCGGGACTGTCATATGTTGAAAGATTGGAGCGACTGGGCTTGTATACACTGGAATTTAGAAGGATGAGAGGGGATCTGATTGAAACATATAAGATTATTAAGGGATTGGACACACTGGAGGCAGGAAGCATGTTCCCACTGATGGGTGAGTCCAGAACTAGAGGCCACAGTTTAAGAATAAGGGGTAGGCCATTTAGAATAGAGATGCAGAAAAACTTTTTCACCCAAAGAGTGGTGGATACGTGGAATGCTCTGCCCCAGAAGGCAGTGGAGGCCAAGTCTCTGGATGCATTCAAGAGAGAGTTAGATAGAGCTCTTACAGATAGTGGGGTCAAGGGATATGAGGAGAGGGCAGGAACGGGGTACTGATTGTGTATGATCAGCCATGATCACAGTGAATGGCGGTGCTGGCTAGAAGGGCCAAATGGCCTACTCCTGCACCTACTGTCTATTGTCAATCCAGCACAGCTGATCCCCTAGAGGGCTCAACAACAAGCTGTTATAAAAAGCCATCCCTCAGACATTCTACAAATTCTCTCTCTTGAGGTCCAGTACTGGCCTAGTTTTCCCAATCCACTTTCCCGTTAAAATCCCCAACGATCACCATGACATTGCCCTTCTGACACACCTTTTCTATCTCCTGCTGTCATTTATAATCCACATCCCAGCTGCTGTTTGGAGGCCTGTATACAACTGCCATTAGGGTCCTTTTACCCTTGCCATTTCTTATCTCAACCCATAGAGAGTCTACACCTTCCGATCCCATGTCATTCCTTTCTAATGATTTACACAGGGCCACACCACCCCTCTGCCTACTAACCCATCTCTCCAGGACATCGTATGTACTTGGACGTTCAGCTCCATTCAGAGATCTGATGGTGGAGGAGTAGAAGCTGCTCTGAAACACTGAGCGTGTGGCTTCTGCACCCCCTCCCTGATGGCAGCAATGAGGGATGGCCTATCCTGAGTGATGGTGGTCCTTAGTGCTGAACGCTTCTGAGGCATTGCTTCTTCCGGATGTCCTTGGTGGTAGGGAGGCCGGTGCCCATGATGGGACTAACAGTGTTTACAACTTCCTGCAGCTTTTTCCGATCCTTTGCAGTGGCCCCGTCCACACCAGGTGGTGACGCTCTCCATGGTACACCTGTAGAAATTTGTGAGAGGCTTTGGTGACAGACCAGACCTCTGTGTAGCCGCCATTGTGCTTTCTTTGTATCTGCATTGATATGTTGGGCTCAGGGTAAACCCTCAGATGTTGACACTCAAGAACTCGAAATTGCTCACCCTTCCCACTGCTGGTCCCTCTGTTTCCCCTTCCTGAAGGCCACAATCAATTCCTCGCCTTCGAGTGCAAAGATGTTGCTCAACCAGCTGATTTCTCTCACTCCTACATGCCTCATCACCATCTGAAATCCTGCCAACAACACATAAATAAGTAACAACTAATACTGACAATTTAAGGTCTTGAAGGTGAGTCCATAGGTTGTGGAATCAGTCCAGTGTTGACGTGAGTGTAGTTACCCATGCCGGTTAAGGACCCTGATGGTTGAGGGGTAATAACTGTTCCTGAACCCGGTGGTGTGGGTCCTGAGGCTCCTGTACCTCACTCCTGATGGCAGCAGTGAGAAGAGAGCTTGTCCTGGGTGGTGGGGTCCCTGATGATGGGTGCTGCTTTCCTATCTTACTGTCACGAGGCTCTCTGTCTCCTTGTTATGCTCTGACATTGGCATTTGAGATACGTCCCACTAGACTGGTGCCATTTGCAAACTTGTAGGTGGAGTGGGAATGGAACTTGGCCATGCAGCTGTGAGCTACAGGGAGTACAATAAGGAGGCAGACTTGTGGGGCATCAGTGCTGAGGTTTATCATGGATGGTGTTGCTGCCTATCCTTACCGATGGAGGCATCTTTTCACAAAGTCAAGGATCCAATTGCAAAGAGAGACATTGAGTCCCAGGTCAAACAGCCTGGAGTTGAGTTTGCTTGCAATTACAGTATTGAAAGTGGATCCTTACTCAATAAACAACAGCCCGACAGGTATCTCCACTGTCCGGATGTTCAAGTGATGAATGCTGTGTTGTCATTGCCACCACCCGTTATGCCACTGGCAACGTAGGTCTCCATTTCTATCTGTGCGTACGGTCTCACACAGATTAAGAAGGATTCTTCATTACTGTTTCCATAACAATTCTTTTTGACCGGTCAGGGTTGTGAGCTCTGAGCTGAACCCCCGAACCTGGAGGACCAGTGGACCACTCTTAGCCTGGCCTTTACCCTTTGACCTGTTTGTCATGGGTGACCCGACCAAGAGCCAAAGCATAAACCCTGACTCCAGCCAACATCGCTCTCTGGGTCACTGAGGCACAAAAGCCTCCAAACCCTTCAATGAGGTTGTGGTCCTCTTGAGGATTGTTACCATCAGGGAGGAGGGACAGGAGCCTGACGACAGAAACAGCTTCTTCCCCTCGGCCATCTGAACTCTGAACCCATGAACACCATCTCACTACTTTTTAAAGTTGTTTTTTTTTTAATTTTTGCACTACTTATTTAACTGTTTTATATTTTTTTGCTGTAATGGACAGTTTTTTTTCTCTCTACGATCACGTATCGCATTGTTGCTGCAAAGACAGCTCGTTTCAGAGCATACGCACCTGATACGACAGCAGATGCTGAAAGAGATCGCGTCGTCACCGGCAAAGTTGCAGACGGAGTTGGAGCAGAAGTTAAGAACTGCTGCACTTGACCAGCTGCTCCCTGTGATTGCTTTGCAGCGGTGAGAAGCAGTCCAGACAACGCTGGCGGTTCCCTCGACACTTGGCTTATCAGGGTGACCTGGCGGGGAGGGTGCGGTAACCTCGGGCCAAAGGGTGCGAGGAGATACGGCTCTCCAAGTGGGTTTCCACACCACACCCAAGTGCTAGCTGTGAATTCCCTCCCTCAACCTCGCCACCTCCCATCCCTCACGGTTTCACTTGTGCCACAATGCCCGCAGCGCTCCCCGACATTCTGTTACTTACCTTGTTTATCTGCCGCGCTGAGTCCACGGTGCAGTTTTATTGCACAGACTTGTGCAACAGGACAATAAACTCGACCTTGACTTTTGAGTTTGAGATGCACTGAGGGAGTGTCAGAAAGACAGAAGGATTGGATTCCAACCGCTTAGAAAAGTGATCATTGCAGAGGGTGGAATTTTGAGAGAGTGGGATGAGATTTTGGCAGGATTTAAGAACAGCCCGGACTTTGCGTTCAGTCCCTGGAGTGGGACTTGAACCCATAACTGCTGGCTCAGAGCCGCAGAGCGGAGCCAAGCCTGAGAGGGAAATGGCTCGTGAGGGGGGAGCTTGCCCCTCTCTTCACGTTGCAGCCCCTGAATCCACTGGTGCCTGACATGTCCGCCTCACACAACCGGCTGAATGAAAAGGCAGGAGACAACTGTGAATGTGTTTGTTGTTTGGGAGAGGGGCTGGGTCAATGGAACAATGGTCAAGATTGTCAGTGCTGGGACGGCGCTTGAATCAGCTGCTGATCCCCCTCCCTCCCCCGTCCCCGACTGTCCAGGGCCGCCTTGCCATTGGTGCAGGAGGTGCCAATCATAAGGCAGCGCAGGTCAGGTGCTGAGCAGCGGTGCCCAAGCAAGAGCGGGGTGTGCAGGTCAGAGAAGCTGGTGCAAGAATGGGGCTCTACTCATCTCACCTCCACAAGATCGAGAACCTTCCGGAAATCATACAAGAGACAGGCTGTGAGTGCTTGGGGTATCCCAGCTGTAACTGTGGGTGGAATATTGTCTTGTGCGCTGTACGTGTTTTAAAAGGGGAATGTCTTCATTTCCAGCAATTGGTAAGGCACAGAGTCAGTAGAAGTTTAGTTTGTTATAGAGGAAATAATTCTTGGCAAACTGCTGCTTGATTATGTCTCTCTATGCTTCTTCATAATCCGGGGTGCGTTTCTTTGCGCAGAAACTGCTGTTTCAGAAGGCTGGATTTGGCCGGCATCGGGCTAAGGAAGGAGGGTGGAGAGTTGGCATGGGGATGTGGGGACGTTGGCAGCATCTTCTAAGCTGTCCTCTTCTGCTTCACAGCTATGAAAGCACCTTTGAGATATTGTGCATGAGCAAATAAAATGTACGGAGAGAGACCCTGGGAAAGAGCTGCGATGGTGACCTGACAATCCTTTTTGCAGTAACATTTGAGAGATAAATATGCTTAGGGAATTAACTCGGGTATTCTTCAGAACAGCATAGTGAAGTCCTTGGATTGTGGAAAATCAGTAAGTGTCTGGGTTAAAGTTCAAGTTCAACTTCCGTCGTTCAACTGTACACATGTATACCGCTAAACGAAAATTGAGAGGCAGTGTTTATGGGTTCAATATCCATTCAGAAATCTGATGAGAGGGAGAGAGAATCCAGTTTATTATCACTGTTGTGAAATTTGTTTGTTTTGTGGCAGCAGTACAATGCAATACACAAAACACTATAAATTCTGATCAAAAATACACAGAAAACAATAAATACATGTTTCAAAAAGAGAGCAAAAGTAGTGAAGTAGTATATAGGGACCATTCAGAAATCTTGGTGGACAGGAAGCAGCTGTTCCTAAAACGTTGAGTGTGGTCAAGTTCTTGTACCTCCTCTTTGATGGAGGCAATAAGAAGAGAGCATGACCTGGGGATCAGGGTCCTTAATGACGGATGCTGCCTTCCGGAAGTTTCCGGGATGCCGGGGAGGCTGAGCCTGCAACCCTGTGCTGCTACCTTTCAGTGAGATATGCAAGAAGTCTTGGGACACAAATCCCAGGGAGAAAAATGTCCCCTTGACCAACAGGATGTGATTTAAAATAAGATTAGCTTCGTATTATTGTCCTGCGATGTGGCCTGCTACTGCGCCCAGATCTGGTGAGTTTTCTGTATTTCAACAGTGAATGTTCATCAAGGTCCTCGGGACATCCTGAGGTTCTGGGACATCTCACTTGCCATCTAACCTGGTTCCTCAAGACCACCTCTCTGGTCAAGAAAGCACGTCCACTTTCTGAGAGATTGAGACAAGTGATCTCCCCGCAACAATCTAACCGGGAGTGTCCTGACATCCGATACGGGAATTGCAAGGGATCTGACCACAAGTCCCTACAAAGGATTGTGAGGATCACTGGGGTCTCTCTTCCACCCATTAGAGGTAGTTGTCAAGAACACTGCATACACAGGTTCCTTATCTTCGTCAATGATCCCTCCCATCCGTCCAACAATCTCTTTGACCCCCTACCATCAGGCAGAAGGTACTGTAGCACAAGGACAAGGACAGTTAGGATGAGAAACAGCTTCTTCCCCCAGGCTGTGAGACTACCAAACTCCCTGGCTGCACCCAGGTCTCATCACGTATGAAGTGCCAGTAGCATTATACTGTTTACTTTTTTACTTGAGTCGTATATGCACCTTATTATTTGTTAATTTATTGGTGATAATCTCACTTTATGTGTTATGTGTGTGAATTACAGTACTGTGCAAAAGTCTTAGGCACCCTAGATTTTTTATATGGTGTCAAATGGGAATGGCTTCCACAGAGCCCCGATCTCCACATCTCCACATCAGGCTGTCTGGGATTACCTGGACAGCCAAAGTCTGCAGAAGAACCGTGGCAAGTTCTCCAAGATATTTGGAACAACCTACCAGCCAACTTTCTTATAAAACTGCACCACAATGTACCGAAGACGTACAAAAAAGCTGGGTGAACTCAGCAGTGTACCGAAGAGAACTGATGCAGTTTTTAAGGCAATGAATGATCACACCAATATTGATTTGATTTGTTTTTTTTTACTGTTTATGCTCATTATAGTGATTCTTTTTGATATTTAGGAACTTTTCATTCCATTATCTTTGAAAGCATCTTCACTTTACAACTTTTTTTTAACATGTACTTTTGCCCAGTACTGTATACATACCTTTGTCCAGAGGAACATTGTTTTGTTTGGCGGTGTACACCACCGGTATACGGTTGAATGACAACAAACAGACCTTGAACTTAAACTTGAAATATCAGGAGTGAGCTCCCAGGAGCTAAATAAGGACTGATTGGCACAGCAGAATAGGAAGGAGGGATGTTCAGTGGGAAGGGCAGGGACCTGTGGCAATCTGAAATGGATTGATGTAGAGTCAGAAGGCACAGAGCTGTGGAGATCTGGGAAGGAGTGATGAAACGTGGGAAGAACAGAGACCTGTAGAGCTCCAGTTGAATCCAAGTGTAAATGGCCTTTTGTGGATTTGCCGATTAGAAAGAGTGTGGATTCCCCACTATTGGTCCACTGGGGCCAGTAATTGTAAGTTAACAAAATAGAGAGAGTACAGAGAAGATTCATTAGAATGTTACCTGGGTTTCAGCACCTAAGTTATAGAGAAAGGTTGAACAAGTTAGGTCTTTATTCTTTGGAGCGTAGAAGGTTGAGGGGGGACTTGATAGAGGTATTTAAAATAATGAGGGGGATAGATAGAGTTGACGTGAATAGGCTTTTTCCATTGAGAGTAGGGGAGATTCAAACAAGAGGACATGAGCTGAGAGTTAGGGAGCAAAAGTTTAAGGGTAACACCAGGGGGAATTTCTTTACTCAGAGTGGTAGCTGTGTGGAACGAGCTTCCAGTAGAAATGTTAGAGGCAGGTTCGGTATTGTCATTTAAAGTAAAATTGGATAGGTATATGGACAGGAAAGAAACGGAGGGTTATGGGCTGAGTGCAGGTCGGTGGGACTAGGTGAGGGTAAGTGTTCAGCACGGACCAGACTGTTTCCGTGCTGTAATTGTTATGTGGTTATAATGGGAGTGTCTTCCTCTTTTTGGGCCCTTGACTCCCAGTGGAGCACAAGGAATTGATAGTCTCCTGTCTCCATCGTCCAAGGTTAATGATATGGTTGGAGTTCATCAATGTTTCTGTAATCGGGATTGGCCTATACTGCTTCACCAGGCCAGCTTTACCCATTTCCACCTCTCGTGATGGGGACATTGTGTTGGACTTAGGGAGGCCAAGGAAGTGAGTCTATGTATCAGGTTGGGATCTAAAGGGATCGGTGGTTTCTTTGCAAGACTGCGAGTAGCTGGGATATCCCCGTTTAAATGGACAAGACCAGGTTGCTGTTTAGCAGGCGCACACCGATTACCTGAGAAACACACACCAAATGTTGGAGGAACCGAGCAGGTCCAGCAGCATCTGTAGAGGGGGATAAACTACATTTCAGACTAGAATCCTAATGAGAGGTTTCAGCACGAAATGTTACCTGCTTATCCCTCTCCATAGATCCTGCCTCACCAGCATCTTTTGTGTGTCTTGTTCAAGATTTCCAGCATCTGCTCAATCCCGTGTGTTTATGAACCTTCTCTGTTTAGTTTCCAAGTCGCACATCTGCCGTCTGTACGATCGTTTTGAGGCATTGGACCAGAGCAAGAGAGGGAAGCTGAGGTAAGCAGACGTGAAGTGTGGCTACCGAATGTACTGGCAGCGTGCATCCCACCCCCGAAAGAATCATTACCACCTCACCCAGAACTTGGGGAGCTTTTATTGGACCAACTACGGGCAGCACTGTGACTCAATACTGAACCAGCACAGGCAGGGGTTCAAATCTAATCAGATCAGCTGGCTCCTTAAATTCAAACAATGAAATAACACCTTGAAGTAAGAATCTTGTGTCAATAATAGACGGTCATAATGGTGGACAGATACCCTTTGGAAAATGAAATCCAGCGTTCTTTATATAGACCAGTTGAAATGTTTTGTAACTTCAAAACTTAAAGTAATTCAAGGAAGACATGGGAGTCTGAAATACGGGTCTGACTTCATCTTTATTTCAAGCGAGGCGTGATCGTATCACGTAGTATTACGAATGCCATTCATATACTTTTATAGCTAGCTGGTAACAAATTATTTAAACAAACAAGAATGCTTGGACGAAAAACATATATGCATGATTACTCAAATACTATCAAAGTATTAAACATACAACACTCCTCCCTGCTTACCTAAAAGCTCCAACTCAACAGAAGATGCATTTCAACTATATACACTGTATAATACAACTACTGTGCAGACATCCACGGCACAGAAAATCTGAAATTGTCCCATTCAGGCTTAAAGGTTTAATCGCAGTACAGGATTTCTTACTCTTGCGGGATAACGTCTTTCCAGACAAGGGGTGGGGGCACTCTACTGGGCAGGTGAGGCTTGTGGCTGCAAAACAGTCTCGGGTTCTGCAGCCTCCTCCATGGTGGATTTAGGAGCTGACTCTGGGACTGAGGGTTGTGGCTCTGACAGCAGTAGCCACCTACCCCATCCTTGTTAACGTTACGGCTTGTAACTTCTAAACTTTAAGGTAAGTCAAGAAAGACACGGGTGTCTGAAATACGGGTCTGACTTCATGTTTACTTGGTGAGGCTTGCACATATCATGTGGTAGTGTGATGACGTATGTATTTAGCGTATTTATATACAAGAGTACTCAAATACTATTGGAATATTAAATATACGACACTATAGCTTAGCCTATACCCAGATCAGGATAGCTCTCTGATATCTACCCTGTATTTCCTTCCAATCATCTTAAAATGATGCCCCTTCGTATGAGCCATTTCTGTCCAAGGTGAAAGACTCCGGCTGTTGACGTGATCTATGCCTCTTATCATCAGTCCATCCACTTGTGGAGTTATACAACATGGAAATAGTCCATCCATTTATGGAGTTATACAACATGGAAACAGCCTCTTTAGCCCAGCTTTCATAAGTTGTGAGGAAATATGGTTCAGAGAGGAACTCGGAAAGCAGGACAAAGTCCTTCTGTACCTGGCACACCCCACCCTGATGACCTTTGACATGAGATGTCACTAAATGCCTGTGAAACCATAGCGACTGGCAGCAGAAATCAATCAGTAACTGGGCTGCAAGAAGCTGATGATTGTTTTACAGCAGCTCAAGGAGCGGGGAACTCCGAGCTCTCAGCCAGGGTGCTCTGCAGCCTCTGGGAACGGGTCTCACTTGTTGTTGCTAAGGCCTCCTTGCCCCTAAGCTAGGGAGGCAGTTAAAGGCCCACCAGGGGGGTCACATTCAGGCCTGTCCAGATCCATCCATGGAAGATGTCAGCAAAGCTGATGGAAATCAGAGAAACTGCAGATGCTGGAGATCAGAGAGAAAAGAGCACGTTCTACATGCTCTCACTGACTTGGGTACTGTCCGTGGAAGGAGAAACAGGTAACGCTTAAGGTCCAGGACACAGCCAGTTCTGATGAAGGATTCCGTACACCTAAGTTGTAAACCGTCTCCTTACCGCAGATGCTGAAGGTTTCCAGAATGTGCTGCTTTCTTTTACACGGGTATTTCTGGCAGCCTGTTATAATCAAAGTTCAAGCTACATTTATTACTGAAGTATGTATACTTCATACAATCTCGAGATTCGTCTCCTAACAGGCAGCCACAAAACAAAGAAATGCAATAGAACCCATTAAATCCCCAGAGTGCAGAGAAAAAGAAAAGACAAATCATGCAAACAATACAAGTAAGCAAGTAACATTCAGGACTGAAGTTCTCAGTGAGTCACAAAACCAGGCATCACAGCATCCCGTTAGTGGCAGGCTGCAGCCTCAGTTCGATGCAGGGATAAGTAAACTTCCCAGAGTAGTGGGCTGACTGACCCGTCCCTTGCCTCTGGCCCGATCACTGGGTTTTAAAAAATTCCAGATTAATTTAATTACTTGTACTTAAATTCTCCAGCTACCCTGTTGGGATTTGAATTTGGCCTGATCCAGTCCAGTAACTTGCCACCACACTCCGTAACCAATGTAAGAGTACAGGGATTAAAACAGGCCAGAATTCATTCAACGATGCAGAAATACTTCGGATATTTTTGGCAGTGGTAAACCATTGTTGTAAATTGTCTGCCCCACATTGCTAATTAAATTTAAGTCACTAAAATTAAAAAATACTCCTTTATTCCATAAAAACACGCAACCACAAATCTCAATGGATCTGGGGTTGAGAGGGTGAACTGTTTTAAGTTCCTTGGCATAAACATCACCGAGGATCTCATGTGGTCTGTACATACTGGCTGTGTGATGTAAAAAGCACAACAGCATTTCTTTCACCTCAGATGGTTGAAGAAGTTTGATGTGAGCCCCCGAATCCTAAGGACTTTCTACAGGGGCACAATTGAGAGCATCCTGACTGGCTGCATCACTGCCTGGTCTGGGAACCGTACCTCCCTCAATCGCAGGACTCTGCAGAGAGTGGTGCGGACAGCCCAGCATATCTGTCGATGTGAACTTCCTACTAGGTGTGTAAAAAGGGCTCAAATGATCATTGAGGATCTGAGTCACCCCAACCACAATCTGTTCCAGCTGCTACCATCCAGGAAACGGTACCACAGCACAAAAGCCAGGACCAACAGACTCCAGAACAGCCTCTTCCACCAGGCCATCAGACTGATTAATTCACACTGATACAATTGTATTTCTATGTTATATTTACTGTCCTGTTGTATATAATATTTATTACAAATTACTATAAATTGCACACTGCACATTTAGATGGAGACGTGAAGATTTTTACTCCTCACAGATATGAAGGATGTAAGAAATAAAGTCAATTGAATTCACTACATCTGAAAGCATGACTACTTAAATGGTTTACCCAAAGGGCATTCGGGACATTGATTGGAGGAATGTCCGTTTAGTGAAAGTCAGCTTGGGATTGGTTGTCAGCTGACCAATAGTCACGTGGGGGTTAGTTTGCTTGACAGTCAAAAGCCTCTTCTACCATGCCAGTCATCGATTGGCTGTTCGAGGGATGCAGCAGCTCTTTAACACTGTTCCCTCTGTGTCACAACACCGGAGTCCTGTTTCAGGCCCCTTCCCTTGGTCTCTGGGCCCTCGTCTTCACACTGAGGTTCTGCCCAGAACGTATGCTGCAGGCGTGTGCTTTGCCAAGAGTCTGTTTGTTGAATTTTTAGTTTGTAGCTGTGTAACTTGGGTGGGGGTGGGGGAACAACTTAGATGTTTGGTGAAATGTTTTACAATTTGTAAATAAATGATTAATACACTTATTCACAATCAATGTCTTCTGTCTCACTTACCAAACCTGTGAACCTGTTTCCTAGTAAGGCCAATAGGCAGTGGTCTTTTCGGTACAGTTGGGACAGAACTTCCCCCACGGCTAAGCAGCTTGAGCCATACATACAAACTGCTGCAGGGACTCACCTTCGGAGAAACACGATGTTTCGGGCCGAGACTCTACATCAGGACTCCTGATACGTGGCTGTGGATCTACCAGCATCTGTAGAATCCCTCATGTTTATAAGTTTCTGTCTTCCCGAAAGTGGGACAAAGAACAATTTGCATTTGGGGCAACACGGTTAGCGTAACACAATTACAGCGCGAGCTGCCAGATTCCCGTCACTGTCTGAACATTTTCCCCATGACCACATTCACCTCCTGCAGGAGCTCTGGTTTCCTCCCAGTTTCCAAAGATGAATGGTTAGGGTTGCCGAGTTTTGGACATGACGATATTTGCGGGACGCCCCCCAGCACAATCCTCAGACTGCGTTGGTTGTTGGTACAACATTTCTCATTTCACTGTGAGTTTCGGTGAAAGTGTGACAAATGAAGCTGATCTTTACATGAAAAATTATGAAGTGTTGGAGTTGTAACGTGTTTATTTAGGGATACAGGCTCTTCCAGTCCAACAGCCCCGCCCCACCCAATTACACCCATGTGACCAATTAATCTACTTTTCCTCAGTCTTCGGACTGCCGGAGGAAACCCAGGCATTCCACGGGGAGAACGCACTAACTCCTTACAGACGATGGTAGGAATCGAACCCGGTTACTGTCACTGTAATAGCATTAACCACTGCCCTGCCATGCCATCACACACCTGTGAGGTGTTCAGACTGCCAATTTACCCTCTCCCTAAAACTTTGCTGCCCCCGGTTGTGAGCTGGGCTGTCTCTTTTCCTCCAAAGTCCTACCCCTACAGCCACTCTCATCCCAGCTTAGACAGAAGAACTTCAATAGATTGGACCTTTGAACCTAGTTTTCAGTATTGTTTATATAACTTGCACAATTCGTCTTCCGCTGCACATTGGATATCTGTCAGTCTTCGTTATTTATAGTTTTTCACATGATCTATTGTATCTCTTGATTTCCCCATCAATAACTGCAGGAAAGACCGTCTCAGGGTTGTACATACATACATTGATAATAAATTTACTTCGAACTTTGAACATTGTTTGGCACTGCAGTGACCGGTTTAACCACTAGAGGAGCTCCTGTGCTCCCTCCACCTTGCACCCAGGATGTTGCAGGAGGGTCCGACAGCTTTGCATTATTTAATAAAAAGATTTATGATCACGTTCCTATCTTCAATGCACAACCTTTGTGCTCCACACAAGATAGGTGTGAATAGCTTTGGCCGCGGAGACCATTGTTACAAGAAGAACTAAACTCCAGTGGCAGGTGTGGATCCTGACACTGGATGCATGAACTGCGAGGAAGTCCAGAGGAAGGGTCTCGACTCTTTATTCCTCTCCATAGATGCTGCCCGACCTGCTGAGTTCCTCTAACGTGTGCCTTTCAACAATACTTTTATTGGTTATATCCTGCCAATTAACGTAGAAGATAATAGAATCAGAATCCTGTTTATTAGCATTGAAATTTGTTGTTTTGTGGCAACATACAAAATATAGTATAAGTTACAATAATAATTATATATGTAAACATGAGAAGATCCGCAGATAGAAATCCGGATTAACACAGATAAAATGCTGCAGGAACACAGCAGGTCAGGAGCATCTATGGAAATGAATGAACAGTTGACACTTTGGGCTGAAACCTTTCCTCAGTATTGGAAAGGAAGCTAGAAGATGCCAAAATTTAAAAAAAAGCAGGGGAAGAGGGGAAGGGAAGGAGGGTAGTACAGTATAGTTAAATAAATAGCGCAAAAAAAGAGTGAAAATAGGGAGGTAGTATTCAGAAATCGGTGGTGGAGGGGAAGAATCCATTCCTGAAGTGGTAGTGTGTCCCTTCAGGCTCCTGCACCTTCTCCCTGACGGTAGCAATGACAAGAGGGCCAGTCCTGGGTGATGAGGTCTGGGACGATGGGTGTCATCCTTTTGAGGCGTCCTGGCCGCTGGGGTGTCTGGTGCTCAAGACAGAGCTGGCTGAGTTTACGAACTTCTGCAGCTTTTCCGACCCTGCGCAGTGGCCCCTCCGTACCAGATGCTGATAATCGGTGAAAGAAGGTTGTATTTCTTTGTGCCACCTTTCACAGAGCTCTGCTCTATATAATGCCAGGGTCTCTGTGACGCAGCTCTGAGTTGATGGTACCACAGGGTGTCAGAAAGAGCGATGCTGTGGGATCTCCTTCAGCACGGAGAGGGAGTGATGCCAGCTAACACAGCACCAAACCAAAACATTAAATATATTCCTGACTAGAAACTCAATTTGAGACTCTAGGGGACAATGTTGGAGGGAGTGCTACATCAACAGAATTATCAACGGTTCAGGCATTAAATCAGAATGGTATCAATAATAAAGATTCCTCCAGCATTTTGTGTGTATTGCTTGGATTTCCAGCATCTGCAGATTTTCTCTTGTCTGTGATAAAGATTCCAAATCCCTATTTGTAACAGATTAAGGATCTTTCTGTGCCCTGGGCCGCGTTTCGAGCCCAAACGCTAGTTGACGGCTGCACTCTGTGACACCTTTGAGCACAAACCAAGCCCCGTGGCCGAGTACACAGCAAAGGTCTTCACTTGGGAGAAATGAGTAGCTTTGCGGGCTGTGATAAGATGCCACACCAACGCAGATCCTGGTTGTTTCTGCTTTCCAGCCGAGCCGACTTCCAGCGCATCGGAGCGCTCGCGGTGAATCCTCTGGGAGAGCGAATCATCAACGCCTTCTTTGCTGATGGGTGAGTGACCGAGGCTGGGGCTTGTGGGGAAGGGAGATGGCGTTCCCTCTTTGGTTGAGGGGGTGATGAGAGGGAGGGGAGATGGATGAAGGATCCGGGAAGTTACTCTAAAGCTCCATAAAACACTGACCTCATCCCGGTAGTATGGTGTGGCCGACCCCTGGTATCCGGGAGCGTGAGAGGACTAGTCTAATATCACAAACAACCGGTTCAGATCCCTGTGGAACACCACTACCCACAGAGTTCCCATCAGGATAACACCCAGGGACCTCTATCAATTAGACCAGAAGAGCATAAGACACGGAAGTAGAATTAGGCCATTTGACCCACTGAGTCTGCTCCACCATCTCATCATGGCTGATCCATTATCCCTCTCAGTCCCGATCTCCTGCCTTCTTCCTGCATCCTTTCACGCCCTGACTAATCACGAATCTATCAACTTCTGCCTTAAATGTATACAATGACCTGGTTCCACAGCTGCCTGTGGCAACGAATTCCACAGATTCACCACTCTCAGGCTAAAGGAATTCCTCCTCAGCTCTATTCTGAAAGGGGCCCCTCTATTCTGAGGCCATGTCCTCTGGTCTCAGACTCCCCCACCATCGGAAACATCCTCTCCACATCCACTCTAGCTGTGTCCTCTGGTCTCAGACTCCCCCACCATCGGAAACATCCTCTCCACATCCACTCTAGCTGTGTCCTCTGGTCTCAGACTCCCCCACCTTAGGAAACAACCTCTCCACATCCACTCTATCTGTGTCCTCTGGTCCTATACTCCCCACTATAGTAAACAACCTCTCCACATCCACTCTATCTGTGTCCTCTGGTCCTAGACTCCCCCACTATAGGAAACATCCTCTCCACATCCACTCTATCTGTGTCCCCTGGTCCTAGACTCCCCCACTATAGGAAACAACCTCTCCACATCCACTCTATTTGTGTCCTCTGGTCTCAGACTCCCCCACCATAGGAAACAACCTCTCCACATGCACTCTATCTGTGTCCTCTGGTCCTAGACTCCCCCATTATAGGAAACATCCTCTCCACATCCACTCTATCTGTGTCCTCTGGTCCTGGACCCCCACTATAGGAAACAACCTCTCCACATCCACTCTATTTGTATCCTCTGGTCCTAGGCTCCCTCACTATAGGAAACATCCTCTCCACATCCACTCTATCTGTGTCCCCTGGTCTCAGACTCCCCCACCATAGGAAACAACCTCTCCACATCCACTCTAACAAGGCCTTTCACCATTCGTTAGATATCTTTGAGGTCACCCCTCATTCTTCTGAATTCCAATTCTAAATCTCTGTGGACTTTAACCGCCCCAGTTTGGGAAAATGTGTTACTTAATATTTTAAGTCTAGGATAGTCTTAATAGGAAGTCTAGGATCAGAGAACACAGCCTTAGAATAGAGGGGCATCCTTTTAGAATGAGGTGAGGAGGAATGTCTTTAGCCAGAGTGTGTTGAATCTGTGGAACTCTTCACCACAGGCAACAGTTGAGGCCAGTTCTTTGGGTATATTTAAGGCAGAAGTTAATAGATTCTTGACTAGTTAAGTTGTGAAGGGTGTAAGGAGAAGGCAGGAGATTGGGAGAGCAGACTTGCTGGGCTGAATAGCCTAATTCTGCTCCTATATCTGATTGTGTTATAGTCTAATATCTACTCCTTCTGTGCCTCTGTAAAGAAATTTGGCACGCTTCCGCCAACTCTTACCAATTTTCCTCCGCATCGAAAGCATTCTATTTCGATGAAGAACAGCTTATCATGACAAATCCTTTGTTTGTGACTGCAAAGAATTTGTGGACGCAACTCAGCACATCACAGGACCCAGCCCACCCCCGCCATGGACTCTGTCTACACTCCCCACTGCATGGGTAAAGCAGCCTGAATAATCAATGACCCCTCCCACCCCAGACAGTCTCTCTTCTCCCCTCTCCCATTGGGCAGAAGACACAAAAGCCTAAAAGCACGTCCCAAATCAGGATCAGGTTTAATATCACTGGTATATGTTGTGAAATGTGTTGTTTTACTACAGCAGTACTTTGTAATACATGATTAAACATGATAAATGGCAATAAGAAATAGATATATGAAAAAAATAAATAAGTAGTGCAAAAAAGCAAAAAGATAGTGAGCTAGTGCACATGGGTACCAGCAGACTCAATCCCACTGATGTCAGACTCCCAAACGGTCCTCTTGTATGATAAGATAGTCTCTTGGCTTCACAATCTACCTCGTTGCAATCTTGTGCCTTATTGTTAATCTACACTGCACTTTTTCAGTAACTGTTACATGTTATTCTGCATTCTGTTATTGTTTTACCTTGTTCTACCTCAGTGTGTAATGATCGGATCTGTATGAACAGTGCACAAGGCAAGCTTTTTACTGTAGATCTGTACATGTGATAATCATAAACTGATTCCGATTCCGATACCAATGTCCCTCACCCTCCTCTGCTCCAGGGAATACAGTCCCAGCCTTTCGAATCCTTCCCTGTAACGAAATCCAGGGCAACCTCCTGGTGAATCTCCTCCACACACTCCTGATTTCTGTCTGTGTAACAGAATCTGTATTTATGCACATTTTACTCCACATCAGCGTATTAACCACTAACTTTATTTGATAAAATTCTTTACTCTTTCTAACTGTTGAATGTTGTTCTGGTTGCGTGTCCCACCCTGACCAACACACCACAGCAAATTCCTCATACGTGTAAATCTATATGGTGAACAAAGTTGAACCTTGATTTGAAATTCAGTGATTCCATTCAGAAATCAATAGAGGGTGACCTGTTGGACTTTGGAGGTAAAGTTGGTGAATGGGGTGTTGGTTTGCCTTGTTTGGTAATAGCTGGGGAAGCTCTTTTAGAGAGAAGTGCTGTTGCACCATCTCCTCACCTGCTTTTCTGAACTCACCTTCCTCTATTTTCCCAGTAAAGAAACGCTGGACTTCCGTTCATTTGTCCGCATCCTGGCGTGCTTCCGACCCATCGGAAAGGTCAAGTCATCAGATCCTCAGGCCCCTGAACCAATTAACAGCCGAGACAACAAGCTGCGGTGTGAGTATAGCACCTAACGCATCTCGCCAAACCACCAGGGACAAGCCCGGAACTTCTACTGCGGTGGGACGCCAGATTAACTTCAGAACCTCAGTAGAGAGAACAAGGTCCAACTATCATCAGTGTCCTTCCTTCAAACCATAGGGCCATAGGGTCACGATTAGGCTATTCGGCCCATTGAATCTGCTGCACAATTCCATCATGGCTGATTTATTATCCCTCTCAATCCTAGTCTCCTGGCTTCCACTGCCATCAGCAACAATGAATTCACAGATCTTTTTTCTACAGAAGTGGTTTGCCATTGCCTTCTTCTGGGCAGTGTCTTTACAAGACGGGTGATCCCAGCCATTATCAATACTCTTCAGAGATTGTCTGCCTGAGACCACATCTGCTTGAGAGACTTACGAGGGGTGATTGATAAGTTCATGGCCTAAGGTAGAAGGAGTCAATCTTAGAAAACCTAGCACATTTATTTTTCAACATAGTCCCCTCCTACATGTACACACTTAGTCCAGCGGTCGTGGAGCGTACAGATCCTTCTTTGTAGAAGTTGGCATCTTAGACCTCCAGAAGTGGTCCACAGCATGGGGTGATTGATAAGTTTGTGGCCTAAGGTAGAAGGAGGTGAGTTATTAACTTCAAACTTTCTGCATTTTCATGCAGAGTTGAACTGCACGAGCACGTAATGAGAGCTCTATAACTCATCTCCTTCTACCTTAGGCCACAACCCTATTCTACAATTCCACAATCCACTTCGACAAAGAAGGGATCCAAATGCTCCACGACCGCTCAACTAAGTGTGTACATGTAGGAGGGGACTATGTTGAAAAATAAATGTGCTAGGTTTTCTAAAATTGACTCCTTCTACCTTAGGCCATGAAATTATCAATCACTCCTCGTAGTAGATCAAGTAGCAAGTGTAGTGGAGAGGTGGGAAGGGATGAGTTGGCAATGTCTCAGTCAGGACAGAGAGTGGAATGGCCAGTGTAGGAGAAAGGGGCGCTGGTGAGGCAGGACTGAGGGAGGGGGAGGGTTATTAAAGGATGATCAAGTAAGGAAGGGCAAGAGGTGGAGCAGTTTAAATCAAAAGGGTTAGTGACACACAGCTGAGATGATTGAATGCTTTCCTCTTTCATATTCCAGTTGCCTTTGAGCTGTACGACCAGGACAAGGACGGGAAAATCTCGAGAGACGAACTCTACCAGGTAAACGTGGGAGTGAGACAACTGTGACCTCCAACACTACAGAGAACACCCACAGCGTGTTAACAATAAAAAGGCTATTCCAACAATCTCTGTAAAGATTTCAGTGTGTATAGGACAGAAAGAGAGAGAGGAAGGGACAGAGAGACAGAGAGAGAGGGAGAAACAGAGACAGACAACGAGATAGAATGGGAGGGGAGAGAAAGAGAGACAGAGAGGGGGAGAGATAGAGAGACAAGAGGAAGATAGGAAGTGAGAGACAAAGGGGGACAGAGAGAGAGAGAGAGAGAGAGATTGTCATTGTTCATATTGCTCTGTTCACATTGCGGACACATGATGTTGGCGGTGGATACTTGCGGGCTGCCCCCAGCACATCCTTTGGTTGTGTTGGTTGTTAACACACACAACGCATTTCTCTGTATGTTTCGATGTACCTCTGAAAAGTAAAAGTGAACCTAAATCAGAATGGAGTTCCTGGGCCAGGATGAAAGCCGAGTGTCTCTCCTTCCCCCTCAGGTGCTCTTCATGATGATGGAAGCGGAGGTCACTGAGGACCAGCTGGACAGTATCATTGACCGCACCATCCAGGAAGCGGACCATGACGGCGATGACGCCATCTCCTTCGAAGAGTTCAGGAAGGTACTGCCCTCTCTCAGTCTCAGTGTGAAGTCAGGACCTGGGTGGGACTTTCCGTCGGCACAGTGTGGGTGGGAGGGAGGAGCTAGACTTGCGCGACTGGGTTGAGAGATGGTTCAAATCCATCCGCTAATCATGTTCCAGCAATTCCCATAGGATTCAGACGTCACTTTGACGCCCTTCCACCCTTCCAGCTGTTCCACTAGTCCGCAGGAGCTCAGTGCGTGGCCTAGAAGAGGGATCACTACAGTGATGAAGAAAATGGCTCACATTGAGCCCAGGTAACCAACAGGACTCAATAGATTTGAACTGGCCAAGGCCAGGCTGTGTTTGGATTGGCCGAAGTTGGGCTGGTTCAAGATTGGCCCTAGCAAAACCAGGTGTGTCAGGATTGGCTAGGTCTGGGGCCAGGCTGATTGAGGATTCGCCAAGGCTGGGCTTGTTCAGGATAGGCCAAGGCCAGGCCATGTGAGGTTCGGGATTGGTTGGACCTAGATCGAGAGTGAGCTGAGTTCTAAAGAGGAAGTTACTTAAAAATTAGATTTGTCACATGTGCATCAAAACATACTGTGAAATACGTTGTTTGCATTAATAACCAACACAATTCGAGGATGTGCTGGGGAGAGCCCACTAGGGTTACCATTCTCTGGTGCCAAATAGTGTGGCCACAGCTTACTGACCCTAATCTATACACCTTTGAAGTGTGGGAGGAAACCCATGTGGTCACTGGGAGAAGGTATAAACTCCTGACAGAAAACAGCACGAATTCAATTCTGATCCAGCACAGTAAAGTGTAATGTGAATCGCCATGTACGCTACTGTGCCATTCCTACTTTTACCCCGAAGAAGATTTCCTCCACCCTGAGCCATTAATACATGTTTGAGGAGAAGAAACACCGTAGAGTGAATCGGAGTAACGAAGGGGATCTCAGAACGCAAGCCTTTACATTCTGTTGGTCGAGAGCAAGATGTCATAATTTGTCCGAGCATTGGAACATAGGCTCAAAGTAAATTTTATTATCAGAGTACATTACGTCACCTTCAGAGTCATTTTCCTGTGGGCATACTCAACAAATCTATAGAATTGTAACTACAACAGAGTCAACGAAAGACCACCCAACTTGGGCGTTCACCCAGAGTGCAGAAGACAACAAACAGTGCAAATACGAAAAGAAAGAAATAATTATAAACAAATAAACAAACAAACAGCACCAGCAGTTCTCCAAAGGGAAGCTTGCAGAGCATTAAACTTAAATGTCCTTGGTAATGCAGGACAAACTTGAGGATCATAGACCATCGTGGTGTGTGGATTGGACGCTACCACGTAGAGCAGGTCGCACCAGCCAAGTCAGCTGAAGCGCCCTTCCATAGAAATGCCAATTTTTCCCAGTACGTGAATCATGCCCTATCACTATGGGAGCTCTTGGAGCCCCTGTTCACCCAATCAAACTCCACTTCCATCTTCATATACAGATACTCTGAGACCGAGCATCCACAAGATGAGTACAAGATCCCAAAGATTCCTAAGGAAGAACACCAAGTGTCTTGCCCCTTGTCTCCATTTTATATGGGCAGCCCTACATTGCAACCATTTCAGACTAGGACAGGAATGTCACCTCTACTCCATCAGTCCTTCTCTGACCCACACATCTTCACCTCTTTGTTTTAAGCTCTGGTAGTGTGTGTGTGAGCCAGCCCTTCTCAATCGCCTCTAATGCAGCGAGGGTTCATGCCAATAGCACTGAATCCAAGAAAACGGTTGGAGGGAGGGAACCACAGAACTCCAGATGAGGTCACCTCTAAGCTTGTACAGTAATAATTCAGTTATTCCTTAACAGATCTCCTGAATTTGTGCCCTAATTACCCCTGGAGTATAGGAGAAGAGAGAACGATTAGCTTTATTTGTCTCATGCACAGTGAAACATGAAAGCATGCAGTGAAATGTGCCGTTGGCATCAAGCACCATCACAGCCTGAGGGTGTGAAGGGGACAGACCGCCAGTGTCACCATGCAACATAGAATGCCCACAACTTACTAACCATATGACTTTGGGATGTGGGAGGAAACCAGAGCACCTGGAGGAAACCCACATGGCCACTGAAGGTGCAGACTCCTTAAGGACAATAGCAGGAATTGACCCTCCATCAGTGATCATTGGCGCTGTAAAGTGGTGCTAACTGCTATGCTACAATGCTACGTCAGCCATTTTGGTAGGAATGGAGCCATCGGCCATTACGGTTGCAGAATCCAGCTAGACTTCCTTCCTTTTGGAGCTTCACAACCCACGGCTCTACCACTATCTATGAATTTGCTGATGATGCCACTGTTGTTGGCTGGATCACAGATGGTGATGAGTTAGCATGCAAGAGTGAGATAGAACACGTCGCCGAGGGGTGTCATAGCAACCTCAGCTCTGTATCACTAAAAAGCAATGAGTTAACCACTGACCTCAGAGGAAGTTTTCAGCTCACATTCCAGTTCTTATTGATGGGGTCAGAGTAGAGAGTGTTAGCAGCTTCGTATTCCTGGGCAAAGCACAGAGATGTAATCATGAAGGCTTGCCAGTGATCCTAGTTTGATTAAAACTTACAGAGACTTCTACCGTGTTGGAGGTATCTTCCAGTCAGGACATGATGAAGGAAATCCAGAGTCTGGGCTCTCAGTTCAAAGACCAGCAACACTGACATATGACAAAGGACACCTGGGGATCAGATGTCCATGTGAGCAGGGGAGCACGAAGTCTGATGAGCTGGCAAGGTCAGAGTCTGAGGCCTGGAATTTGGGGTCCTGACATCAGCAAGTCCAGGATCAATACCAAAACTGAAGGCTTGGAGGCCTGCCCTGGGAAGACTGTCCATTTGTGTGGGTGGGAGGGAGGGAGGAATGGGATTTGTTCAGCTGTTGTTGTTTCGTTTCTTGTTCTGTTCTGTTTTGTTCCTCCATGCATTGTGGGCATGCTATATTGGCCCCGGAATGTGCAGCAACACTTGCGGGCTGCCCCCAGCACATCCTTGGGTTGTGTTGGTTGTTAACACAAGTGATACATCATTGTTTATTTCCAAGCCATCATTTTCATCATTATGTGCTGTGTTGTATGACATCATCATTATGTGCCTTGTCATATAACATCATCATTATGTGCCATGTTGTATGATGTGGGCGATCATGGTCTTTGACCATGACTGCTCTTGGCAAATTTTTCTACAGAAGTGGTTTGCCATTGCCTTCTGGGCAGTGTCTTTACAAGACGGGTGACCCCAGCCATTATCAATACTCTTCAGAGATTGCCTGGCATCAGTGGTCACATAACCAGGACTTGTGATCTGCACCAGCCATCTGTACGACCATCCACCACCTGCTCCCATGGCTTCACATGACCCTGACTGGGGGGAGGGGATGGTGAATTGCCCAGGCAGGTGCTACACCTTGTCCAAGGGTGACCTGCAGGCTAGTGGAAGGAAGAAGTGCCATACACCTCCTTTGGTAGAGACGTATCTCCACCCGGCAACCCAGGTATATGTGATGAATAAATGAATCTGTTCTGATCTGAATCCAACTTAGTGCTTCACGGTCTGATACATGACCTTCACCAGACTAGTACATTGACTTCAGTTTCGTTCTGAGCAGATGCCATGATGTCTCTCTGTTTCTCCCTCTGTCACAGAGCCTTGAGAATGTTAACCTGGAGCACAAGATGAGCATTCGATTCCTTCAGTGAGATCCAGAGGACTACGGCAAGGAACCCTGGGAGCTCCCTCCGTGATCCGCCCGCTGGGTTTTGGGTCTGGTGACTGGATTGGAAACATAAAGCGTCTGTTCTGTGTGTGATAGGCTGCCTCGTCAAAATTAATATCTGAAGGCTCGTTTCTTCCCCTCATCCCCACCCTTCCTTCATTTCCAGGATTTCTAAGTTCGAAGTAAATTTATTAACAAAGTACATACATGTTACCATATACGACCCTGAGATTTGTTCTTCTTTCGCCTTTTCTGAATTAGCAGTTTGGTCCATTCTGTAAACTGAGAACCCTTCTATCTGATCACTGGCGTGCTGGCAGAAAGCCATGTCCCACTCTGACACTGAGTACAGCAATCTCTCATATCCCTCTCATACAGCCATCTCACCCTCAGCTCCGCAATTTTGTTCTCCAGCGACTGCACATTGGCTGCAAGGTGCTGGGTAGAGGAGGCTTCGTTCCTCTGCATTTCAGCCCGGCTTGAAGTTGTTTGCTGCCCCCTCCCCCCCCATCCACTTCCAGCCATGGCGATGAACCTTCATCTGTTTACAGGGTCCGTTGATAGTGAAATCCGTAGATCATTAAGTAGATTTGAAACTACATGTCGCAGATTGGAGTGAGAGTAATTCAAAAGAGGTATATTTAAAAGTATTGTTCATAGCCTAGTGAACATCGTCATGGTTCATGACCTCAGGACCACTCAGGAGCTGGGAGATTTGGGAAGGTCAATTTGCTGCTCCCTCTGTCCACTGGTATTTGGGGGTCCCACATTTAACCACAATGCTACCGAGGATCTGCTTCTGTGTGTCTACCGAGGACAGAACCTCACGTCAGCAAGGAGGAAGAATCCACGTGTTTGAAAACTCATTGAGTTGGGTCAGCACCAGAGGGTGTCAGAAGTGGGGGGTGGTCTCCTGTAGGATCCTGCACCCAGTGAACCCACCTCCCTACAATGATGGTTATTCAGTGGGTTTATGACATCTAAACCCCAGGGAGGAATTCAGCCCATTGATTCTATACCATCCTAACTAGTCCCACCCTGTGATTGTAGAGTTCTCCTACCTTTTAAGTGTCTGGGTCTCTTCTAATCCCCCAACATTTGCTGTGCTTTGAAGAGAATGTTGGAATTGTATAAGGTGTCAGAGAGGCCTAATTTGGAGTTGTGTGTGCAGTTTTGGTTACCTGACCACAAATGCAAGCAGGCTTTTTCCACTGACACTGGGTGAGACCAGAACTAAAAGTCGTGGGTTAAGAGTGTGTCATGCTTTGTAACTCCAATACGTAAATCTAATTGCAAAAAAAAGATGGGAGCCCTGGAGAATGAGTCTTAGTTTCATATTTTAACTTGAGATGATGTATGACGTGGTGCCAAATAACGTATGCCATTTACATACTTTTACATATAACCCATTATGAATAATTTAAACAATAAAGATTGCTTAATCAAACAATATATCTGCAATTTTACTCCATTTTTACTGAAATAATAAGTACACAACAGGGTGTAAGGTGAAATGTTTAAGGGGACCATGAGGGGGTGGTGAGAGTGTGGGACAAGCTGCCAGTGTAAGTGATGGATGCGGGGTCAATTTCAATATTTAAAAGAAATTCTCTCTCTCTCTCTCTCTCTCTCTCTCTCCCCTCTCCCTCCCCCTGCCCCTGCCCCTCCCCTTTCCCCCTGTCCCTCCATCTCTTTCTCTCCCTCTCCCTGTCCCTCCTTCTCTTTCTGTCTCCCTCGCCCCCTCTCTCCTCGCCCCCTCTCTCTCCGTCTCTCCCTCTCCCTGCCTCTCTCTTTCTCTCTCCCTCGCCTTCTCTCTCTCTCTCTCTCTCTCTCTCTCTCTCTCTCTCTCTCTCTCTCTCTCTCTCTCTCTCTCTCTCTCTCTCTCTCTCTCTCTCTCCACCCCCCAATCACAGGACGATTTACAATAACTAATTACCTACTCACTGGTTTGTCTTTGGACTGTGGGAGGAAACCAGAGCACCCAGAGGAAACCCACAGGGATCACAGTGAGAATGTACAAACTTCTTTCAGAAGGTGCCGGAAATGCACTCTGAATTCTGAAGCCCCAAGCATTGCGCTAACCACTGTGTTACTGTGGCACCCAATCATGGAGTCATAGAAGACAATAGGCCCTTCAGCCCATCTAGTCTGTGCCAAACCTTTGCAACTGCCTAATCTCATTGACATGCACAACTGCATAGCCCGCCATACCCTTCCCATCCTTATCACCTGGGCAAGTATCTGCTGAGAATTTTGTAGTTGGTACAGGCAGCAGAACTCCATCATAGATGGTCCAAGCCCAGGCTGCAAAAGGAGAAGAGATAAAAACAAAGAGCTACAGAAGCTCCAGGGACCTTATCTCTGAGGAGGGGCTGTGCCTGGGGAGCAAAGACTGACTGACCCAGGACAGACGACTCTGGTGAGCTGCCCTCAGGGGCCTATGCCCAAGAAGAAGAAGACAGCAGCCACTGCACACAGTCAGAACGCTCTCCACGGTACATCTGTAGAAGTTTTTGAATGTGTTTGTTGACATGCCAAATCTCTTTAAACTCCTAATGAAGTATAGCCGCTGTCTTACCTTCTTTATGACTGCATCAATATGTTGGGACCAGGTTAGATCCTCAGAGATCTTGACACCCAGGAACTTGAAACTGCTCACTCTCTCCACTTTAAAATAAAATATTTTTTATTAATTTTGAACAAACATAAATGAAACATGAATACAGAGAGTTTGAAAGTACATAATTAATAGGCTAAGTATATATTCATATAGATGATAATCCATATATAATAACCTCCCAAACTCATAGTAATTATGAAAAAAGGGAGTAAGTAAGGAGGAAAAAAATCCCCAAAAAAGAAGAAAAGAAAAAAAAAACCAAACCAACTCGGGCCATTGCATTATGTCAAATATACACAGTAGCGTCAATAACTCCGCACCTCCATCCAAATAATTAAGGATAATAGAAGCAGGGTTTAGGAAAAGTCAGTTTAACTGATATGAAAATGTTGGATAAATGGTCTCCAAGTTTCTTCAAATTTAACTGAAGAATCAAAGACAACACTTCTAACTTTTTCTAAGCTCAAACAAGAGATAGTTTGAGAAAACCACTGAAGTATAGTTGGAGGATTAATTTCTTTCCAGTTCAATAGGATAGATCTTCTAGCCATTAATGTAACAAATGCAATCATCCGTCGAGCTGAGGGGGGATAAACAACTATTATCCACCAGTGGTAAACCAAAAATTGCAGTAATAGGATGCGGTTGCAATTTGATATTCAGAACTGTTGAAATAATACCAAAAATATCTTTCCACTAATTTTGCAAACAGGGGCAAGACCAAAACATGTGGGTCAATGAAGCTACTTCAGAATGACATCTGTCACAGGTTGGATTAACGTGAGAGTAAAATCGAGCAAGTTTATCCTTGGACATGTGAGCCCTATATACAATCTTAAATTGTATTAGGGCATGTTTAGTACAAATTGACGAATTGTAAAATTTTCTCCCACTGCTCAGTGGGTATAAGACAATGAAGTTCTTTTTCCCATTCCTTCTTCATTTTTTCTGATACTTTTGGCTGTATTTTCATGATCATATTATAAATGGTGGCTACTAAACCCTTCTGGCAAGGATTCAGAGCTAAAAAAATTTCCGTAATGTCCATTGGACATAATTTCGGAAAAGACTGTAACATATTATTCAAGAAATTTCTAACTTGCAAATATCTAAAAAAATGAGTTTTAGGTAAATTATATTTATTAGATAGCTGTTCAAAGGACATAAAACTATTATCTATAGATCACAAAAACATGTTATACCTTTTGTTTTCCATAATACAAAGGCTTGATCCATAAAAGACGGTCGAAAAAAAAAGTTAGATATAATAGGGCTTGATAAGATAAACTTATCCAAGCCAAAAAATTTATGAAATTGAAACCATATTTGCAATATATGTTTAACTGTAGGATTAGTTATTTGTTTATTCAATTTAGATAAAGAAAAAGGAAGCAAAGATCCTAAAATTGAAAACAATGAAAAGTCTTGTACAGATTTACATTCCAAATTTACCCATTGTGGGCAAGATGCTGTAATCAATTCTTGTGTCCAAAATATTAAATATCGAATATTGACTGCCCAATAGTAAAATCTCAGGTTTGGCAACGCCAAACCACTCTCCTTCTTAGGCTTCTGTAAATATTTTTTGCTTAGTCTAAGATTTTTATTCTGCCACAGATATGAAGATATTTTAGAATCAATAATATCAAAAAAAGATTTAGGAATAAAAATTGGTAGTGCTTGGAATAAATATAAAATTTTGGGTAACACTATCATCTTAATAGCATTAATTCGACCAACCAATGACAAAGATAATGGGGACCACCTGGTAACAAGTTGCTTAATTTGGTCAATTAAAGGTAAAAAAATTAACTTTAAACAAATCCTTATGTTCCTTGGAATTTTAATACCCAAATAAGTAAAATGATCTGTGACAACTTTAAATGGTAAATGTTTATAAATTGGAACTTGCATATTTAATGGAAATAATTCACTCTTATTAAAATTCAGTTTGTAACCAGAAAAGCTACTAAACTGAGCTAACAAGGACGAAATAGCAGGAATAGATCTCTCAGGGTTAGATATGTATAGTAACAAATCATCAGCATATAATGATAACTTATAAGTCCCTTCCACACGGGTAATACCCAAAATATTAGGTGATTCACGAATGGCGATAGCTAAAGGTTCCAAAACAATGTCAAATAGTAAAGGACTTAAAGGACAGCCTTGCCTTGTACCATGGAATAACTGAAGAAAAGATCTTTGATTACTAGTGAAAACCAAAGCCAAAGGTTTATAATATATTAACTTAATCCATGATATAAATTTCGAACTAAAATTAAAATGCTTCAATGTATTAAATAAATATGGCCATTCAACTCTCTCAAATGCTTTCTTAACATCTAAAGAAATGACATATTCTGGTATTTTGGATGAAAGAGTATAAATAATATTAATCAATTTTCTGATGTTAAAAGATGAATAATGATTTTTAATAAATCCAGTCTGATCTTCAGAGATAATTTGAGGTAATATATTTTCTAATCTAGTGGCCAAAATTTTACTAAAAATCTTAAAGTCCGTATTCAGCAAAGATATAGGCCGCTAGGATGCACATTTAGTGGGGTCTTTATCTTTTTTAAGAATTAAAGAAATAGAGGCATCATAAAAAGATTGTGGCAATTTACCTATGGTTAACGCATCTTTAAAAATTTTACAAAGCCAAGGAGAGAGTATAGAGGAAAAGGATTTAAAAAATTCTGCAGTATAACCATCCGGACCAGGGGCTTTACCTGAATTCATTGAAAAAATAGCCTCTTTTATTTCGGTTTCCGTAATAGGTGCATCTAGAAATACACTATTTTCTGTAGCTAATTTTGGGATATACAATTTTCTTAAAAATTCATCCATTACAGAAGAATCCTCAACAAATTCTGATTGTTATAAAGAATTATAAACATCTTGAAAGGCTTTATTTATCACTTTATGATCAATCGTCAAAGCACCATCTCATTTATGAATCTTAGTAATTTGTCGTTTAACCGAAGCAGTTTTCAATTGATTAGCCAATAATTTGACAGACTTATCTCCATGTACATAAAACTGGGTTCTAGATTTAATTAACTGATTTTCAATCGAAGAGGATAATTACAGACTTCAAACTTCCATTTGAACTCTTTCTTTATAAAGTTCTTTGCTGGGGGTCACTGAATAAATCTTACCAATTGTTTTAATTTTATCAACCAATGTTAATAATTCCGAATTAGTTCATTTCCTAACTCCAGCAGAGTATGAAATACTCTGTCCATGAATAAATGCTTTAAAAGTGTCCCATAATGTTCCACTAGAGATCTCTTCTGTAAAATTTGTTGAGAAAAACAAATCAATTTGTTGTTTAATAAAATTAAGAAAGTCTGGGTCCTGCAATAAAATAGAGTTGAACCTCCAAGATTTAGCATTAGAAGATGAATCCATTGTCTTAATAGATAGCTTCAAAGGTGCATGATCAGAAATGGTAATAGAATCATATTTACAATCAATAACATCTGTAAGTAAAGGGTGATCAATAAAAAAGTAATCAATTCTTGAATAATTATGATAAACATGAGAAAAGTATGAAAACTCTTTGTCATTGGGGTGTAAAAAAATGCCAAATTTTGGAGATTCCAGAATCAACCATAAAGGAATTAATAAGAGAGGCCGATTTATTCGGAAGAGCTTGGGTGGGCTTAGATCTATCCATCGAAGGGTTTAAACAACAGTTAAAATCCCCACCCATTGTCAGCATGTACTGATTCAAATTAGGAAAGGATGTAAATAAACACTTTAAAAATTCAGGACAATCAGTATTCGGAGCATAAACATTAACTAAAACAACTTTTTGATTAAAAAGTGAACCAGTAATAAGCAAAAATCTACCTTGTGGGTCTGAAATTGTTTCATAACACTCTCTCCACTTCTGATGCCTCTCTGAGGATTGGTATGTGTTCCTTCGACTTACCCTTCCTGAAGTCCACAATCAGCTCTTTCGTCTTACTGGCATTGAGTGCCAGGTTGTTGCTGCGGCACCACTCCACTAGTTGGCATATCTCACTCCTGTATGCACTCTTGTCACCACCTGAGATTTTACCAACAATGGCTGTATCATCAGCAAATTTACTGCATCGGCGAGGAGGATGTGTTATCACCAATCCGCACAGACTGTGGTCATCAAGTTGGGAAGTTGAGGACTGAGTTGCAGAGGGAGGTACAGAGGCCCGGGTTCTGCAACTTCTCAATCAAGATTGTGGGAATGATGGTATTAAATGCTGAGCTTTGGTCGATGAACAGCATCCTGACGATGGTGTTTATGTTATCTAGGTGATCTAAAGCCGTGTGAAGAGCCATTGAGATTGCGTCTGCCGTTGACCTATTGTGGTAACAGGCAAATTGCAATAGGTCCAGGTCCTTGCTGAGGCAGGAGTTCCATCTAGTCATGGCCAACCTCTCAAAGCATTTCTTCACTGTAAATGTGAGTGTTACTGGACGATAGTCATTAAGGCAGCTCACATTATTCTTCTTAGGTAAATTGTTGCTTTTTTGAAGTCAGTGAGAGCTTCCGCCCATAGCAATGAGAGGTTGAAAATACTCCATGAATACTCCTGCTAGTTGGTTGGCGCAGGTTTTCAGAGCCTTACTAGGTACTCCATCGGGACCTTCCGCCTTGCAAGGGTTCACTGTCTTTAAAGAACTCAGCAGGCCTGGGTTGTATATGGTACTTTGATAATAAATTGTCTTTGAAATCAGTCTTAGGAGCAGAATTGGGCTATTTGGCCCATCGAATCAGCTCTGCCGACAGCCCCATTCTCCTGCCTTCTGCCTGTCACTTTGACATCATTCACATCTTTAGACCACAAAGGAGTAGAACTAGGCCCTTCGGCCTAGCAAGTCTGCTCCACCACGGTGGATTTATTATTCCTCTCAACCCCACTCTTCTGCCTTCTCCCCATAACACTTGATGCCCTGACTAATCAGGAACCTATCAATCTCCACTCTGTGTACCCAATGACTTGGCCTCCACAGCTGCCTGTGCCAATGAATTCCACAGATTCACCACCCTCTGGCTAAAGAAATTCCTCCAGAAGAAATATTCTCTCTGTTCACATTTGGTCAAAAGCTGCCATGATGTCAAGGGTGGTCACCCTCAGCCCCAGCGCTGAGATTAAGCTTCTGGCTGCATGTTTCGACCAGGGCTGGGATGCTGTCCGTTGCCAAGTTATCCTGGGTCCCCAGCACTTGGAGAACACGTGTGACTGTCGATGGAAATTGGAGCAACAAACGATCTTCTGGAGTAGGGATTTCCAACCTGGGGGTCTGTGGCCCCCTTGCTGAATGATATTGCACCATAGCATAAAAAAAGGTTTGGAACCCCCGTTCCGGAGGAATTCAGACATGGGGTTGAGTGGGATCCGGGATCATCCATGATGCAATGGCGGAAGAGTGGGCTAATTCTGCTCTAGTGTCCTTCGGTCTTATGAACTCACTGAGAAAGGTTATGTGGAGAAGGCAGGAGAATGCGGTTGAGAAGGATAATAAATCAGCCATGATGGAATAGTGGAGCAGACTTGATGGGCTGAATGGCCTAATTCTGCTCTTATGTCTTATAGTCTTATGGTCTTCCACCCCCCCCATACAGATCCAGTACAAACTCCAGGATGCCATCAGCTGATTGACTGTGCTCCACTTCTGTTCTGGTTTCTCACTTAAGTTATTGAAGATGATCATTAGCTTAAAATCACAACATCAAATTCTCCTGCAAACATGTCATCCATTTGTGCAATGTACTGTGTTGGGTAAGTGTTACACATTGGTAGCATGTAAGTCCAATCCTCCCTCTCCCGGTGTAGAGTGTCCTCCTACTTCAAAACATCCACCATTGTTCCTGTACCTAACAGCCCAAGGTAACATGTCTGAACGACTGGCATCCTGTCCCACTCACCTCAATAATAAGCAAATGGTTTGTGTGGCTGGTCAAGGATTACGTCTGCAGCATGCTATCACCCACACTGGACCCCCTACATTTCGCCTACTAACACAACCAATTGATAGATGATGCAACTCTACACACTGTCCTTACACATCTGGAGAAGAGGGTTGCTAACCTGAGAATGCAGTTCAGCATTCAACACAATAATTCCCTCCAGGCTTGACAAGAAGCTCAGAGACCCTGGCCTTGACCCTGTCTTGTGCAGCTGCATACTGGACTTCCTGTCAGATCACCAGCAGGAGGCAAGAATGGGATACCTCATCTCTGCCCCTCAACACAGGTGCCCCTCAGGTCTGTGTACTAAGCCCCGCCTTTTCTTTCTGTATACCCCTGACTGTGTCGCTACCCACAGCTCCAATCAGCTAATTAATTTTGCTGACAAATAATAACGAGGCAGCCTACAGAGAAGAACTCATCACCCTGACACAGTGGTGTCAAGAAAACAACCTCTCCCTCATTGTGACAAAAACAAAGGAGCTGGTTGTGATTACAGGAGGAATGGAGACAAGCTAATCCCTATTGACATCAATGGATCTGGGGTTGAGAGGGTGAACAGCTTTAAGTTCCTTGGCATCTCGAATTTGAAGGTATCTGTAAAAACGTGTTTTTGGGAGTGCAAATTTAGTTGACAATTGGTCAAATGAAGCAAGAGATCCTGAGATAAACAGGTCCGAAAAACACTTAATACCTAGTTCATCCCAGTCTTTAAAGACTTTATCAGTCATGGAAGGGATAAAAAAATAATTAAGGAGAGTGGGAGATGATAATGAAAAATTCGCTAAACCAAAAAATTTTCTAAATTGAGACCAGATCCTTAAACTTTGCTTGACAATTATGTTGTCTGTTGTTTTATTTGCTGAAAAAGAAGAATATGATCCAAGAAGAGAGACAATAGAGGAATTTTTCACAGAATTAACTTCTAAGGAGACCCATGATGGGCAATCTTTACAATAAATATAATAAGATCAGAAAGTGATACTCCTTATATTGGCAGCCCAATAGTAAAACCTAAAATTGGGTAGGGGTAGTCCACCCATCTCTTTATTTCTTTGTAGGTAAACTTTACATAAACGAGCTTGTTTATTATTCCAAATATAAGATGTTAAAATTATATCTAAAGAATCAAAGTAGGTCTTAGGAATAATAATAGTTAAAGCCTGAAAAAGATATAAAAATTTAGGAAGAATCTTCATTTTAATCGAATTAATTCAGCCAATTAGGGATAAAGAAAGAGGGGACCATTTAGAAAGCATCTTTTTCACATAATTCAATAAGGGGTTTAAATTTTCTTTAAATAAATTCTTGAAGTTTTTAGTAATTGTTACACCTAGACATGTAAATTGACTTGTAACAACTTGGAACTGAAATATGGCATTTGATGACATTAGGTCATTTAAAGGAAATAGCTCACTTTTATGTAAGTTCAGCTTATATCCTGAAAAAAAAACTGGGAAATTAAAGAAAGAACCGAAGGTAAAGAAGTTTCAGTGTTAGAGATAAAAAGTAAAATATCATGACTACTTCTCCTATAGGTCCTGATAAAAATTTACTGGACGACCTTTTAAATTTAAAACCTTTTGTTAATGGTTCTACTACCGGTATCTATAACTTGTTGATTGATTCTAGACAAGACTTTTTAGATAAAATAAAAAAAGCTTGGGAGGATGACCTAAATTGTCAGATTTCTGATGAAAGATGGAATAAAATTCTTAAACGGGTTAATTAATCATCTTTCTGTGCTCGTCATTCTTTTCTATAATTTAAAGTGGTTCATAGAACTTACATTTCTAAACAGAAGCTCTCCAGATTTTATCTGAACATTTCTCCACTTTGTAATAAATGCAACTCTGCTGATGCCTCTTTAATTCATATGTTTTGGTTTTGCCCTAAAATTGAAAAGTTTTGGCGGGAAGTATTCCATACCTTCTCACAACTTTTTAGGGTCCAATTTGACCCAAATCCCCTTACTGCCTTGTTTGGTATTATTGCAAATGAAGATATAACTTTAAGTACTCCAAACCTACAGGTTTTAGTTTTTACCTCTCTTTTAGCAAGAAGAGCAATCTTGCTTGAATGGAAGGAGTTTACCCCTCCTACACATCTTCAATGGGTACGTGATATTATGTCTTATTTAAATTTAGAGAAGATCCGCTGCTCAGTCTTAAATTTGAAACAATCTTTTTATGATATCTGGGGACCTTTCCTAAATTACTTTTTGCAATTTATAAAGTTTAACAGTGCACAGACTTTTATGTATATTTCTATCTTCTCTTCTTATGCGAATATGTTTTTTTTTTCTAATTATCTACTATCATCCATCAGCTTTTTTCTTTGGTAGTTGGTAGGGGGTTGACTTTTTTTAATATAAAGAATTTCTTTTATGATGTATGACCAATCTTTAAATTTTTGATTACAGTGATATACCTTTATGCGATGTGCTATAACATTTTGATCAATTTTATTACAATATATTACACACTTTATGTTGAGATGTATCTATGTGTTGCACACTGTAAATCTTGTTTTTTCTTCTGAATAAAAATACTGTAAAAAGAAAGTTCCTCAGCATAAACATCACCGAGGACCTCACGTGGTCTGTACACATCAGCTATGTGGTGAAAAAGGCACAACAGCACCTCTTTCACGTCAGACAGTTGAGGAAGTTTGGTATGGGCCTCCAAATCCTAAAAACTTTCTGGGCACAACCGAGAGCATCCTGACTGGCTGCATCACTGCCTGGTATGGGAACTGTACCTCCCTCAATCGCAGGACTCTGCAGAGAGTGGTGCGGACAGCTCAGTGCATTTGTAGATGTGAACTTCCCATGATTCAGGACATTTACAAGGACAGGTGTGTAAAAAGGGCCCGAAGGATAATTGGGGACCCGAGTCACCCCAACTACAAACTGTTCCAGCTGCTACCATCCGGGAAACGGTACCACAGCATAAAAACCAGGACCAACAGGCTCCGGGACAGCTTCTTCCACCAGGCCATCAGACTGATGAACTCATGCTGATACAATTGTATTTCTATGTTATATTGACTGTTGTACATACTATTTATTATAAATTACTACAAATTGCTCATGGCACATTTAAATGGAGATGTAACGTAAAGATGTTTACTCCTCATGTATATGAAGGCTGTAAGTAATTAAGTCGATTCAGTTCAATTCCTGCAGGTGGTGCTACAGAGCGCATAACAACAAATTGGCCTCAGCGATGCCACCTGCTGGTATATTCTATCACTGCAGCACTTGAGAAGGGATAGAAGTGAATTTAAAAGATAAATTGATAAATCTGTTTACTATTGCCACACGTATAGTGACTCTGATTTGCATTTTATCCATGCAGATCATTTCACTACAACAAACCAGTAGAAGGGAAAGGCAATAGTAAAATGCAGATTGAACTGTCAGGAAAAGGACAGTGTGAACAGACAGATGCAAGGTCCCTAATGGTAGATCAAGAGATTAAGGGTCCATCTTAATGTTCTAGTAAACAAACCCCCCTCCACCCGACACAAGCGCTACCAAACCCTTCCTTTATTCCCAGCTCAGCCCTCTTACTTCTTCTCACCTGCCTGTTACTTACCCCTGGGTCCCCTCCTCCTTCCCTTTCTCCTATGGTCCACTCTCCTCTCCCACCTGATTCCTTCTTTTCTGGCCCTTGACCTTTCCCACCCACCTGGCTTCACCTATCACCTTCCAGCTAGTCTCCTTCCCCTCCACCCACCTTCTTAGTCGTGAGTCTTCCCACTTCCTTCTCAGTCCTGAAGAAGGGTCTCAGCCCAAAACATCATTTCCATAGGTGCTGGCATTCTGGTGTGTGTTGCTCTGGATTTCCAGCATCTGCAGACTTCCTCGTGGTTGATGTTCATCCAATAGACTTGAAACAGCTTGTTCCCCTTCGCCATCAGATTTCTGAATGGACAATGAACCAACCCATGAACAACACCACCTCATTAATTTTGCCACTGCTCTACTCTCTCTACACCCACAGCTAGGCACAGCTCAAACAGCATCTATAAATTCGCCAATGACACGACTACTGTTGGCAGAAGTTGGGATGGCGACGAGAAGGCATACAGGAGCAGGACCGATCAGCTGGTTGAGTGGCATTGCAACAACAACCTTGCTCTCAACAAGGAACTGATTGTGTACTTCAGGAAGGGGAAATCAAGGAAGCACACGTCAGTCCTCATCAAGGGATCAGCAGTGGAAATGAAGAGCAAGTTCCTGGGTGTCAACATCTCCAATGATCAAACCTGGGCCCAATATATTAATGCAGTTACAAAGAAGGCACGGCAGTGGCTCAGTGGTTTGAGGAGAATTGGCATGTCATCGAAGACATTCGCAAATTTCTATAGATGTATGGAAGAAGAGCAGTTGAACCAATAGGATCATCATTTGGCACGGAGGGACCACTGCACCGAGTTGGAAAAAGTGGTAAACTCAACCAGCTCCAGCACGGGCTTTAGCCCCACCAGCATCGAGGACACCTTCAAAATGTGATGCCTCAAAAATGTGGCGTCCATCATTAAAGATGTGCGCTCTTCCCATTGTTACGATCGAGGAGGAGGTACAGGAGCCTGAAGACACACACTCAGGAATAGCTTCTTCCATCAGATTTCTGAATGAACATTGAACCCATAAACACTACCTCACTATTTTTCCTTCTCTTTTTGCACTACTATTTGACTGAATAAAGTAAATATTATATTTATATTACAATATTTATAATACAATATTTCTTATTCTAATTTATAGTTTTTATTATTAAATTGTACTGCTGTCACAATACAGCAAATTTCACAACATCTGCCGATGATATTAAATGGATTCTGATTCTCTTTTTGCACTATTTATTTGATTTATATACTGTGTATGTTTTGATGCGCTCCGCTGGTCAGGGTCAACGGTGGTGTGTCAGCTGCCTATGTGTAACGCAGGCCAGTACACGAGCCTGGGCAGTGTGGTTTGGAGAATAAGCTGTTGCACATGTAACAGGCTCCCCCTCGCCACTCTGTTGATGAACCCAAAGGAACGGCAGAGACCGATACAGTTTAGAACCAGCAGCGTCGCGGGAGTTGCCAGTGTTGAACTCAATAGAGAAATACGTTATGGACTCCAGCTCCAGATGTTACCATCAGGGTTTTACTCCCAAAGCCTTCCCCATGAGCGGGTGTAGCCACACGACAGCACAGGTTTGAGATCAGAGTTCTCCCTCTCCTCGATGAGCTGCCAACCACGGCTGATGAGCCCCGTCTGACTAAAGCGACTGGTTTTAAGGCACCAGTAACCTGCCTTTACCCCTTCTCCTGTCAGTGGAAACAGTTCTGCTGGGCATAGTAGCTAAGCCACATATGAAGGCCAGGAGCTGGATTTGGTTGTCAGAGGCTATTTGAGATGCGCGGCACTGGGGGCCTTTAATAGGTGGTGAGAGCTTGTCCCCATTACCACCCCCGGCTTTAACAACCTGAAGGAAGTCCTGATGGAATATAATGTGGGAGAAATATGAAACTGGTAGAAGAAAGTAAAGGAGCAGCTTAAATAAGGGAAAGAAAGGGAGACCAGAATAAGAGGGTGAGGGAGAGGGGAAGTGGAGTACAAACTGGCAGTTGATAGTTGAGACCAGGTGAGGAGTATTGGTGGGTAGTGAGAAGCTGGGAGAAGGGCTGGAGAAGAAAGAATCTGACAAGAGAGGGATATGGACCATGAGAGAAAGACTTTACGTGTGGATTGTTGTGAGCAGTTTTGGGCTCCATATCTAAGAAAATTATGAGAGGTGCGTATAAAGTAGACAGTTTGTCTTACCCTTGACGTCATACATTCAAGGTGAGAGGTGTCACGGTGGCACAGTGATTAGCACAACGCCTTACGGTAACAGTGCTCCTGGTTCAATTCCCACAGCTGCTTGTAAGGAGTTGGTACGTTCTTCCCGTGACTGTGTGGGTTTCTTCCCACAGTCCAAAGACGTACCGGTCAGTAGGTTAATTGTAAATTGAGGGTTGCTGGGCTGTGCACCTCGAAGAGCCAGAATACCCATATTCCGTGTTGTTTGGAGGGTATACTTCAGGTGCGGTTGATGGGAGTAGGCAGATTAATGGTTCAGCACAGACTAGATGGGCAGAAGGGCCAGTTTCTGTGCCGCAGTGTTCTGTGACTCTATGAATCTACGGGAACCTGTTTCATCCTGTGTTCCGGAAACAATAAAAAACTTACCTCGCTACAACATTCTTCACACTCTTTTTTAGAACATCTCAAGAACTACATCTCAGCTGCTGAAACAGTGATTGTTGTGAAACTGGAAAGCTGGCTGTCAGTACTATACAACAACTGCTCCACGTTGTGAACGACAATGATGCGGTAAGAACCACTTCTGTAAGAAGGAAAAAGATTGAGCCAGGAAACAAATTTCAAGAGTTTCTTTAAGTTCAAGTTCAAGTTTAATTATCATTCAGCCAAATGAAGTAACGTTCCTCTGGGGCCAAGGCGTAGAACACAGAACCAACGACACACAGCATGTGTACAGTAGTTACAGAGCTGAAAAATAACTTAGTCACAGAAACTAAAAAATATAGCCAAGTCCCTGAGTGGCATGGCCCATAGATTGATGATGCACAGGATGTTGTCTTGGCCCAGTCTGTCCTCTGCTGAGTGAATACGAGAGCAGCACAAAAATGAAGACACACCATAAAGATATAATCATGTAGCAAATATTGTGCTTTTATTTAAAAAGAAAAAAACTTAGGAGTCATAAACATTGGGACTATAAAAAGATTCTGGTTAGTTGAGTCATCACTTAATAGGGGCAGTCATTTATTTGGGCCAACACTTAAAGGACAAAACCTAATCAAAAAAATAGACAGGATTCCCTTTGTTTACTTAGGACACTACGCCACTTAATTGGGGCTGGAGACCGCTGCCAAAGAGTTTTAACTAGCATCAGTCACAAGCACGTCATGTGGCTGTTAGATGTGAATGCTTTTTAAATAACATCAGTTGCATATATTTCTGTTCAAAAAGCAGTGATTTTTGTCACTGATGTTGGCGAGAAATAAGCAGCAGGACAATTCAGAACCGTTTTGTTCACCATAGTTTCAAGCATTCAGACTTGAGATGCAAGAAACATCAGGAGTGAAAATGAAATAACTTTACCTCTTCAACAAATTAGGAACTATGAAGAATTTGAAGGTGTTGACAATCATCTTGAATAATGAAAATTTGGAAGATTTGAAGATGCAGCCATTGCATTGTATGAAGGCAGTCCACTATCTACCATCTGCACTAGATATCTGCGCTGATTCTGTTCACTTACAGTCAATCAAAAGAACACGGCAATGTACACAGGATGAATTCTTCTGTTGATAACAGTTAGGAACTAATACACAGTTTTATAGTACTGTAGGAGTATTGATAATGTTCTAATTTTAAACAGTACTTTGTCTTTTAATACCTTTATAAACATTTTTATGAAAATTCATCTAATTGGGCAGCCGCTTAATTGGGCCAAAATGTACTGGTCCCAGTGTGTCCCAATTAAACAGAATCTACACCTGTGGTTGGTCAGTAAGTAGGAAGTTGATATGGACTTTGATAAGGTTCCAGATTATAGGCTGATCTGGAAGGGTAGGTGGCATGGGATGCAGGGACAGTTGGCTGAATGGATGAGGACACACAATCGGCTTGATGGTAGAAAGCCAAGGGTGATGGGCTCAGAATGGAAGACCAATGTACCTCAGGCACTGGTCAATGATTTGGATAAGAATGTACAAGAGCTGATTATCAAGTTTGCAGTCGATACTAAAATCGGTAATACAATGAACAATTTCGAGTATTTGCCAAAGATTGGCAAATGGAGTTTAATACAGATAAGTATTGGGTATTACAGTTTGGAAAGTCAAATCCAGGTCACACTTTCACAGTGAAAAGCAGGACTCTGGGGAGTGTTGTGGGACAGAGAAGCCCTGGAGTACAAACACTCGGGTCACCAAAACGGTAGTCACACATAGACAGGGTGTGAAGAAGAGTTAGTTACTCATAGTGTTCATTATTATGTGCTGTGCTGTATGATGTCATCATCATGTGCCATGTTGTATGACACCATCATTATGTGTTATGTCATATGACATCATCATTATGTGCTGTGTGGTATGACAAGGGCGATCGTGGTCTTCCATCTGTCTGTAGGCCCCCTTCACACTGTCGTTCTTATTCTTTTCTCTTTCCATGACCATGATTGTTCTTGGCAAATTTTTCTACAGAAGTGGTTTCCCATTGCCTTCTTCCGGGCAGTGTCTTTACAAGACGGATGAGCCCAGCCATTATCTTCAGAGATTGTCTGCCTGGTGTCAGTGGTAGCATAACTAGGGAACCAGCATCACCGGCTGTTCATACGACCATCCACCACCTGCTCCCGTGGTTTCGCGTGAACCTGATCGGGGTGGGGAGGGCAGGTGATACACCTCGCCCAAGGGTGACCTGCAGGCTCACGGAGGGAAGGAGCACCTATACCTCCTTTGGTAGAGATAAACCTCCAGCTGCCACCCAGACTCTACCTACCCAGAATGTAAATGCCATGAAAAGCTTTATAGAGCAGAAGCACTGAATAATTCTGTAATGATAAACATAAATTAACTTAAATTACACAAGTTCAAGTTCATCTTTATTGTCACTCAACCACACAAAGTACACAGTAAACAGTGTAACGCTACTGGCTCGTCATACATGACGAGACTGGGTGGTGACAGGGAGTTCATAGTCGCACAGTCTGGGGGGGGGGGGGGGGTGGGGGAGAAGCTGTTTCCTGTCCTAATACTACAGTACCTTCCCTTGATAGTTGTTGTCCTTCATCTCCGTGCCCTGTGGCTATCTGGCCAATTTTTAAGCATTTTTTTCTGTTTATTATGAGGCCCAGTTGCTAGCTCAACACTCTGCCCAGCACGGAAGAAAGCGTGCAAGGAGCTGGCCGGATTCGAACCCAGGACCACTCGCCTCAAAGCCCGGTGCTAATGCCACTCACTGCACCACTGGCCAGCAGCCTGATGGTAGGGTCAAAGAGATTGTTGGATGGATGGGAGGGGTCATTGACAATGCTCCTGATACATTTCTCGGACAGGTGGAAGAGAGACCCCAATGGTTGTGCTAAGATGCCATGTAATTCCTGTAAATACGGGTACATATAACAATATACACTGTTCCAAAATAAATTTTAAATATACCAACATTGGTGCACGTTGAAGGAGAGGGAAAAGGAATACAGACCGAGGTGCTGTTTGGGATTTTCCAGCAGTTCGAGAACCTACTGCTGGTGGGAAGAAACAGTGCTTCAACCTTGAAGTGTGGGATTTCGGGCCTCGTACTTCCTGCCTTAGGGAGGCATGGAAAAGAAGGCATGGCCTGGGTGGTAGGGGTCCCTGTTGGATGTCACTGTTCTCGGTCCATCAGCTCTTGTAGATGTCCCTGACAGTGGGGGGAGCTGTACCCATGATGTCTACTATCCTCTGCAGTCTCTGGCATTCCTGTGCATACCAGGCTGTGACACAACCAGTAGAAGTTTGTGCGAGTCTTCAGTGACGTGCTGAATCTCCTCAAGAATCTAAGAAAGCCGAGACACAGGCATGCCTTTTTGATGGCAATTGCAACACTTACTGAAGGGTAAGTAGTTGGGAAACTTCTTCCCTTGTATTACATAATTAATAACATCAGTTCTGCAAAATATGAGCAATTCCTTTTGGCTTTACCATGCCCATTGTTACTTTTTAAATGTTATTTTGTTTAGGGATTCAGCATGGTGCCAGTCTGCCTGGCCTGCTGAGCCTGTGCCAACCAGTCACACCGTGCAAGGATGTAACCAGATCATGCATGGTCTATTATGAACAGTTTCTGGGCCCCTAATCTAAGAAAGGGTTGTGCTGGCATTGGTCCAGAAGAGGTTCACGAGAATGGTACCGGGAATGAACAAGTTAACGTATGCAACACACACAAAACGCTGGATGAACTCAGCAGGCCAGGCAGCACCTATGGAAATGAGAATAGTCAACGCTTCAGGCTGAGACCCTTCACCAGGGAGTCCTGATGAAGGGTCTCAGCCTGAAACATCAACTGTACTCTTTTCCACAGCTGCTGCCTGGCCTGCTGAGTTCTTCCAGCGTTTTGAGTGTGTCGCTTGGATTTCCAGCACCTGGAGATTCTCTCTTGTTTGAGGTTAACATATGAGGAGTATTTGATGGCTCTGGGCCTGTACTCACTGGAATTTAGAAGAATTAGGGGGGATCTCATTGAAACCTATTGAAATTTCGAAGGCCTAGGTCGAGTGGATGTGGAGATGATGCTTCCTATAGTAGGGAAGTCTAGGATCAGAATGCACAGCCTCAGAATACAAGGACTTCCCTTTAAAATAAAAATGAGGAGGAGTTCCTTTATCCAAAAGGTGGTGAATCTGTGGAATTCATCACCACAAACGGTTGTGGAGGGCAAGTTACTGGGTATATTTAAAGCAGAGGTTGATGGGATTTTGATTAGTAAGTGTATCAAAGGTTACTGGGCAGGAGAATGGGGTTGAGAGGGATAGTAAATCAGTGGAACAAACTTGATAGCCTAAATGGCCTAATTCTGTTCCCATACACAGTTACACTAACCACTGAGCACCATTACACTGTGCCACCAGTACACTAACTGCTATACACGGTTACAGTAACCACTATACACAGTTACGCTAACTGCTATTCCACCATTACACTAACCGCTATGCCGTTACACTAACCAGTATACACCGTTACACAAACCACTAAACACAGTTACACTAATCACTATGCCACTGTGCCGCCCCTCATCAATGTTTTTGCCTTCTGCAAGCCAGCTCTCTCCTCTTTCAGTCTGAAAATCCAAACCAAATTCAGCAAATGCTGGAAACACTCAAAATGTCGGGCAATATCTGAGGAGGGAGCAACACCAAAGCATTTCAGATTGGAGATCCTTTGTCAGTTCCTCTGATCAATTGTACTTCCAGAATCCTCAGAACCTCAAATCCAGATGAAGGGTCTCGATCCATAGCCTTGACTGTTCATTTCTCTCCTTGGAGAAGAGAAATTCTACAGATGCTGCAAATCCACAGCAACACACTGGGATGCTGGAGGAACTCAGCAGGCTGGGCAGCGACTGTGGAAATGAACTAACAGTTGACGTTTCAGGGCGAGATCCTTCATCAGGACTGCAAAGGAACGGGGGGAAGACGCCAGAATAAAAAGGTGGTGGGGTGGGGAAGGAAGGTAGCAGGAAGGTGACAGGTGAAGCCAGGCGGGTGGGAAAGGTAACGGGCTGGAGAGGAAGGAATCTGATGGGAGAGGAGAGTGAGCCATAAGAGGAGGAGAGGAGGAAGGAGGAGGGGACCCAGGGGAAAGGAATAGGCAGGTGAGAAGGGGTAAATGTTCAGTGTGAGGAATACAAGAAGAGGGGAGGGGGAGGGAAAAAAAATCACCAGAAGGAGATATTAATATTCGTGCCATCGGGTTGGAAGCTATCCAGACGGAATACAAGGTGTTGTTCCTCCACCCTGAGAGTGGCCCCATCATGGAACAAGAGGAGGCCATGGGCCGACACGTTGGAGCCAGAATGGGAATCAGAATTAAAATGTTTGGCCACCAGGAAGTTCTGCTCTTGGCAGGTGGCCCCCAGTTTACGGCCGTTCTCGCTGAGGAGGCCGGATCAGGAGCTCCAGATCCAGAGGTGAAGTGTTGCCTCACACAGAAGGACTGTGTGTCCCCTGAATGGAGGTGAGGCAGGAGGTGCATGGGCAGGTGTAGCACTAAGGGCTCCTGCAGGGAGAAAAGTGCTAGAGGGGGATCAGTGGCGACAGACGAATGGACGAGGGAATTGTGGAAGGAGCAGAGAAGGGTCCCTCTATAGATGCTGCCTGACACACACCGAATTACTCCAGCTTTCTGCGCATTGTTCCTGCAAAACCTAAGGGTAAATGCGAAGCCTGTGAGGATCAGCAAAGTGGATCCTGCTAGTATGTGCAACCTGATCCCACCAACGCTCTTGGGAAGCCTGTGGTTTTCTTACCTCTGAACGTATCCTAGTCTGAAAGAGAGAAGATCTTAAACGGTCAGCTGTCAGGTTCCTGTTTAATATCTTCTAGTGGAGGTAAGGCATATTCTCAGAATTTCAAACAGTGCCCCTTGGCACAATGGAACCGGTTTAATGCTTTAGAGGTCAGAGGCCAAAGGATTCCACTCTGAGCTGAAACCTGACTGATCTGCACCCTGCCGTCAGAAGTTAGAAGACTTCAGTTAAGTAGCGTTCGTGTTGTTGGTGTAACATGAGGAGACAGATTTATGTCTGTCAGCTTCTTAATACCAACAAAGTCCACATCACGAGGTACAACAGTAATGCAGTTAACGTAATGAGTTTAACACAACAGTCACATGTGGCAGCGTAGAATAGAATCACTGAGTCCTACAGCACAGGACAGGCTCCATGGCTGAGTACACTTATCCCATTTATCATGGGCAGCCACAGTATCATTTCCCCCTTCCCATTATCAGTGTGAATATGAATATCCAAAATAAAACCAAAAATCGTTGGAATTCCCAGCAGGTCAGACAGCAGCTGCGGAGAGAGAAACGGTGTCAACATTGCGAGTTGACCACCCTTGCTCAGAACGTTTCAGTGTCCAACCTGAGTCCTCGCCCCTGTTTCCCAAACTACAATGGGGGCGCCGCAGTATCAGGATGTCAGAGTTCAGAGTTCAAACCCAGTGTCCTCCGTAAGGAGTTTGTACTTTCACCCTGTGGGATGAGTGGGTTTGCTCCGGGTGCTTCCGACATCCTCCCACATTCCAAAGACATACCAGCTGGTGGGTTAATTGATCTTTGTAAATTGTCCCGTGATTAGGCTGAGTGGTGTATCTCAGTGGGTCAGAAGGACCTATTCTGCACTCTATTTCTAAATAACTAAACAAACAAACAACTCATACTGCCTGACCTGCTGAGTGCTTTCAGCATTCTCTGGAAATGGCGATTGCTAAGGAAGCTCTCTCATCTCTGAGTCAGGAAGTGGTGGGGGGTGGGGTCAACTTCTGCTTCATAGACATGAGTTTATGATGCAGCAGACGCTCCGGTGGGTGCAGAGCAGCACTGAGGCCATGCTCCTCTGCTGCTGATACCTCTTCCTGAAGAAGGAAGAGATCCTTTCTGGCAGGAAGAGTCAGCAGAGAGTAAATAATAACCCAGCTTCGCCAAGCACCATCCACCAGGGTCTCCCAGTGGCCACTCATTTCAATTCTACTTCCCACTCACATTCCGACACGTCTACTGACATCCCCTACTGCCACGATGAGGCCAAAGTCAGGTTAGAGGAACAACAACTTCTATTCTGTCTGGATAGTCTCCCAGCTGATGGCATGAACATTGATTTCTTCAACTTCTAGTAATTGTTCCCTACTCTTCCCCATTCCCTTTTCCCTCTCTCACCTTACCTCCCTCTAGTACTCCTCCCGTTCCCTTTCTTCCAGGGCCTTCTGTCCTCTCCTATCAGATTCACCCTTCTCCAGTCCTGTATCTCTTTCACCAATCAGCTTCCCAGCTCCTTACTTCACCCCCTCCCACACTCCCGGTTTCACCTCTCACTTGTGCTTCTTCCTCCACTCCCCCCACCTTCTTACGCTAACTTCTCACCTCCTTTTTTCCAGTCCCGATGAAGGGTCTTGGACCGAGTTCCTCCAGCACTTCGTGTGTATTGTGCAATTGCGCAACAGTTTCTTCCCCCAAGCCATCAGACTCCTCAATACCTAGAGTCTAGGCTGACATCTAAATCATTTATTATTATATTGAAATTTGTCCTCTACTGTGCCTATTGTGTTGTTTATGAATTAAAGATTAATTAATTAATTATTGTACTGTTTTGTGCACTTTACACAGTCCTGTGCAGATCTGTAGTCTAGTGTAGCCTTGTGCTGTCTCAGATAGTCTAGTGTAGTTTTGTGTTGTTTCATGTAGCACCAGGGTCCTGGAGGAACGTTGTTTCGTTTTTACTGTGTACTGTACCAGCAGTTTATGGTCGAAATGACAATAAAAAGCGACTTGACTTGATTTGCATTATTTTGATTTCCAGCATCTGCAAATTTCCTCTTGTTTGTGAATAACTGATTCCCCAGCTTCATTTTGCAGATAACTTGAACTTCGCTCAGTACCCTGGCTTACGATTGTTCCTACGCCACTAGTGTGGCAGCGTGGTAACGTAGCGGTTAGCTTCTCCGAGGCTCGCCTGCTCGTCGTAGTAGGGAGGCTTGTGACCTCCTAAGATCCTGAGGGCGAAGCCGTTGGCTGTTTAGCAGTAAGGTCAACGGGGAGGCTTGAGTCAAAGAGCGATCCTACAGAAATCAGTGGAGCTAACAGAAGCCATTGGCGCATCACGACGGCAGTGAAGGCAGAGAAATGCTCTGCCACTGGACCCTGACCTCAAACTAACGAGGATCATGTGATGGCTGCTTGTGCATCAACCCCTCCATGTTCAACAAATTCACACACAGGTGTTTTCCTCTAGGGGAGTAACCTCGTACTCGACTCGAGTGATTGCACACACGATCACATACCAACCTCAGAACGAGTCAACTCAGACACACACACAAGCACTAAAACACACACACACACACTCACTAACACACTCATACGCAGACACACATGCACTAACGCACTCATACACACACACACTCACTCCTCCAACCTCAGAACAAGCCACCTCCAGATGTCCAACCTTCGGAAGATTTGCAGACTCATGGACTTGCTACTTATGGGGGCTTTTTGTGTCTGACTGTGTTAATAGTGGCTATAGCTCATGACATATGATCTGAAGGACATGGCTATTGGGAAAAGGAGCAGACCATTCTGGCCATTCGACCACCTCCAATGCACTGAATTCGTGGCTGAGGTGCATCAGTCTTGGTTCCCCTTGCACTACCCCATTCTATCATTCTAATGTCTTCATCTCCACAAAGCCAATCTCAATTTTGAATGAAATCAACAACTGAGTCTCTACAGCCTTCAAGGCTGAAGCAGTCAAAAGATTCACCAGCTTCGGAGAGAAGAAATAAGAATGAAATCAGGTTTAATATGTCATGAAGTTTGCTGTCTTTGCAGCAGCAGTACATTGCACCACATAATAATAGAGAAGAAACTGTGTATTACAAAGGTTCAAAGGTACATTTAATTTCGAAGTATGTAATATACAACCTGAAATTTGTCCTTGTCCCAGGTAATCATGAAACAAAGAAACCCCCAAAAATTATAGAATCATCAAAGCCCAAAGCCCCTCCCTTCACATAAGCAGCAGCAAAGACATCAACATCTCCCCTCCCACAACAGCAGAGGCACCAGCCTCCCCCACCCCATCATGCACACAACGGCAAAAGCCACAGGGAGAGCTTGATCTGTCGAACTGGAGTCCACAGAGCAGCTCAGAGGGGCTCTCTGTCCCAGCAAATTAAAATAAACATAAAAGGGTAGTGAGGTAGTATTCATGGGTTTAATGTCCATTCAGGAATCTAACGGTGGAGGGGAAGAAGCTGTTCTTGAATCACTGAGTGTGTGTCTTCACACTTCTGTACCTCCTCCCGGATGGTAGCGATGAGAAGAGGACATGTCCTGGGTGATGGGGTCCTTAATGATAGATGCCACCTTTTACTCCTTGAGGATGTCCTGGATGCTGGAGAGGCTGGTGCCCGTGATGGAGCTGGTCGAGTTTCAATCCTGTGCAGCCCCCCACCCGCCACCCCATATCAGATAGTGATTCCACTAGTTGGAATGGCAAATCTGTTGAAATGGTACGTCTGTACATCAGCTAGGGTACATCTGTAGAAATTTGTTAGTCTTTGGTGATGTAGCAAATCTCCTCAAACTGTAATTCATCTTAATTCTAAAGGGCCTACCAACTTCATGTGCTATAAACTTGCTGGCCAACTTCTTGTGTGGGGCCTCAACGAATACTGTCCGATAACCTGAGTAACCACATTCTTTAGTGTTGCTTGCTGTTGCATCCTCAAAGAACCATAGAATAAACAAACTTAAGCAAACCCTGAGCAACACACAAAAATGCTGGAGTAACTCAGCAGGTCAGGCAGCTTCTAGATTCATGATGAAGGGTTGTGGTGAACTACATATACCTGCTCCTGTGGCTCCTCCCACGGACCCCGGCATAAAGGCGATTGGAGACTGAGCCCGACCTCAGTCTCCAGGCTGTAGTATGGTGGTCAATTTCTGCTTGTTCTTTCTTCCAGCCAATAAAAGCCGATATCTCGCCTCATGTCTCGGAGAATTATTGATGGTGCATCAAGGGTCTCAGCCAAAAATGAAACTGTCTATTTTTTCCCATAGGTGTTAAGCTAACCGGTCTTCAGTTGCCAGTTTTCTCTCTCCCACCTTTCCCCAACAAAGGGGTCTCAGTCGCCATCATTCAATGCATGAAAGCAATTCAGAACCTTTAGGGTGTCTGAAGTTGATGATCAATATATCCACTATCTCTTGTGTGAATTCCTTCAAATCTCTGGAGTTTCAAAGTTCAAAGTTTAAGGCAAATTTATTATCAAATACATAAAACCATAAGACACAGAAGCAGAATTAGGCCATTTAGTCCATCAAGTCTGCTCCATAATCCCATTATCCCTTGCCATATCCTTTGGTGCCCTGACTGATCAGGAAAAGATTAACTTCCACCTTAAATATACCCACAGAGTTGGCCTTTACCAAAGTCTGTGGCAGAGCATTCCAGATTTACTACTCACTGGCTAAAAATATTCCTCCTTACGTCTGTTCTGAAGAGTCGTCCCTCAATTTTGAGGCTGTGCCCTCTAGTTCTGGATATCCCCACCAAGGGAAACATCCTCTCCACATCCATCCTATCTAGTCCTTTCAGCATTCGATAGGTGTCAATAAGATCGTCCCGCATTCTTCTAAATTCCAGTCAGTACAGACCCAAAGCTGCCAAACGCTACTCATATGTTAACCCCTTCATTCCCAGAATTAGCCTTGTGAACCTCCTCTAGACTCTCTCCAATGCTAACACATACTTTCTGAGATAGGAAGCCCAATGCTGTTGACAATACTCCAAGTGCATCCTGACTAGCATCTTATAAAGGCTCAGCATCATCTCCTTGCTTTTATATGTTATTCCCCTTGAAATTAATGCCAACATTGCATTTGCCTTCTTTACCACAGACTCGATCTGTGAATTAACCTTCTGGGAGTCTTGCATGAGGACTCCTAAGTCCCTCTACACCTCTGATATTTGAAGCTCCTCCCCATTTAGGTAATAGTCTGCACTATTGTTCCCTTTATCAAAATGCATAAACATACATTTCTCAATGTTGTATTTCAATCTGCCACTTTTTTGCCCATTCTTCTAATTTGTCCAAGACCTGCTGCAATCACATTGCTGCCTCAGCACCAGCTACCTCTCCATCTAAATTCGTATCATCCGCAAACTGGCACAAAACCATGAATTCCATTATCTAAATCATTGACAAACAACGTGAGAAGTAGTCTCCAAGTACCTCGAAACCTCATCCTTTATGATAGACGTTCCCAACCACTGAGGTTAGGCTAACTGGCCTTTAATTTCCTTTCTTTTGCTTTCCTCCCTCTTTAAAGGGTGAAGTGACATTTGAAATGTTCCAGTCCTCTGGGACTATGCCAGAATCAAGTGATTCTTTCCATTATCTCTTCAGCAACCTCTCTCAGGACTCTGGGATGTAGTCCATCTGGCCAGTGACTTATCCACCTTAAGACCTTTGAGTTTATCTAGCACTTTTTTCCTTTGTAGTAGCAATGGCTCTCACTCCTGCTCCCTGACACTCACGGACCTCTGGCACAATGTTAGTGTCTTCCACAGCGAAGACAGGTGCAAAGTACCCATTAAGTTCATCTGCCATTTCTTTGTCCTCCATTACTACCTCACCAGCACCATTTACCAGTAGTCCAGTATCAACTCTCACCTCCCTTATACTCTTTCTATAACTGAAAAAACTTCTAGCATCCTGCATTATATCATTGGCTAGTCTGCCCTCATATTTCATCTTTTCTTACATACGATATATATTACCATATACTGCCCTGAGATGCATTTTCTTGCAAGCACTTACAGGGAAAAAGAAATACAGCAGAATTTGATGAAAAAACATAGATGAATAGACAAGTACTGACAATGTGCAAAAGAAGACAAACTGCAAATAAAAATGATATTGAGAACGCGAGTTGTAAACGGTCCTTGAAAGTGAGTCAGTAGGTTGCAGAATCAGTTCAGTGTGGTGGCGAGTGAAGTTATCCACGTTGTTTCGAGAGCCTGATGGTTGAAGGGTAATAACTGAATCTGTTCCTCCTGCCTGATGGTGTTAGTGAGAAGAGAGCCTGATGGTTGAAGGGTAATAACTGAATCTGTTCCTCCTGCCTGATGGTGTTAGTGAGAAGAGAGCCTGTCCTGGAAGCTGAGGGTGCTCGATGATGGCTGCTGCTTTCTTGTGTCAGCACTCATTGTGCTCAATGGTGAGCATTTTTCCTGGGCTAGACCTGGCTGTATCCACCACTTTCTGAAGCCCTTTCCGTTACTGGGCTTTGGTGTTTCCATACCAGGGCATGACGCTACCAGTCCATCTAGAGAAGATTGTCAAAGCTTTTGGTGACATGTTGAATCTATGCAAACTTCTAAGAAAGCAGAGGTGCTACCACGTGTGAGATGATGTGTGTGAGTCTGGTTTAAGATGGTGCTGGTGAAACACGACAACGCCATACTGGCAGCAAACAAAACTACTATAATTATCACTCTTTTTTGGACAATGATCTCTGCAATCAATAGCCTGTAACTTTGCTTTCAGCGTTGAGCTTTTGAACCACCTGTACGACCTTGCAGGTACAGGACGGTCGCAGTGTGGTGTGTACGGGCCGAATTGAGGCGTAAGGGCCCCGGCCTGGCACCAAATAATGAGCTAACCTTTGGCGATTTAAGTGATGAGACAAATTGGAAAGGTCCGGTTGTCGGAGCCGAAGGTGAGGGATGGGCCATTGTCTGGCACGCTGCTCAGTGAGGTTTTATTCATTTCTGCGCTGAACTGTGGCCTGCAACTAACGGGATCCTGGTCCAACTGGCTCTGGACTCACATCTGTGAACTTTAGTTTAGATTAAGGACAGCTGGAAGACTATGATCACCCATGTCATATGACACGGCACATAATGATTCAAAGATACAAAATTTGAAACCAGAAGCACATCAAAACTTGAGCTACAGCATCCAATCCATGATGGTGGTGATGGCAATTCCCTTCTGTCCCTCACACTCATCAGATCCTTGGTTCTTCAGAATAACTGGAAGGATCTTTGAAGAAGTCATAAGGTATGTGTTTAATTTTTGTTCCATTTTTATAATATCTGGACTTTAACAATGTGCCGGGAGAACTCTGCAGGTCAAACAGCATCTATGGGAGGAAAGCAATTGTCGACATTTCGGGTTGAGACCCTACATCTGTTTGGTCCTGTTTGTTTTTTGCTCAGGGTTCCACATCTTCAGCTTTTTGTATCTCTGTCTCACGTTTAATCCTGTTGTTGCTGTCTGTGATGAGCCCACATTAGCCTTTGATAGTCTTATATTCCGACTGGCATTTCCACACATATTTAAAAGTTTTCTCTCAAATTCCACTCAATCTTTTGGTCCTTCCTTGCTGAATTCTGAAATGTTTCCAATCTTCAGGGATTAATTCTATTTCTGGCAACTATAAAGTATTTTCCTTTGATTTAATATAATCTTTAATTTCTCCTGCCTGTCCCCCCGTAGTTTCAACTGAGCAGTATTCCATTGACTTTAAGATATTTTAAACACTCATGCAAACACAAACATGTTTTATTTAAAGATTAAAATATTACTCACATACAAATTAAATACAGTAAAATGTGGTGTTTGAATCGAGAGAGAGAGAGAGAGAGAGAGAGAGAGAGTAAATGAGAGTGAGTGAGTGAGAGAGAGAGTAAGAGAGTGAGTGAGAGAGAGAGAGAGAGAGAGAGAGAGAGAGAGAGAGAGAGAGAGAGAGAGAGAGAGAGAGAGAGAGAGAGGGAGAGAGAGTAAGTGAGTGAGTCCAGGAGGATCCAAGAAGATAAAAGGAGAACAAAGATGTAAAACATTGTTAACTCTGATAAGAAGAAATGAACTTGTCTCTTATTTCCAAGGCCCTCTGTTAGTCGGGGTCAGCCGTGGATGTTGTGTCCTAGCTGTCTATGTGATACACAAGCCTGGTCAGTACAATATGGAGAGCAAGCTGTTGCTCACGCAGCAGGCTCCCCTCTCCTCGCATCGGATGAATCCAAAGGAATGGGTGAGACTGATACACACTGGCACCAGCAGTGTCGCAGGAGTTGCCAGTCAGTGTTGAACTCCAGCTCCGGATTTTTCTAGCGGGCTTTATACCAGAGTGGGGATAGCCGCAAGGCAGCAGAAGTTTGAGATCAGAGTTCTCTTTCTTTAACCATGGCTGACGAGCCCCGTCTGCCTGAAGCGACTGGTCTTGAGGCACCAGTAACCTGCCTTTGCCCCTTCTCTTGTCAGTAGCTAAGCCACACAGTAAAGTCAGGAGCTGGACTTGTTGTCAGAGGCTATTTGAGATGCATACCATTGGGATAACTTAATATGTAGTGCAAGCTTATCCCCACTAACACCCCCGAATCTAACAACCTTAAGGAACCTTGTCTATTTTGGAATGTAATAACGTGAATGAAAGCACAACAATGTGTGATACAAAACATGCAAATTACATGAGCAACTGTAATAAGATCCTATTTGAATGAGAATGATTGTCACTGTGCTTCATCAAGATTTAAAGGGACAATGTACTGTTGTCCTTTCAATAAACATATCATCTTTCATTCCAACTTCATCTCCTGGTCCTTCAGACTCCACATGCTGCCTCTTCTTCCTGACCTGTCTCTCTGTTTGACAGACAGACAGACAGACAGACAGACAGACAGACATACTTTATTGATCCCAAGGGGAAATTGGGTTTCATTACAGCCACACCAACCAAGAATAGTGAAGAAATATAGCAATATAAACCCATAAATAATTAAATAATAATAAGTAAATAATGCCAAGTGGAAATAAATCCAGGACCAGCCTATTGGCTCAGGGTGTCTGACACTCCGAGGGAGGAGTTGTAAAGTTTGATGGCCACAGGCAGGAATGACTTCCTATGACGCTCATTGTTACATCTTGGTGGAATGAGTCTCTGGCTGAATGTACTCCTGTGCCTAACCAATACATTATGGAGTGGATGGGAGACATTGTCCAAGATGGCATGCAACTTGGACAGCATCCTCTTTTCAGACACCACTGTCAGAGAGTCCAGTTCCACACCCATAACATCACTGGCCTTACGAATGAGTTTGTTGATTCTGTTGGTGTCTGCTACCCTCAGCCTGCTGCCCCAGCACACAACAGCAAACATGATAGCACTGGCCACCACAGACTCGTAGAACATCCTCAGCATCGTCTGGCAGATGTTAAAGAACCTCAGTCTCCTCAGGAAATAGAGATGGCTCTGACCCTTCTTGTAGACAGCCTCAGTGTTCTTTGACCAGTCCAATTTATTGTCAATTTGTATCCCCAGGTATTTGTAATCCTCCACCATGTCCACACTGACCCCTTGGATGGAAACAGGGGTCACCGGTGCCTTAGCCCTCCTCAGCTCCTTAGTCTTTTTCACATTAAGCTGCAGATGATTCTGCTCGCACCATGTGACAAAGTTTCCCACCGTAGCCCTGTACTCAGCCTCATCTCCCTTGCTGATGCATCCAACTATGGCAGAGTCATCAGAAAACTTCTGAAGATGGCAAGATTCTGTGTTGTAGTTGAAGTCCGAGGTGTAGATGGTGAAGAGAAAGGGAGACAGGACAGTCCCCTGTGGAGCCCCAGTGCTGCTGACCACTCTGTCTGACACACAGTGTTGCAAGCGCACGTACTGTGGTCTGCCACACTAGTTTAAATTTAAAGCAAATTGCTGGAGGAACTCAGCAGGCCACACAGCATCCAGGCAAAAGAGTAAACAGTCTACGTTTCGATCATTGAGTGTGTGTCTTCAGGCCTCTGTGCCTTCTTCCTGCTGTAGCAATGAGAGCAAGGCATGGCCTGGGTGATGGCGGTCCTTAAAGATGATCCTCAGTACATCTGAAGCTATGTTTAACTTTGCAGTTTGGTCCAGTCAGGCATTAGAGATGGAATATCACAAAGAACATTAAAGGTGCATCCTTATCCTTATCCTGAAAGAAAAAAACCCACACGAGTAAAAATGGCTGTGCTCTTTACAAAGGGTGGTGCTTTCATAGTGAAGGAACTAGTTGAGACAGGGCACATAAAATATTGATGACATGGAGATAATAGAAAAATTGGTTGAAGAAATTTAATATTTGATATTTCATTATTCCTTATTTCTTTACAATACACACTCAGTGGCCACTTTATTAGGTACCTCCTGTGTGCGGCCATTGATTGTTTGCTCGTGGTTTTCTGTTGCTGTTGCCAAACCACCTGAACATCCAATGTGTTGTGCATTCAGAGATGCTCTTCTGCACACCACTGTTGTAACACGTGGTTGTCTGAGTTTTTGTTGCCTTCCGGTTCGTTGGAACCAGTCTGACCTCTCTCATTAACAAGGCTTTTTCACCCACAGAACTGCCTCGTTGTGTTTTTTTTTGTTTTTTTTTGCAGTATTCTGGAGAATGTTGTGTGTGAAAATTCCCAGTTTCTGATCAGCAGATGGTTAGCCCGTCTAGCACCAACAAACATTCCACAGTTAAAGTCACCGAGCTCACATCTCTTCCCCATTCTGGTCTGAACAAACAACTGAACCTCTTGACCATGTCTGCATGCTCTTATGCATTGAGTTGCTGCCACATGATTGGCTGATGAGATATTTGCTCTAATTGTACAGGTCTACCTAATAAAGTGGCCATTGAGTGGGTGACAGGGCAGAGATTCGTCTGCACCAGAGGAGGTGTGAGGTGCTCCTTCCCTCCGCTAGCCTGCAGGTCACCCTTGGGCGAGGTGTAGCACCTGCTTAGCAGAACCAACCCCCCCACCCGCCCCCCCGATTAGGGTCATGTGAAGCCATGGGAGCAGGTGGTGGATGGCCGTACGAGCAGCCGGTGCAGATCACAAGTCCTGGTTATGTGACCACTGACGCCAGGCAAATGGTCTCTGAAGAGATTGACAGTGGGGCTCAGCCCAAGCTTGGAGGTAATGGTTCCTCTGTGTCTTCCTCGTACTAGATGAATTTATATATTTATTTCATTTATTTGGAGATACAGTGAGGAATATGCCTTCCCAGCTCAGAAAGCAGTGCCACTCAGCAGCCCACCTTTTTAACACTAGCCCGTGAAAGGGCAGAGTGACAAATGAGGAAGTGTTGTGAAAGGCTAGAATGAGAAGTGAGCTGATATCATCAATCAGGAAACGGCTGCTGGAATTTCTGGGACAGGTACTGAGGAATATCTTGTTGTTTTATATTTGTAATTAATTTATACCTGTTTTCACTTTGACATGAAAGAGCTTTTTCCTGTTGATCAGTGTCAAAAAAGCCAAATTAAATCCATTGCGATTGAATGTTGTAAAACAATAAAACATGAAAACTTCTGGGGGGGCGGGGGGGTGAGATGAATATTTCTGCTAGGCACTGTAATAGCATCAAGCTAACCGCTATGTTACTGTGGCCCAATTTTGAGGGAAGTACGTGAGGAGATTGTGGGGGTTCTTGCCTGACCATAATCTGTGAATGTTCTTTAGACTGTAGCGGAGGAAATGGAACAGCAAGTACTATCTGTTTGAAAAAAGGAAGGATATATTCAGAAACCATAGACCAATCAGTTTAATCTTGGAGGTAGGAGAGCTTTTGAAAAAATTGATTTGGGACAGGATCAGTACTTACTTGACAGGAAATGAATTCAGATTTAGTGAATGTACATTTGAAACGTACAGTAACATATGTCATTTGCATTAACAACATGCTGGGGGCTGTCTATAAGTGTTGCCACACCCTCATGTGACAACATAACTTGCCCAGAATACTCAGCAGAACAAGCTATAACGTACATCCCTGGGTCCCCTTCTCCTCCCACTCTCCTCTCTTATCAGATTCCTCCCTCTCCAGCCCTTTATCGTTCCCACCCACCAGGCTTCACTTTCAGGCTTGTCACAAACAAGCGAAACATCTACAGATGCTGGAAATCCGAGCAACACACAGAAAATGCTGGAGGAAGGGTCTCAGCCTGAAATGTTGACGGTACTTTTTCCACGGATGCTGCCAGGCCTGCTGAGTTATTCCAGAATTTTGTGTGTGCTGCACTTCCAGGCTTGTCCTCCTTCCCTTCCCACCACCTGTTTATTCTGGCATCTTCCCCCTTCCTTTCCAGTCCTGCAAAAGGTCTCCATCCAAAAAGTCTACTGTTCAACTATTTGCATAGATGCTGCCTGACCCACTGCATTCCTCCAGTATTTTGAATGAAACAAGGATTTTTTTTTCCCAATGTAGTGTGTAGCTGGAATTTGGAATGCCAATAATGCGGTGGGGACATACTACATTGTGGCCCTCCAGGGGAATTGTTACTGTAATTCCAAGTAAATTAATCTCCAAAGTCAAAGCCAAATTTGTTATCAAAGGATATATATGTAACCATATACTACCTTGAGATTTACTTTCCAGCAGGCATTTACAGAAAAATAAGGATCACAATACTTGTGACAATAATAAACTAACTTACCAATTTAAATATATGGCAAGGCCACAGTAAAGCTGGTGGAACTAATAAGATGTTTCAAATGAAAGCCAGTACAGAAGTAATGGACTGAATGGCTTAGTTCTGTGCTGTAACTGTCCTACACTTTTATAATTCTTCTGAAATTAACACCTATCACCTGCTTCCCCCCACCTCACCTTTTTGTTATTCTGACATCTTCCCCCTTCCTTTCCAGTCCTGATGAAGGGTCTCAGCCCAAAACATAGACTTGTTGTTCACCTCCATGGATGCTGCCTGACCTGCTGAGTCCCTCCAGCACTTTGTGTGTGGTATTTAAGGAAAGCAAGTTTAGCTTTGCGCAAAATATTGCGCCATGGTAGGGAACATGCAGTGCTTAACCATTAGCACCAACTACATGCCCCTTCAAGATTCAAATTCCAATCCATTCAATGCAAATCCCAAGCAGTGTGCATGCCCCTTTAAGACAGATAGCACGTGACTCTGCTTGCCCTCGTGATCCCCCCTTGCCACGTTCAAGCATGATGTCAGCGCCCTCCTAGCCCACCCCCTCAACCAAACCTGCTGCAGCGCTTGGCCCGCCCTGCGCCTCGCTCCAATTGGTCCGAGGTGCGCAGTGGCGGAAAGCTGTTGGCCAGTGGCGCCGTCCGTCAAGCCGGGTAGGTGGGTAGGTGAAGACAAACTTGAGCCGAGCAGCTGAGCGATCAGCTGGCGAGGAGCCGCCATCTTCGATAAATGAGAGGCGATCGCAGCCGACGCTACATCCACAGCCCTCGGAGGAAGCCTTGAACCCCTCTCTTTTACCCCCCGTGAAATGTCAGCCATGAACCCCGAGTAGTAAGTAACCGGGGGAGGGTGGGGAGCAGGTGACCGGGCTGATGTCTCCCTCGGCCCGGAGTGGCTCCTTTCATAAACTTGCAATTGGAAGCAGTGTCTTAACATAAATCGTTCTGGAAGGAAAACGGTACACCGTAACTATTTAAAGTTTGCGGAGGTTAGGGGTTTATTCTTTAAGAAGTTGTATCTGTATTGGTGAAGGTAACGCCAGCTTCCATTCCGGGCTGCTGCACCTTATGTTTTAGTTATAAGCTTTGCCCTGTCAACCTGGGGCTGAGCTGTATCTGGTTTCCGCTCTGATGCAAGCAGGGGGATGGGATTTGGTTTTAATTGTACCGCCTTACACCAATCCATGGGTGTCTGTGCACGGCTTCGTTGTGCTGCTCCCCCAAAATGGGCTTGTCCGTTCCACTGTTAATCGGATGGTTTAATGTCACCTCCCGGAATTGTTGTTCAGCCTGTATTGATTAATTGTGTAAATGACCCGGTGATACAAAAAGGCTCACCAGTCAGACCAGAGGCTGTGATCTGTTAATTTAACCCCACCCAATTTATCAGGTTAGCAAGTTATCAGGTGAAGGTATCTTGATGTCTTCTATTAAGTACACGGAGAGGCTTCAGCTTTTGTTTTCCGTTTTGTATTTTATTATTATGAAAACTACTTCTTCAGGAATTTGGTTAGCCTTCTACATGCTTTCACATTGTGGGGGAGGATTGTGATAAATGTTCTTGATATGAAATATTGATGTTTACCTTGCAAGTTGTAACCTGACCTACTGAGTTCCTCCAGGATTTTGTGTGTTGTTCCAGCATCTGTCAGTCCTGAAGAAGGGTCTTGGACTGAAATTATCTATTTCCATTGATGCTGCCTGACCCCTCCAGCATTTTTGTGTGTGTTGCAGTTTCTTACAGATACTCTGTTTGGTTCCTCTAATGTATTTAAGCCTATTAGAACATTGAAATGTATAACACAGGAGCAGACCCTTTGGCCCACAGTCTTATGCTGAACCAGTTAGAAAGCAAATTGAACACTATCTCTCCTCCCTACGTGATGTCCAAATCCCTCCATCTTACTTGCATCCATGTGCCTGTCTATAGAATGTAGAGTTACACTTGATAACTGCTGAAGAGTCCAGGCCTAAAATGTTCCTTCACTTCCGTAGATGTTGCTGGACCCACGGAGTTCATCCAGGGTTTTGTGTGTGTTGCTCTGGATTTCCAGTATCTGCAGAATCTCTTGTGTTTATATATTTGAACCCTCTTGTGTACATTGAGCATATTTTTAAGTTTACATTTGTAATAGTTTGGTTGCCCACAACCTATGTTTTTAAAATGGCATTTATTGTAGGAGCAAACACGCGGAAATCTGCAGATGCTGGAAATTCAAACAATACACACAAAATGCTGGTAGAACACAGCAGGCTAGGCAGCATCAGGCTAGGCCCATTTATTGTAGGATGTGCTTTCCCTTGTGGATATGAAAATGTTTGATGCAACATTGTTTTGTGTATAGGATAATTGTAGAGGTTATGTTGATTTGAATAGAGTACAGAAAACAATTCTGTACCAGGAAGTATTGTTTGATATAATTTCCTTTCTACAAGCTCCTGTGGGCATTGGTGTAAGCTCAGGGGTTCCCAGTCTTTATGCCATGGACCAATAACATTAAGTGAGGACCCTACATTGGGAACCTTTGGTGTAGGTCATCTGGATATTTCCAGTTATTCTGCTGGTTTAATTATCGATTTCCAACAGAATTCCCCTTTGTTGTACCAGGTTTAAGTTTTTGTTTGGGGGGGGGGAGAGATGGGGATGTTAGGGATATAGTATTTGACATTTCTTGGGCTTTCTGGTATAAATAAACACCAAATCAGACTTGTACAGCAGCTCCTCAGTAGAGTTAGTGTCATGACAATTGCTCCTTATCAAAGTTGTGTACTTTCAGGTGAGCCTTTTATCTATGTGGGAGTGTTGCCATCAGTGATTTAAATATGTTAATGAAGTGGAGTAGCCAACAGGTTTATCTGCTTAAGTGCTTTTTACATACAAGCCGTTTTTTTTGAAATTGTGATCAGATTTTTCTGGTTTTAAAATTGTGTTGCTGGTTTTCTGGTGTATTATATTTTGGGATTATGTTCCTGCATGGAGAACTGGAAAATGTGTATTTTGCACCTCTCTCATACTCCATGCCTTGTTAACAAGGAATACAATGGAGAGTTCCATTATGGCTGAAGATGAAAATTCTTAATATTGCTTAACTAGGAGCCAATGTAAGTCTGCCTTGGTGCAAGCTTGATCATGGCCCCCACAATTTCTAATCAAGTTCCATGTTGGACTGTGGAATGCTCCAAAACAGTTCGGTCTAGGTGTATAGAGGCGACACAGTAGTGTAGTGGTTAGCACATTGCTTTACACAGCAGCAATCACCAGTCCATGTTCAATTCCTGCCGCGGTCTGCGAGCAGTCTCCTTGTGACTATCGGTTTCTCCAACGTTCCAAAAACGTATGGGTTAAGGTTAGTCAGTTATCAGCAAGCTATGTTAGCACTGGATGCATGATGACGCTTGCAGCACATCCTTGCTCATTTGACACAAATAATTTCAATGTATGTCTTGATGTACATGTGACAAAGCTAATATTTGATTGTTATGGATGAAGGTATTGGCAACAGGTGTGTTGAAGCAGATCTGGAGTTGTGTTGTAGGGGTGGAAATGTGATGGAAATTCATTTTGGAGTCTATCAGGGTTATTCTTGTACATGGAAGCAATGCGGTGGAGGTTTGCTAGGTGATTCCTTGGTTGATGAACTTCGAAGAATGAGAGATTTTATTAAAGATCTGAGTCCTGATGAAGGATTTCAGCCCAAAATGTCAACTAAGTACTCTTTTCCATAAATGCTACCCGGCCTGCTGAGTTCCTCTAGCACTGTGTGGTGATCTTATTAATGAATGTTTTGTGTGATTTGGATGGTAGGTACTGATTTTCCCTAATGGTGTCTCCAGAACTAGAGGACCCAGTTTCAGAAGGGTTGCTAAGAAGATGTGAAGCTCTTGGGGTTGTTACTGCTTGGAGTTCTCTACCTGAGCTTTCAAGTTGGATACTGACAGATACTTGGATTAAATGGCGATGAGGAATGTGCAGAACAGTGGCTTATTGAGGTTGAGATTACAGCTGATCCAGTTGTATTGAATGGCGTAACGATTTGATGGGCAGATTTGGCACTCTTGTGAGCTTGCAAATCCTGATGGCCAGGAAGTAGGCATTCTACAATTGATATGTTCAGGGATGAGATAACATCTCAAAATATCAAACTGACAACAGTAAGAGTCTTGTTGAATAAGCTAAATGATAGGTGTGGGAGAGAAGCAATGTGCACCTGTATTGGATGTGTTCATTTCACCTACCAATGAATGTTTTACTTTCCAGTTTGTTACTGTGAAATTAGCACAAAGGTTTAATAAATGGTGTATTTGTGGCCTTAATCTAACATGCAAGCTGTCAGCGGAGAGCAAGGTTTGTAACTGTTTTTACTGCTGAAAACCTGAGCCATATTAACAGCTTTAACTTTGGAAAAACTGAAGTGAAATTGAAGTTTGAAATGGAGAATTCTGAAAATGCTCATGATGGGGATTTTCACTATAAACACTCGCGTTGTGCAGATCAGCTGTGTTGGCACAGACACTAAGAACAGGAGCTGAGAATAGTTAAAACCATTTCTGACAGTAGTAGGCTGTTGAAACTTACCTGGAAGCCACTTGCTTCGCATTCTTTGTGTAATGCTAACTAATGAGCACTTTCACAGTAACTCAGCACTTAAATATTTTGTCTCCCTATTGTGCTGGTGGTAATGTAGTTTAGAACTGCAGCCAGGGAGATGGAGTCTTTTTTTTAGGGTGGTGTAAAGGGGTCTTGGGTTAAAAATGATGCTGGTGGATGAAGACACAACCTTTGGGTGTCAAAAGTTGCTTCCAGCCTCAATGGCTCTTGTAGTAAAATGGCACCTCACAGATCTGTATTTTGACACTAAGCCACAGGTTGTGCCAGTTCTGGAGATGGTTGGAGAATGGTTGTGCAAAGAGGTGACAGAAAACACTGAGAAAACTGAAATGAGTTCTGGAAATACTTGGTACATCAAATGGCAACTAAGAAGAACAGTTATACCACAGGGCGGCACAGAAGTGTAGTGGTGAACACAACGCTTTACAGTACAGGTGACCTGGGTTCAATTCCTGCCACTGCCTGTAAAGAGCTTTTGAGTTCTCCCTGTGACCAGGTGGGTTTCCTCTAGGTGCTCCTGTTTCCTCCCATGGATCAGTGATCTTCTGGTTAGTAGGTCAATTGGTCAATGTAAATTATCCTGTGATTAGGCTACAATTAAATTAGGGGATTGCTGGGCATTGTGGTTCGATGGGCCTGTTTTGCTGTGTATCTCAATAAATAAATTCTATGGTTATTTCTGACAAGCTGATTATCTGAGGTTTAGAATTTTTGATTGCTGAAGCTTTCCTAAAGATGTCCCTTCAAATTGAACAGGGATTTACCAGAGATGTATAGGGTTCACAGTGGGAGAAGGGTGAAGAATAAAACAAATAATTGGAAGCTCAAGGATGCTTTGTACACTAGTATTTTGTGAAGTGGTCACCTTATCTGTATTTAGTCTGGAGGGGATCACAATGAGTACTGAATCCAGACAATACCGGGCTCCACCCAATCTCAGACATGCCCTCTCACTGTATCAACCCCTTCTGGCATAATCCCTGAGGTTTGGCTTTCCAACTCTGTTCACTGACCCAAAGATCACTGTTTTCTCCATCGTTCTCTTGAGAGTGTACGTTTTGAATTTCCAGAAACTGCATTTTTCTAACTAGAGGTATTAGTGAAGGTAATTAGCTTGACTATTGAATGAAAGATGTTAATAATGGAGCAATTGCCAATTTGATGTGGAAGAGTCTAAGCACGTAGTGATTAGGAATGAAGTGAGTGCATGAAGTAGAAAAGCGTGGTGCAACTTGAGATCCTTAGACTGTGTATTACTCTTACGACCTGGCCTATCTCACTCTTAATATCTGCTGCCAATAGATTGAAAAGGGGAGATGAGATGAAGGAATTTTCTTTTGGCTAGAAGTGTAAAATTTGCTGCATAGCTGAAGGTTACAGCAGTAAAGTAAATCATAAACATAGGACAGTGTGCAGATGCTGGAAATCCACAACGCAGATTGCTGGAGGAACTCAGCAGGTCAGGCAGATCCATGGAAGTGAACAAGTAGTCGCTGTTTTGGGCTGAGGCTCTTCAGGACTGAAAAGGTAGGAAGATGCTTGAGCAAAAAGTTGAGGGGAGGGGAAGGTGGATAGGTGAAGCCAAGTGGGTGGGAAAAGTAAAAGACTGGACAAGGAATCTGATGGGAGAGGAGAATGGACCATAGGAGAAAGTGGCCTAAGTGTAACAGCTGCCCATTCATCTACATTCAGGGCTCCAAACAGTCCTTCCAGGTTTGGCAATACTTTGAAAATCTGTTGAGGTTCTCTATAATGTCCAGTGCTCCTGATGCAGCCTCCTCTACGTTGGTGAGATCTGTTGTAAATTGGAGGGCCACTTTGTTGTGCACCACCTCCATTTGCCAAAAGTGGGGCTTCTCAGTGGCCTTTTTAATTCCCATTCCTCTTCCACCATGTTGGTCTCCTCTTGAGCCAAGGTGAAGCTCCCCTCAGGACGGAGGAGCATCATCTCGTATTCCATCTGGATAGCCTCCAGTCTGATGGTATGAATATTAATTTCTCTTTCTGGTTTATATAATTTAAAAAAAATCCCTCCCCTCTTCTCACCACTCTGGCATTTTACCTCTTCTCACCTGCCTATCCTTTCCCCTGGGTTGTCGTTACCCCCTTTTTTTTTCTCTTGAGTTCCACTCTCCTATCATATTCTTCCTTCTCTAGCCTTTAACCTTTCCCATCCACATCGCCTTCTAGCTAGCCTCCTTCCTCCCTTCCCTCCCTCTACCTTTTTCTTCTGGCATCTTCATCCTTCCTTTTCATTCCTGAAAAAGGGTCTTGGTCCAAAATGTCAACTGTTAAATCATTTCCATAGATGCTGCCTGACCTGCTGAGTTCATCAGCTTTTTATGAAAGTAAATCCATAGTTTCAGCAACTGAACCAGATTAACTAGGCTTGAACTCTACTAAGCAACATTACTGTCTGAGATTTGCCTCTTACTTTTAGTATTGAGTAAAGTGGTTTTTGTGAAGGTATGTTTGAAAACTCAACTAGAGAACAGTTGTCATACTTTACTATTTTCCTTTATGCCCAAAATGGGGTTAAGATTACATTTTGATCAGTTTGCAGCACCAGGTAAAGTTCATTAGAAAAGAATGGAATTTTCTAAGTACATTTTGTAGTAGTTAATTTTGAATATACCAATGCTGGTTTAGATTAGCTTTTACCTAAATCAGCACGTCAACACTGAGTAGATAGTAATTTTGGCATGATTTTTTTGTATCTGTGCTCAGGTGGGACAAGAGCAGAGGAGGGAATACCTTGGTTGTTGCCCAGATATTTGCATTGTCATTTTTGGCAGAAACGGTCGTTCAACTTTGGTTCAAATTCCAGATGTAACAGGATGTAAGGGTTGGATGTTGTAACTCGGTTTTAACTTTGCTAAATAATTGTACCGGTTTAAAGACCATTCGAGTTGCATTCTTGGACCGTGAAGCACTTTGCAGGTGATGCACAGTTGAAAGTAAAATAAAACTGCTAGCTAGAGCAGGGTTCCCAACGTAGGGCCCACAGACCCATCGGTTCATGGTAGGGGTCCATGGCATAAAGATCGGGAACCTCTGTGCTAGAGAATTCTGATAGGGTAGGCAACATCTGTGGAGGCAGAGGGGCAATTATTTTTTTTGGGGTTGATGCAGGGTCTTGACCCAAAACTCCAGCTATCCTTTAACCTCCACAGATGCTGCCTAACTTACTGAGCTCCTGCAGTGTCGTCTCTATATTGCAGGGTTGAGTGTACAGCTGAGATAGTGTGAACCAATACACATCCTGATGAAAGATCTTGGCCCAAAATGTCAACTGTTTATTTCTTGCTGAGTTCCTTCAAATTGGCTTGATACCCTTTTTTGAAACTTCAGCACTTGTATTGCAGTACATTTCACAATTTGTGTGATCTGAAAATCAAAGCTGAAGCAAGTTCAGGGACGCAATTGTATGACTGAGGAAGCTAGCAATAGTTAAAGCCTTCAGTGCTCTTTTAGGAAGGAAGTCCATGTGACTTGGAGGAAGGGCTGATCTTTCAAGTTAAATGCTGATGGGAGTGAGGGTTGTAGGCAGTGAGCAGATTGAGTAGTATCTAGAATATTTGCAGCATTGCCTTTTGTGGTTTTTATGATTAGAATTTTGATTTTTCTGGAGGCTGGTTTATGTAAATATAGAATAGAAAGACTTGTAGTGATCCTGTTCTGTAAACTTTGGTCAGAGCTTGATTGCCTGGAATAGCCTCATTATACCTGTTAGTACTGAGCATGTGCAAGGCAATCTCCAAGTTTAACCATTTTCAATACACAATGGTATTCCAATCAACCTCCTGGGGCCACCATCAACTGAAATCAAACTGTACCAACCATCCGGAGGGACCATCCTACACAATCAGGAAAGCTCACCAAAGGCACTATCTGAGGAGGCTGAAGAGAGCTGGATCTGTACTCGTGTCCTTCTATAGATGTGCATTAGAGAGTGTCCTGACATGCTGCATCATTGCAAACTATGGAAAGTGCAATGCAGTGAACAGGAAATTTCTGCATCGGCTAGTCAAACTGATGCCCTGGATAGTGAGTGACTTTCAGTGATGACTGCTACTGCCTTAAGACACCACTTCTGGAAGATTTCCTCTGGTGGGAAGGATTGTACCTGTGTTGCTAGCTGGGTCTGCAACCTAGCAGCCTCTTGCGATCTTGTGCATTGAAGCCTTCATACCATGCTATGACACAATCAGTTAGTATGTTCCCCACTGTATATAGAAATGTCAGTCATTTACATTGGAAATCCTCAAACTCCTAACGGTGATCTATTAGCATGCCTTGATTATATCAATAGGCTGGGCACAGGATGCAACCTCAGATGTTGACACCCAGGAACTTGAAGCTTGCTCACTCTTTCCACTGCTGGCTTCTGAATGAAGATTGTGTGCTCTCCCAATTTCCCCTTCCTGAAGGCTGCAATCTCATCTTGCTGACATGCAGTGCTATTTGCATTGTCACTCAGCCAGCCGAACTTACTCCTGTACTTTTGTTGCTGTGAGATTTTACCAGCAACTGTGTTTACATGAACTTAGATGGTGTTTGACCAGTGTAGAGAGTACAGCAGTAGGTTAAACACTGCATTCAAGCTGAAGCTGTTTAATGCATGAAGAAAAAGTTATAGCTGAAGCAATGTGTAACAGGACACAAGCCCCACATACCTTTTTTTTTGAACCAGTTATTTTGTCTGTGATTGGGGTTCTACAGAAGCTTTAATCTTCCTGTATATTAAATTTTTGGTTCAACAGGGAGTTGTCCTCTCAGCAATATGGGCTTCCAGACTAGTGAAACTAAAGCTGCTTACCCACAGAAGCACATTCTAACTTGATTAGTTTTCAGAGTTTTGACCTCCTGTACTAGTAGAGATCCCCGAAGCAGATGTGAAGGGCTTGTTTTTTTTCTCTCTGTAGGAGGCAGAGCTCCTGCTTTCTTGTATTATTGGAAGCTTGATGCAAATTAATGCAAGAAGTAATCTACTTTTAAGTGATTTTGAAAGCAAAGCCTTTCAAGTGTATGGAACAAAGTTCTATGTGAGCTTGACTATCTTTGCAGGAGCTGCAGATTATGGTTCAGTGATGATCTCATCTAATGATTATCACAGCCCAGATATTAAATAGTAAATGTCCAACTGAACAATCTAAAGTGTACAACAGTTGAACACTCTGTACCGCAAGTTCAAATCATTTGGGTAATATTTCAGCTGAAAATTGGATTTTAAAAAAATCAAATCTTCTTGAAAGGTGGAGGGGTTTGGGACAAATCCTAGAGCTTGAGGCTTAGTAGGAGCCATCATATTTTTACTGTCAGAACTCTTCAAACCCCTGCCATCCACAATACCAGTGCTACTTATTGTACTCCATTGATTGCAGATGCTGTTGTAATGTTGGCACTAATCTCCAAATCAAGCCTCTGTGGCAATTGACTTATGGATGACTGTGCATTTTGTAAATGTGCAATACTGTGGACATTTCATAGATGGAAGTCAGAGATGGCATGTCAGGTCAGGTGGAGGATGTGATTTTATTTTTAACTTTGTAGTTCCAGATCCAAGTATCTTTGAATTTGAAAGCCAAGGTGATCCAAAGTGGTGGCTCAATTGTAATATTAGGTACTGGAACTCCCAATAAATGGACTAGAGTTCAGTAGTTACATTTGCACAGAATGGGAAACTACAAAATAAAAAAGTATGTTAAACATTTTGTCAATTCTAGAATGCTTGGGACTTATTGTAGGTACCTTTGTTTAGGTGTGATGGTAAATGGAGTTAAAATTGTTCACGGCTAGCAATTGATAACTGTTGGGAGGAATTAAATAACCCAGCATTGTAATGGGAAGACCTGTGGGAGTCTGTTTAGCTGGAGGTGGATGAGTAGGATCTAGACATCAAATTCTCTTTTAATTGAATTGACTTTATTTCTTGCATCCTTCACATGAGTAAAAAATGTTTGCATTGGGTCTCCATCTAAATGTGCAATTTATAGTATTTTGATACAGGCAGTCCCCAGGTTACAAATGAGTTCCATTCCTGAGTCCGTCTAAGTTGGATTTGTACGTAAGTTGGAAGAGTACATCGGGTATTATTTAGCATCAGTTAGTCAAACATTTGTCTTGGTATATAGTATATGTATACCAAGTGGAACAGCTTGTGCTTGAGCCAACCAGGAACGAGGCTATTTTGGACTTGGTGATGTGTAATGAACAGGAATTGATAAGTGATCTTGAAGTAAAGGAGCCATTAGGAAGTAGTGATCATAACATGATAAGTTTTTATCTACAATTTGAGAGGGATAAGGGCAGATCAGAGGTGTCAGTGTTGCAATTAAATAAAGGAGACTACGGAGCCATGAGGGAAGAGCTGGCCAAAGTTAAATGGGTGGATGCCCTGGCAGGAAAGGCAGTGGATCAGCAGTGGCAGATATTCTTGGGGATAATACAAAAGATGCAAAAGCAGTTCATTCCAATGAGAAGGAAGGATTCAAAGAGGGGGAAGGGGCCACAGTGGTTGACAAAGGAAGTCGGAGATTGTATAGCATTAAAGAAAAAGAAGTATGACAGGGCTAAGATGAGTGGGAATACAGATGATTGGGAAAGTTTTAAGGAACAGCAGATCTTAACTAAAAAAGCAATATGGAGAGAAAAAATCAGGTATGAGCTCAGTCTAGCCAGGAATATAAAAGGGGATAGCAAAAGGTTTTTTAGCTATGTGAAGAGAAAGAAAATAGTTAAGAACAATGTTGGCCCCTTGAAGAATGAATTGAGAGAAATTGTTATGGGAAACAGGGAAATGGCAACAGAATTTAATGCGTACTTTAGATCTGTCTTCACCAGGGAGGACACAAGCAATCTCCCAGATGTATGGATGGGCCAGGGTGATAAGATATCAGAGGAATTGAGACAGATTGACATTAGGAAAGAAACTGTGATGAGTAGACTGGTAGGACTGAAGGCTAATAAATCCCCGGGTCCAGATGGTCTGCATCCGAGGGTTCTAAAAGAGGTGGCTCAGGAAATTGCGGATTCATTGGTAATCATTTTCCAATGTTCCTTAGATTCAGGATCAGTTCCTGAAGATTGGAAAGTGGCTAATGTTATCCCACTTTTCAAGAAGGGAGGGAAGGAGAAAACGGAGAACTATTGCCCTGTTAGCCTAACGTCAGTCGTGGGGAAGGTGCTTGAGTCCATTATTAAGGACGAAATAGTGGCATATCTTGATGGCAGTAATAGGATTAGGCCAAGCCAGCATGGATTTACCAAGGGCAAATCATGTTGACTAATCTGTTGGAGTTTTTTGAGGGTGTAACAAGGATGTTAGACGAGGGTAAGCCAGTGGATGTTGTGGTCCTAGATTTTCAGAAGCCATTCGATAAGGTGCCACATAGGAGATTGGTGAGTAAAATCAGAGCTCATGGCATTGGGGGCAGGGTTTCAGCATGGATAGAAAACTGGTTGGCAGATAGAAAGCAAAGGGTAGCAGTGAATGGGTGTTTCTCGGACTGGCTGGAGGTGACTAGTGGGGTACCACAGGGCTCTGTATTGGGACCACAGCTCTTTACGATTTATGTCAACGATTTAGATGAGGGCATTGAAAACTATATCAGCAAGTTTGCTGACGATACTAAACTGGGTGGCAGTGTGACATGCGAAGAGGACGTTAGGAGAATACAGGGAGACTTGGATAGGCTGGGTGAGTGGGCAGATACTTGGCAGATGTCATTCAATGTGAATAAATGTGAAGTTACCCACTTTGGAAGCAGGAACAAGAGGGCAGAGTATTGTCTGAATGGTGTAGAGTTAGGTAAGGGAGAAATGCAAAGAGACCTAGGAGTCCTAGTTCATCAGTCAATGAAGGTGAATGAGCAAGTGCAACAGGCAGTGAAGAGGGCAAATGGAATGTTGGCCTTTATTACAAGGGGAATTGAGTACAAGAGCAAGGATGTCCTTTTGCATTTGTACAGGGCCCTGGTGAGACCACACCTGGAATATTGTGTACAGTTTTGGTCTCCAGGTTTAAGGAAGGACATTCTGGCAATTGAGGAAGTGCAGCGTAGATTCACTAGGTTGATTCCTGGGATGGCAGGGCTGTCTTACGCAGAGAGATTGGAGAGATTGGGCTTGTACACGCTGGAATTGAGGAGATTGAGAGGGGATCTGATTGAAACGTTTAAGATAATTAAAGGATTTGATAGGATTGAGGCAGGAAATACGTTCCAGATGTTGGGAGAGTCCAGTATCAGAGGGCATGGATTGAGAATAAGAGGTCAGTTATTTAAAACAGAGTTGAGGAAAAACTTCTTCTCCCAGAGAGTTGTGGAGGTGTGGAATGCACTGCCTCAGAAGACGGTGGAGGCCAATTCTCTGGATGCTTTCAAGAAGGAGCTAGATAGATATCTGATGGATAGGGGAATCAAGGGATATGGGGACAAGGCAGGGACTGGGTATTGATAGTGAATGATCAGCCATGATCTCAGAATGGCGGTGCAGACTCAAGGGGCCGAATGGTCTACTTCTGCACCTATTGTCTATATTGTACCTTTCTATGCATATAAAACTTAAGAAACGGATGTATTTCAGTAATTAAGCCACTGCGTTGCTTAGTAATAATTGTAGTTTTCATCGTGGCAGGGTCTTTCAGATGCTTCATTATTCTCACTTTATCCTTTAAAATTGTTCTGATCGTTGACCCACTGTAGCCTAATGCTTTTCCAATGGCATTTCACCTCTTTCCAATCACTTTATTATTTCCACTTTATTTTCAATTGTGATCGTTTTCTGTTAACGGAACAGAAACATTGCGGGCAGCAGGTCCCGAGCTCCGCTGGGTCCTAAAGTCCACCACACTGAGATGGGTTAAATGGGACAAGTGGGGTGTTGCTGACTGGAAAGTGGGGGATCAGGGTGAATCTTGCTAAGAAAAATTTAAGCCAAATGCAAAGTTACACACTCAACCCAGTGTCAATAGCAACAACTTAAAATGGCGGATGGCATTCTCCTTCCTCAGTTCGTAAGTGTGAGTTGTTTGTAAGTTGGACATTCGTAACTTGGGGACTGCCTGTAGTATATACAACAGGATAGTCAATATACAGTTGAGCCAGCATGTATTAATCAGTGTGGCCTGATGGATGAAGCTGTCCTGGAGCCTGTTGGGTCCGGGCTTTTATGCCGAGGTACCGCTTCCTGGATGGTGGCAGCTGGAACTGTTAGTGGTTGGGGTGATTCAGGTCCCCAGTGATCCTTCAGGCACTTTTTACACACTGTCTTTGTAAATATCCTGAATAGTGGGAAGTTCACATATACAGATGTGCTGGGCTGTCCACACCACTCTCTGCAGAGCCCTGTGATTAAGCTTGATTACCATCAAGTTGAAGCACCAAGATACAACCCATTCCACCAGCAGCTATTCATGTCCATCTGTGAACTTAGTCCAAAGTCAGGACTCAAATTGATGCTGAACTTGTCCTTTGTGCCTTGAGCTTTCTGGAACATGGCAAATTGGAAACAAAGATGAACTGAATTACTAGCTGAGTGTTCCATTTAAGCACTTATTGTAAATCAGGGGTTCCCAACTTTTTAATGGCATGGACCAATACCATTAACTAATGGGTACATGGACCCCAGGTTGGGAACCCCTATTCTAAATGATCAACCTTTATGTGAAAATAACTGAAGCCAGTATATAACTCTCCTGATCGTGCATCTTGGCTGGACCTCTGGGTTGAAGGTCAAGGACTGAGGGGCTTCAAACCTCTATCAGAAACCCGTATACAGTCTCTTGTTCTGTTATAGTATGGTGATTACTTTCCCTTGCCTACAGCTATTCCTTTTTGATGTTTAAGCATAATTTCATTTCCCTACTGTCTTTGTAGGCCTTCTAATCAGCTGCAATCTTTGCTATGTTTGGGCTTGTCTTTATGGAAGGTCAATTGCCCAAAGAGTTGTGATTGAATATATGTACTCAATAACTCCTGTGAGGTGCTAAATTTGTACAGGGGCAAATAGTGCAGTAAGGAATCTGTTTTTAATGAACAGAAATTTGAAATCCTGTGTTACTGGCAATTGGTTATTCTGACCTTCAGGAATTAATAATGGCCCTTTGTATGGATTGGCATCCTTACTGACCTCTATCACAATCTAAGTTGCTGATGTGCTTCAGTGTTTTATAATTTGATTTGCTGTAATTTGAAGTGAGCTGATTATACAGTATAGACACGTGTTCTTACTATGTGTAAGTCTAGTGTTTAAATCAAAGGACATAATTGAGTTCCAAGCTATTTCTCAAAGTTTGCAAGTTATCCTGGGCATCTTTTCAAATGGCAACAAGAAGAACAGTGTGAAAAGCTGCCGTAAGACTATCTCTTGATTTAATAATGCCAATGTACTTTTGCCTGATGGGCTTTCATTAATATGACACCTAAATATGTCATTATGTGCAGCAATCTTTGCTGTAAATAAATAAAAACTCTTTTTACAATGTTGGAAATGCATGAGACGAGCAATATAGAGAAACTAGTGGTCCCAGGACCTCCTCACAGGCTGAGATTGGAGTTATAAAATGAGCTTGCAATAGTCAGGCAGGAACAATTAATGGCAATAAAGCTATTGGTTTGGTAAAAGCCAGTGAACAGGTGATGGATCTGGAGGTTGTACACATAGGAATATTCTGCTATTTTGGATATGTTTTAAGATGAGCTTTCTGCAAAGCTAGCTTGAAATGTGCTTGGCATCCATTTGGAATGGTAGTCCATGGGTTGTTTGAATAGGATGGAGAAGGAGATGGCCATCTTTACACTAAAATAACTTCCTAACCTGTAGTGTATTAAATTGTTGAATAGCAGTTTCATTTAGTGTAAAGAGTGAACTTTTTTGTATGGTTTAGACCCTTGTCCAAACTATGTACAACAGTGCTTTACTCAGTGCAATGTTTTGTGCAAGGTCTAAAGTTCAAATAAATGTTATTAAAGTACATGTGTGTCACAATATGATACCCTTTCTTAATTTTCTTAACAGGCATTTAAATCAATGAGAAAAATGACTCAAGGTGGACAAATAATCAATGTACAAAAGTGAAAATTAAAAATAGTAATAAGTAATCAATATTGAGAGTTGTAGATTCTGTGAAGCCTCTACAGTGTTTTTTTGCTTGATGTCATCCACTGCAGCCAAGGAAGACCCCAGTTTGTGATGCTTGTTCATACCACTGGACCTGTACTTCTGAGGTTGAGAGGGTGGAACTGCCCCAGTGCAATGGCTCTTTCATTTTAAAAACACCCGCATAGGTGTCATTGTTCATCATGTCCGACAATTACCAATACTGACTTGATGACTAAAAGCATCCTTGCGGTACACCTGACTAAAGGCATTGTGAAAGACTGGGAGGTGACTCTAAACTTCATGTTCCCCTTAAAGTGCATCCTTCTTTAAAGTACAATTGATTAGATTCTGATAGAATTGAATGGTTGACTGGGAAGGTGCTTGCAGTGTTGGAAGTAAGTTTCAAAGTGTAGCTGTGGCAATCCTTTGGCAAGAAACTACATGTACTTCTGATTTGTGGAGTTCTGAAACATTATGCAGGATGGAGCTTCTAAGACTATCTTTTGAAATGTCAATCAGTAAAGCAACTGCTCTTTCTAGTCTACACCCTGATTTAGAGTAGTGGTGATCAAACTTTTAACACCATTCTAGACCTTAATTGCTGTTTATCACCATATCATTGGGACTTAATACTGAACTTGGAGACGATCTACAACTCCAAATGCCTATGGTGATGTCAGTGGTGTGCTTTTAATATCGTTATACACCCATCCCACCCTGGACACTCAGTTCAATCTCCTGACATCTGTTTGGGATCTCAAACATCTTGGCCAACACAGTAAGGCTGAAAAACAGCTTTAAGGGCTGTTGTGCAGATGAAGGTCATCTTGCTTCCTCACCTCAGCTTGCCAATATCCTTTGTTATGGACCATCATAGTCACTCATTGCTTGCAAATATGGAGATGATTTTTTAATTAAGCTGTACCACATGCATTGTAATGTGTTTGCACAGCCTGGGGTAGCTCTGCAATCTCATTGTCCTGAGCAGTGACAAAGTTCTATGCTATTCCAGTGGATGAGATGCTGGGATTGGTTAGTGAACACGTGACATTGAGGTTATCTTCAGTCATTGTAGCTAGAATACAAAGAGGTTGACAGTTCGTTGGTTGAGACATGACCACTTTCTTTTTTTGCTGTGTTATCCTGCATTTGGCTGCAAGTGTTTTGGGTTATCCTGAGGTATGAAAAGATCTGAAGTAATAGTGAAGTTTAGAATTTCTCAGAACAAGTCAAGTCAATTTGAGGTTGATAGCTTGTGAAGGCAGTGGTTTAAATATAGAAATGTCTGTCAGCTGTAGGGAGAATGGGCAAACTGGTTTAAAATAACCATTGCAGTGTTTGCTGGTAATCTGTTCCTGTCCACATGTCTTTCTATTCACTAAACTATTACAATTGCATTTGCAAGGCAGTTTTTAACAATTTGTTACTTCAAACATGCCCAGCAGTTGAGTAAGGTGAATTATATGGCAGCACCTTGAACTACTGTGGCCGTGTCAACTACATTTCTGATATCACTAAGAACTTTGGCTCCGTTGACTCACATCTTGAACAGAGTTGTACTTTGGTATGGACAGCCTTTGGTTTGCTCTTTGTCATGCCTTAATAGAAAGATATATATGCTTTCTACTTGCCATTTTTCAAAAACAGGCACTTCTGTTGTCAGCTTGTTTTACAGAAAGCTGTGTAGATATTCTACTTCAGGACAATGTGTCTAGATTGCTGTAAATTATACTATCTTTTAGACACAGTTTATAATAGGCTAAAACTGGCAAGCTTCATTTTTAAATTCTAAATTTGGCTGGGGTTGGACTGATCATGTCAAAACTTGATAACATTTCAGAATTCCATTTGGTAATATTTGCAATTACACTTTCTGCAAAACTCTGCCATTGTGTTTGGTTAAATGATGTTTTGTCAGAAATGTCTCGTCTTTTCCGTAATTCCCTTCTGAGATACTTGGGACTCACTCAGCCATTCTAATCGGTGAGTAAGTTCTTGGTCTGAGTCCAGGAGAGGATCTGGGTGTGGATATTTGCTTTGGCATACTATTTGTGGATATACATTTATGTAGTTAAACTAATCCCATTACAGAAAATGGTGTTTGTAAACCAGGTACCAGGTTTAAATCTGGAATGGAGGAAGTACTTGCTGTCTTCCAGCACATTAAACTTTTGTAAAAGGACATTGATCACTGCAATTAAGGTACATGTTAACTCCTAGTAAAAGTATTGCCTCTTGAAATGTGTTCTAACTTGTTCATGGGTATTATCTAATGTCCTGGGGTGTTGTATATTGGATATTTTTATCACTCTGTACTTCTAGTACTAATTACTACTTTGATTCACAGTGACTACTTGTTCAAACTGCTTCTGATTGGTGACTCTGGAGTTGGGAAATCTTGTCTACTGCTCCGGTTTGCTGTAAGTCCACTTATTTTAGCACCGAGCCTTGCCTTGAATGTAAACAATGGCCATTTTAAATATAGCTGTGTCTGTGCTGAATATTGATTTTTTTGTTATTTTGTCCCCACCACAATCTTCCTATGAATATGGTTTGGGTTAATTGGACTGGTTTAATTGTGTTGTAAGTTTTAGACCGTAAGACATGAGAGCAGAATTGGGCATGGCTGATCAATTTCCCTTTCAACCACGTTCTGCTGCCCTCTCCCCATAAACTTTCACATCCTGACTAATCAAGAACCTGTCGACCTCTGCCTTGCATGCACCCAGTTTTGATATTAAAAAGCCAAGAAATTGCAAAAATTCTGCTTGAATTCTGCTGTCTACTGAATTTTCTGCCCAGTCTCATTGTTTTCCTATGCCTTGTTATCACTTGCAAGAATCATCGTATAAACCACAGGCTGTGATGAGTGTGAGTTGGCAGCCGAAGAGGCTGGCATTAATTCTAGCGGAATGCAGTTCTGTAAGGAATATGGTAACCGTACTAAGAGAAATTTAAGAATGAAGTTGTTAAAGCTTTGGTAGTCATTCAGTGCTTTAACATGTTGAATCTCTAGGTTCTCCATGCCATAGGTTCCCAGTCTTCATGCCATGGACCCCTAACAGTAACCAAGGGGTCCATGGACCCCAAATTGGGAACCATGCTTTAGAAGTATACAGCAGCAAAGTGCCTTCCAAGCTGTCCACTATCTGTCCCTCATGTACCACCTGTACATCCCACAATGCCATCCAAATCACCTGGAACTACTAAACTGAATGAGCCTGTTGACCCTGAGCAACATTTGGCTAAGTTTGCATTGGAAGCTGCATGAGTAGGATTGAGCAAACCTAGTTTGTGCTGCATTCTGATATTTAAATCCAAGGCTCTTTTGGAAGTCAGGGAAAAGGCACAAAATTTGTTGTTGCTCAGTTTTATCAAGTGTTGATGGAGCAAAGAGGAACAGGAGCAGAAATTAGTAGCAGAAGGCTTAAAGAAAAGGGACTTAGATGCTGGGAAGATTAAAATGGCACTGCTTTGTTTATTTTGTTCCCACATAAGTAAAAATTCAATTCAAATTTGTGAATAGGAGTCTACTAATGAGAAAGCACTTATTCAATAATACATAACAAAATAGTTTCCAGAGTTTTCCATAATTGCACTTTGTATATTCACTAGAGCAGGGGTTCCCACCCTTATTGTCCGGACCCCCACCATTAACAACAAAGTTCATGGATACCAGATTGGGAACTCCTGCTCTAGAGGGATGTGTGTAGGCCTTCATTAGACTCGATAAACCATGGATTTGTGCCTTGGAAAGTTTCCAGGGCACAAGCCTGGGCAAGGTTTTTTATGGAAGACTGGCAGCTTCCCAAGCTGCAAGTCTCCCCTCTCTACGCCACTGATGTTGTCCAAGGGAAGGGCATTAGGACAGTGTGACACCCGTGTCGTCGCAGAGCGATGTGGTTAAGTGCCTTGCTCAAAGACACGCACGCAGCCTCAGCCAAGACTTGAACTAGTGACCTTCAGATCACTAGATGAATGCCTTGACCACGTGCCAACACATCTAGAGGAATATTAAACTTGTGTGTGTATATATTTATATACACACATGCCACCCCCCCCCCTCCCCAAACTAGGAATCTTAATGAACAGTTACTTGTATATAAACAATCATATAAAATGCAAATATAATTGTTAAACTGCAAAGAAAATAATCTAAGAATTAAATAGTGGGATCCAACATGAGTCTTGTAAGGGCTTAGTGGTAGAATATATCAAAAGGCATGGATTGCCATAAGTAGATGTGATAAGGTTATCTTGGTTACAATTTCAGGGAGCAGTCGTGTTTATATACTAAGTTTTCAGACCCAATTGATTAAAATCCTTGGCAACCAGAATGGAAGATAAATGGAGTTGCCAAAAATTTGAGGATCTTTTTGAGAATGAAGACGGAGTAAATGATGTTAAGGATAGTAGCATTACTGCTTCCAGCCGAATCACTACACTAAATCTAAAGTTCTGAAATCTTGTTCTAAACAAGTTTGTGGAGTTGATCACATGTTTGTCTCTAAATGGCAGGATATCAAGTAGCAATAAATTGGATAAATTTCAGTGTGCATTCCTCCAACTTGGGATGTATATTTGATTACTGACTTCTGACATCTGTACACTAAATTGAAGGATATAAAAGTCTGAAATACTGGTAATTCACTTGTGATCTACTTTTCCTGCACTTAGAATCGCACTTGGGTTGATTTTTTCTTTGTTTTTGCAGTAGAGTGCGGACATAATACGCATTTTACAAAATAAATCTTAAAAAGGGGCATTGTTGTGTTCTGTACACGTACTGTGGGTTACTCATAAAGACACATATTCTGGAAGAACATAACCAGAACTTTTATTTAACAGCAATCACGTTTAACATACAAGCTTCTCGATCATTCTGTCAGTTCTTTTTTATTAATTTTTGAGTCTTTACAATGCAACAAAACAAAAAAAATACAAGAGGTGGGAAAAAAAATGCAAAACATATCAAAATACAATTCATAACAATTAAGCAAAGCACCCATAGTAGAATCGTATAAAGTTAGTTACCACCCCACCCTCCCACTACCCAACTCCAAGCCAGCCTTACGATATATAAAAAAAGTTAATCAGAAGTATATCACCACAGAGCTGTATTTATAAAAAGAAGGTATATTGCCTACTACCTAAACTATAATATGTTTACACATCCAAAAAAAACCTATAAATCTTAACTAAGAAGCTGGAAGTAAGGAATTTAAATGCAAAAGAACAAAAGGGAGGGATGCACCCTTAATCTAAACAAGAATTATGAAATATTCAAGAAAAGGTCCCTACACCTTTTGGTGAATTAAGAAGTGAATAATAAATCTTTTCAAGGTCTGACATAATATCTCTTAGCCATTGAGCATGAGTGGGTGGGGCAGCGTATCTCTACCTAAGAAGGACTGCATTCTGGCCAAAAGAGGCGAAAGACAATGTACGACGCTTAGTCAGAGTTAAATGCATGTCAGCTTCTCCCGAAGTACCGAAAAGAACAATCAGAGGGTTAGGTTCCAAATAGCAATTAAGTACGTGAGATAAAGTTTAAAAAAAATCTCTCCAGAATTTCTCCAAGCTAGGACAAGCCCAATACATATGAATAAAAGAGGCCTCACCCCCTTTGCACTTATAACAGGGACTAATATCAGGATAGAACTGCGACTATTTAGTTTTAGACATATGAGCCCTGTGTACCACCTTGAACTGTAAAAGGCAGTGGGGAGCACATAGTGAAATTGAATTAACTGTCTTGGGAATTGAATCCCAAACCTCATCGGACAAAGAAAAACTTAAATCATGCTCCCAGGCAGTTTTAATTTTATCGAAGGGGGCCCGCTTCAACATGTTAACATATCTCGAATAGTAGAAATTAAACATTTACCCAATGGATTTATACGAAGAAACAAGTCCACAGCATTCTTAATGGGTACCTCATGAAAGTTTGGTATTAAAGGGTTGATAAAATGTCTAATTTGGAGATATATCTAAAGAAATGAGTGTTAGATAGGCCAAACTTTAGACAATTGTTCAAAAGTTGCAAAGTGCTTATCTATGGAAAGATCTTCAAAACACCTAATGCCCTTTCTGTGCCAATCTAGAAATGTTAAATCCTGCATAGAAGGCTGAAAAAGATGATTATGTAGAACAGGTCTAGAGAAAGAAAAACCGTGAAGCCCATTATGAACTGAGCCAATACTCTGATATGTGTGTCTGATAACCGGATTAACAATTTGATTTAGGCAAATGGTAAGGAAGTGCGGAGACAGAGAGATCCTTTAATAATGAAGTTCAACTCCATTGCCACCCATATTAGCCAGTCAGACTGATTATAAAAGAAAGACCAAAAGATAAGAGAATGTATGTTGGCTGCCCAGTAATATAAATGAAAATTGGGCAAGGCCATACCACCTACCCTTAAGTTTTTCTGTCAGTTCTGCGAATTGTTCCGAACTCTGTCATGTGACACATGATATCTCCATCTTCCTTGAGGAAAACCAATGAGCAACATTAACCATAACAAATGGATAATTTAACATGTCTCTATTAGTCTCTCTGGGGTTTACGCAAACTAGTAAACCTTCTAAGTGGTTGACACAGTTCTTGTGTTGTTTTTTCATAATTTATTTTTTTATTGAAGTTCATCATCAAACATTTCCATAAGATGTATTTCAGACATTGTACATATATCATAATCATGTATATCACAAATCTCCACAAAGTATTTATCTGAGATACACACTTATAGAAAAGAATGGAAAGAAAAAAAACAAGCAAAAGAACTATGTACAAGTAGGGAGTGAAGTTTGTTTTTATAACAGATTCATTGATTTGTGAGAATAAAGTCAGGCCTATGAGGCATTATTTAGTTAAACCATTTTTCCCAGTATGAATCAAGTTGTTCCAAATTGGATAAAGTTCTCTTACATTTGATTGGATTGTTACGTACCCTTGTCACGTGACTGGGATTGAAGCTATACTGGACTTGAGGTAATGGTCTTGTGATGGTGGAGTGACGTCATTTTCCCGCCAGTAGAGGTCATGTGACAGGTTTTTTTTTACAGGGTATAAAAAGGAGGACCCCTCCCTGTGAGGAGGGGCAGTTCGTGGTTGGATTTGCCATGTTGACTTTATGCCACTGCGTGATTTAATGTTATGACACAGTTTAGTTGAAAGATGAAGTTTTATCTAATGCCTAAAGTTTAAAAGGTCATTGCCAGCAGTTTCTTTATAATACTGCTAGTTGAGAATCAGTGGAGAGTGAAGATTGGAGTTCGGGAGTTAAAAGATCGAGAGAAATCGATTTCGACGGTGAAACAGGTTCGACCTTGTTTGATCCTCATTCGGAAGGAATTCATTGACTGTTCTCATGTTAATCCCTGTGAAATAGCAGAAAGGATTGGGAACAGTTCTGTAAAGGAAAGGTCAGTGCCTTTAAGCCGTTCCATTTGTCAATCTACGTAAATTCTTCGTGGGAAAAATTTGATTTGGGAACCGAAGCAACAAGACGTGAAAGAGAATTTAAATCGTCTTAAAGTCTCTCCCTTAAATGGACTGTGAGCATTTTGAACTTTTGCAATACTACTTTGAAGAACTGTTTAAGCTGCCACACAGCAGATGATATCTGATTACTTGAGTGGTTTGTTTACTTTTGAGGGGGTTGTTTTCAGTTTTTAATAAATGTGTTATTTGTTATAAAACCCCCTGCCTAACTTATATATTTATTGTTGCTTGAATCCATAACATAAATATGGGGCTGCGTCCGGATTGGATCATTTGAGTTTAAATGCTTGTTAAATTTTGAATCCGTGTTTTGAAAAGGGGAATACTTGATTCTTTTGTTTGATTGGCTTGTGAGTGGTATTCGGCAACAATGAATATTGATGAGTTTCTGGCTTCGCCAGTCGCGAGTTGTTAGCGAAGGCAAAAAAAACTGAGGTGTCTGAGATAGCTAGTAGATTGCAACAAAGGTATTTTGAAGACTACATCAAAGGCTGTAATACAGAGAAAAATCGCGTCACTATATGGATTCGGGTGTTTTTGATTAATCGATTTTAGAGTCACTTCCAATAAGTAATCTGGAGATGCAGTTGCAAATCGAACAGATGAAGTTGGAACAAAGTAAAGCAGAATTGGAGTGTTGTAGGTTAGAAGCTGATCAGAAAAAAAGGGATTTTGAATATGCAATGACGGAATTAAGGTTTGGGAATCAGTCTTCTGGTGCTAGTCAAGAAATTAAATTGGTCCCACCATTTAGTGAAACAGAAGTGGAAAGATATTTCCAACATTTTGAAACAATTGCTCAGATTTCAGAGTGGCCGAAAGATAAATGGTCAGTGTTGTTACAGAGTGTAATTAAAGGTAAAGCACAACGTTTCTACAGCTTTAACTGCTGCGCAAGCACTTGATTATGATATTGTGAAAATGCATATTTTAAAAGCATATGAATCAGTCCCAGAAGTGTATAGAGAAAGATTCAGAAGTTTGAAGAAGTCTGTGGAAAAAACTTACGGGGAATTTGCCTACGATAAAGCTGTGTGGTTTGAGAGATGGGTTTCTTCTAAAAATGTAAATGGGGACTATGATACATTGAAAGAGCTGATTTTAATGGAGGAATTTAAAAGAAGCATCCCTGTTGAAGTAAGGACCTACTTAAATGAGAGGGATACTGATAAATTGCAGGACTGTGCTAGATTAGCTGACGAGTATGTTTTAATCCATAAGAATAAATTTCCTCGGGGCAGAATTTTTAAGAGGAAAAATAACATGGAGACTCAAGATAAATCAGAAATTAAATCAGAAGTTAATGAGAAAGGTAAGGAGGAAGGAAAACCTGTGAAGGAAAGACAGTTTGGTCTTATTTGTAACTATTGTAGGAAGCCTGGCCATGCAATAGCTAACTGTTTCAGATTGAGAAAGAAAGAGAAGGAAGCAGTTCCAGATGCTTGTGTGCAACATACTGAAGCACCTGTAAAATTACAGGGTTCGATAAACACAAATGAGGTTTTGTTAGAGTCTGACCAAGTTAAAAAGGGATATGATCATTTTATAACTGAAGGGTTTGTATCCTTTAAAGAAGGATCTACTCTGGTGCCAATAAGAATCCTTAGGGATACCGGAGCTTCTCAATCACTGATGTTAGACAGAGTATTGAAGTTTAATGAAGAGTCTGATGCTGGTGAGGTAAATTATATAAGAGGTGTTGGGAGTGATTTTATGTCTGTACATTTACATAAAGTAAATTTAAAGTCGGGGTTAGTTACAGGATTTGTTAAAGTAGGATTACAGCATAGCTTACCTGTGAAGGGTATTTCTTTATTGTTAGGTAATGACTTGGCAGGTGGACAAGTTTTTCCTGAATTGCATTTGACAATGGAATCAGAGGAACCAGAGATGAATTCTAACACAGATTCTTCCTGTGTTGTGACTAGAGCTATGGCTAAAAAGATTGATGCACAGAATAAGGTTGTTACTCATGACTGTTCAACTCAGGATTTGAGTTTTGAGGATGTGTCAGAGACTTTCTTACCTTCGTTGTTTGAACAAGATTCTTGGAGTAAGTCTGACTATGAAGATTTATCTGTCTCGGAAGGAGATGATGGCAGAGCAGAATAGGGACCCTGAGATTACAAAATTAAGAGAACGAGCTCTACTAGATAGTGAAATTGAGAAGGTGCCAGTAGGATATTACTTGGAAAAAGGAGTGTTAATGAGGAAGTGGAGATCACCTGTGATTTCTGCAAGTGAGGAATGGAATATTGTTTACCAGGTAGTTGTCCCTAAAGTATATCAAAATTAGATTTTGACTTTAGCTCATAGTGTACCTTTAGGTGGACATCAAGGGGTAAGGAAAACTGTGGACAAGATTTTAAAACATTTTTACTGGCCCGGTTTAAGAAAAGATGTGGCGATGTTTTGTAAAACATGCCATACTTGTCAAATAGTGGGTAAACCAAATCAAGTTACACCAGTAGCTCCATTACAACCTATTCCAGCATTTGGTGAACCGCTTTCTAAAGTTATTGTAGATTGTGTTGGTCCATTACCGAAGACAAAAACTGGTTATCAGTACTTGTTGACTATCATGTGTACTTCGTCTAGGTTTCCAGAGGCAGTACCACTTAGGAATATAAAAGCTAAAACTGTGACAAAGGCCCTTATAAAATTCTTTACTTATTTTGGATTACCTAAGGAAATACAAACTGATCAAGGCAGTAATTTTATGTCTGGATTGTTTCAACAGATAGTTTATAAATTGGGAGCTAAGCAAATCACTTCGTCTGCATACCATCCAGAGAGTTAAGGTGCCGTGGAGAGGTTTCATTCTACCCTCAAGAATATGATTAGGACATATTGTGTGGAAAATGAAAGTGATTGGGATGAGGGTATAAACTTTTATTTGTAGTAAGGGAATTGGTACAAGAATCTTTAGGTTTCAGTCCGTTTGAACTTGTATTTGGGCATAGAGTTAGAGGACCTTTAGCTTTATTAAAAGAAGAGTGGATTAGTAAGGAAATACACACTAATTTGTTGGACTATGTTTTGAAATTTAAGGACAGGTTACATAAAGCTTGTGGCTTAGCCAAGGACAATTTAAAATTGGCTCAGGAGAAAATGAAAACTTGGTATGATAAAGAAGCTAGGATGAGGATGTTTAAGCCTAGAGATAAGGTGTTGGTTCTTTTCCCAGTGCAAACGAATCCTTTACAAGCTAGATTTCATGGTCCTTATGAAATTGTGTCTAAAATCAATTATGTGGATTACGTGATTTAAAAACTCCAGATCGTAGAAGGTCAACACAACTTTGCCATATAAATATGATTAAACCAAATTTTGAGAAACAATCTGATACTGTGACTGTTGTGGTCAGTGAGAATGAGTTTGATTTAACGAGGAACATGATAGATGATTCATCTGAATTTCATTCTAAATCCAACATTGTTTCTGTATGGTTACCAAATTCAACCATTCTGGAAAATATTGATGAGAAACTAATACATTTACAGCTAGAGCAGAAACAGCAGATGAAGGAATTAATTTTTAAATATAAGGATTTGTTTCCAGATGTTCCGAGAAGGACTACTATAGCTTCACATGATGCAGATGTTGGAGATGTCAAACCTATCAAACAACACCCATATAGGATGAACATAGAAAAATGTGAACTTGCTGAGATAGAAATTAAATATATGTTAGAGAATAATATCATTAGGCATTCTAACTTGAATTGGAGTTCACCCTGTGTTATGGTGCCAAAACCAGATGGTAGTATTAGGTTTTGTACGGACTATAGGAAGGTGAATGCTGTAACGAAAACAGATGCATATCCAATTCCTAGAGTAGATGATTGTGTAGATAAAGTTGGAAAAGCAAAGTTCCTTACAAAGATTGATTTATTGAAAGGGTATTGGTGTGTTCCATTAACAGACAGAGGTAGAGAGATTTCTGCATTTGTAACTCCTTCTAGGTTATATGAATATAATGTTCTTCCATTTGGGATGAAGAATGCCCCAGGTACTTTCCAGAGGATGATTAAATCTGTGATTCAGGGATTGAAAGATACTGATGCTTATATTGATGATTTAGTGACAGGAAATGATACTTGGGAAACACACATTATTGCGGTGGAGAAATTGTTTGAAAGGCTTTCAAAAGCTAACATATTAATTTAGCTAAGTGAATTTGGACATGCCACTGTGACTTACCTTGGTTATGTTGTGGGTCAAGGTAAGGTAGCTCCTGTTCAGGCAATTTTAGAGATTCCCACTCCAACAGGGAAAAAAACTCTCAGAAGATTCTTGGGAATGGTAGGATATTATTGAAAATTTTGTAAGAATTTTGCTAATGTTGCCCTTCCATTCACTAACCTTTTGCAGAAGAATGTGAAGTTTGTGTGGACAGTGCCTTGTCAAGAAGCATTTGAGAAATTAAAAACAATGATATGTCAACAACCTGTGCTCAAGGCACCTGACTTTGAAAAACCTTTTTCATTTGCTGTAGATGCTAGTGATGAGGCTGCAGGAGCAGTATTAATGCAAAGGAATGAGGGTGATGAGGTTGATCATCCAGTAGCTTACTTTTCTAAGAAATTTAATAATCATCAGAGAAACTATTCAACAATAGAGAAAGAATTGTTATCTCTTGTTTTAGCTTTAGAATATTTTGAGGTATATGTTGGTACAACTCAAAAACCACATTGTTTATACTGATCATAATCCGTTAGTTTTCCTGAGTAAGATGAAAAACAACAACAGAAGGTTATTAAATTGGCGTTTACAAGAGTACAATATTGAGATAACTCATATTAAAGGTAAAGATAATGTGGTTGCTGATTGTCTATCTCGATGTTGAATGTACAATGTGATTTTTTATGGAGTGTTTTTTTTAACAATTGTAACACCTACTGTATTGTAAGATGTTATATGATACTGTATTGTATATTATGTATGTTGTAAATTTGTTTTTCTTGTAAATAATTGTTAATTTTTGTTCTTGTCAGACCAAAAATTTTTTGTTTGGAGGGAGGTGTTACATACTCTTGTCACGTGACTGGGGTTGAAGGTATACTGGACTTGAGGTAATGGTCTTGTGATGGTGGAGTGACGTCATTTTCCTGCCAGTAGAGGTCATGTGACAGGTTTTTTTTTTACAGGGTATAAAAGGAGGACCCCTCCCAGTGAGGAGGGGCAGTTCGTGGCTGGATTTGCCATGTTGACTTTATGCCACTGCGTGATTTAATGTTATGACGCAGTTTAGTTGAAAGATGAAGTTTTATCTAATGCCTAAAGTTTAAAAGGTCATTGCCAGCAGTTTCTTTATAATACTGCTAGTTGAGAATCAGTGGAGAGTGAAGATTGGAGTTCGGGAGTTAAAAGATCGAGAGAAATCGATTTCGACGGTGAAACAGGTTCGACCTTGTTTGATCCTCATTCGGAAGGAATTCATTGACTGTTCTCATGTTAATCCCTGTGAAATAGCAGAAAGGATTGGGAACAGTTCTGTAAAGGAAAGGTCAGTGCCTTTAAGCCGTTCCATTTGTCAATCTACGTAAATTCTTCATGGGAAAAGTTCGATTTGGGAACCGAAGCAACGCGACATGAAAGAGAATTTAAATCGTCTTAAAAAAGTCTCTCCCTTAAATGGACTGTGAGCAATTTGAACTTTTGCAATACTACTTTGAAGAACTCCCTCTCTCTCTTTCCCAAGATAGGTATATCACCATGTACTTTTGCTTCCGTTTAGCTTCTCAACATTTTTAAAATTAGCCAAACCTTATGGCTCTTCTGAAGCAGGTGAGGACTGTCTTTGGGGAAACTCCCAGTCTCTCCCTGGTATATTTCTCTCTGCCTCCTCCCGTCTCCTGCCTTCTCGATTCTCGCACTATTTCCCAAGCGGAGCCGGGTAATTCCTCAGTCAGGCTTTCCCTCGTTTTGGTCATGCTGACGGGCAACCCTCTGGCCTTCATGTCTGTAGTCGCCTCTTCCACTGTCTGGTACAACCGCGTCCCATTGTCATAAAACACTTTAACTTTAGCAGGGTACGGAATTTGAAATCTAATCTCTTTTAGCTTTACTTCAGAGTATTCTTTGAGTTTCTGCAGGACTGTGGGGGGGTAATCTTGGTAGAAATATATTAATTTATCATCGAAAAACAATCTCTTCATACCCCAGGCCCTTCATAGAATCTCCGCTTTGGTTCTGTACCGAAGGAATTTAATTATTATTGAGCGTGGCTTTCTATCCCGGGTGGGTTTCGGGAGGAGTGTGCGGGGGGGCTCTTTCGACTTCCGGTTCCATAGCTGAGGGAAAATTCAGTGCATCCCACAGTAACTTTCCGACAAACTCCGTCATAGACGTGCCTCCGCTCCTTCGGGAACGTTGTAGATTCTGATATTTTTCCGCCATGATCTTCCTTCCAGGTCAAGCAGTTTACATTCTTGGTGATGTGATATTTTTATTGTCTTACTCAGTATCCATTCCATGTTTTGAACGTGATCTTCCACCTTCTCAATTTGAGTCCCTGCCACCACTATTTTTTGATTGACGCTGGCGTGCTCTAACTTAATATCACGGAGCTGCTGCTTTATTTCTTTCTGGACCTCCATTATTTTCCGGATTTCGAAGATACTCGTCGCTTCGCCTGAACGAGGCCCAGTGGCCGCCTCGCTAGCACGCGGTCAGGTAGGAGAGTGTTGCTTTTTTAATTTCCATTCCTTTTCCCTATTCTTGCCCCTCTTTTCAATTCAAATATTTTTCAAAAAATATTATATTTGATGGGATAACAGGGCTTACTACACGTTTTTCCGGAGGAGCTAGTGACTTAAGCTGTCATTCTCGACGATGACATCACCGGAACCTCGTTGTTATTTTCATGTTTTGTCTGGTCTGCATCAGTTAACTGAAACTCCGAAGTTGGTTTTCTTGAGGTCTTTGAGAAGAAATCGCAATTCATTCATTAACTCTGTCATTTTTTTAATGCTGAGTCTTCATCATTTCAATAAAATTTCTCAGTTCTTTCACTTGTGCTTTCACTTCATTTGGATCCTGATTCTTGTCACACTTTGACTTCAGATCTGTATTGTACTGTACTGGCAAGTTTAGTTTTGGTGGCAATGCTGGTAACAAAGGATGGGTTTTCTTTATGGCTTGTTTTACTTTTGCTGTGCTGGAGTCAAATGCTGTTCTCACTCTCTTTTTAATCAAGTCACTGTATTCTGACTCTGTGCCGCTGTCCAGGACTATGCCTCTTTTTACCAAATTTGGTCTCTCATAAGCAAATAAACTCAATATTATCTGTACACTCTTAAGCACGACCACAAATGAAAGTGTGTGCACCATATTTTTGTGATACTTTTGCCACACCATGTTCTTTTAACTGGAATGTCTGCACCTGAATACCTAGTCACTTTTGTATTTGTCTGATGTAACTTAGGTCTTGGTTTTAATGCATTAAACTCAGATTCTGCAAGAACATTTACTTGTGCTCCAGTATCCAATTTAAACAGAATGTTGTTTTGATTCACTTGCTATGGCATGGTCCAGTCATTCTTTATTTTCACAAAACACATCACTATAAAACTCCTCACGTTCATTTTCAAGCACTGCATTTACATGTTTTATTTCCTTTCCACTTCTGCAACAGCGTGAAAAATGATTAACCTTATCGCAGTTGTTGCACATTTTCCAATATGCTGGACACAGTTTAGGTCGGTGCTGCCACCCACAGCGATCACAAAGTTTTTTTTTCTTTTAGGTGACATTTTACTCTCTGGTTTCATTGTTGCTTCATTATTTTTTTCTAATATGTTGATGCTTTACTGCGTCTACACTGCCGTTCTTGATTAAGAAGCTCTTCAGCCTGCGACATCAAGGTCTCTGATGCTTTGCAGAGTTCCACAGCTTTTTCCAAATTCAAATCTTGTTCTAGCAGTCTTTGTCTCAGACCATTATCCAGAAAGCCACGGACAATTTTGTCTTTAATGAGAGTCTGTAAGCTCTGCAAACTTGCATTTTTTTTTACTGTGGTTTCTCAACTCTGTAACAATTTGATCAATCATTTGTCCAGCTTTCTGCTTGCAGGTGAAGAATTTGACCAGTTCATATGTCACATTGTGCTTCGGTATACAAAACGCTTCAAACTTGTTGAGGGCCTTATAATGGAAGCTACTTTTCTGAGGCACTGCTCCTTGAAGATGTCTTGGATACCACAAAGGCTAGTACCCAAGATGGAGCTGATTAATTGTAGAACTTTCTGTAACTTTCAGTCCTATGCAGTAGCCTTCTCTCACAAACCTGCTCCTCTTCTCTCCCCCCCACCACCCCCAACAGCCACATACCAGATAGTCATGCAGCCAGTCAGACTGCTCTCCACCGTGCATCTATAGAAGTTTTCCTTTGTTTCAGGTGACAAACCAAATCTCTGAAAACTCAAAGAAATATAGCGGCTGTCTTGCCTTTATAGCTGCATCACTATTGGGACCAGGTTAGATTCTCAGATCCTTGACGTTGCTCACTCTCTCCACTTCTTATCCCTCTAAGGATTGGTTCCTTGTCTCACCCTTCCTGAAGTCTACAATAAGCTCTATTGGCTTATTGATGTTGAGTGCAGGGTGGTTGTTGCAACACCACTCAACTAGCATTTGTATCCTCATTTCCATTGAGATTCTTCCAACAATTGTGTCAACAGCAAATTTATAGATGGCATTTGAGCTATACCTAGCCACAGTCATGGGTATAGAGAATAGAGCAGTGGACGAAGCACACACCCGCAGTGTGCCAGCGTTAATCATCTGCAAGGAGATATTACCAATCCGCACAAATTGTGGTCTTCCGGTTAGGAAGTCGAGAATCCATTTGCAGAGGGAGGTACAGAGGCCCAGGTTCTGTAACTTATTGATTAAGACTGTGGGAATGGTGATAAATCTGAGCTATAGTCAATGAGCAGCATCCTGACATGGGTTCTTGGACCATTTAGAAATCCAATGGAGGGGAAGATGCCATTCCTAAATTGTGTGGATCTCCAGGATCTGCTACCCCACTGACAATAATAACAGGAGGGCATATCCTAGATGGTGAGGGTCTTAATGATGGATATTGCTTCCTGATGCCCTTGATAGGAGGAGAATTATGCCTGTGATGGAGCTGTCAGAATCTGACTCTCTGCAGCATCTTGTAATCCTGTGCATTGGAGCCTCCACATCAGTGATGCAACCAGCCTGAATGTTCTCCACTATATGTTAGAAATTTGCAAGCCTTTGACACAAGTGTTGAGCCCAAGATAGATTGTTTGAGATGGATCAGATGGTAGAACATTTGGAAATGTGTTTGTAAAACATTATATTCTACAGCTTTGATTCTGTAACTGCTTGATGATCTATCTGCGTCAAACTCATTGCCAACTGCTTTGGCCACAAGTTGTAATGAGCCCTTTAGCCAAAGTCCCTCCTTCCAGAAATTCCCATCTGCTTTGAGCTTGGACTTTGCCCAACTTCAGTGGCAGTAATATAAAACATCCTGGGATATTGCAATGGCTCTGACCTACTGAAAGTTCAATCTGGTGTTTACTGAGCTTTGAGTATTGTCTCGTAATGCACATTCTTGGAAGGTGAAACTTCTAAACACTCACAAATGTCAAACAAGGCTTGTATTGTGACTATAGCAAGTAAACTAATCCTGTTAGTTATTAAACATTGTCATAGTTGCCATTGATCACATGCTGGTTATTCCTATGCTGTACCAAATTTATTTCTGAACAGCCCCTTCTGAGCAGTGCTGCCCCAGCCCAGCTATCCCCAATTCAACCCTAACTTAATTATAGGACAATTTACAATAACCAATTAGCATAACTGTACATATTTGGACTGTGGGAGGAAACCACATTCCTCAGGGAGGACATACAGATTACATCAGAATTGATCTCTGAACTCTACCCCAAGCTGTAATAGTGTCGTGCTAACTACTACACAACCATGGCACCCAATTCTCAAAGCCTCTTGAAGATTAAAAATCCAAAAACACTTAAACCTTCCACAGCATTAAAAATAGCCAGCATGACTTCACTGAGTCAGTCTAATATTAAATTCATTTAAGTACTTGTCATTGTGCTTTGTGCCTCACTAGGGACAAAGTGTCTACTCCAAAACTCCAAAAATTCTGTTCTTGGTGCATTCAACTTGGGTTTCCAGAATTTTCCCTGTAGTTTAGTGGCTTTTAATTTGTGGGAAGTGGTTATTGCATCAATCATATTTTTGTCCATTTGTATGTTATAAACCATGACAGTCAATATCTTGCCCCATCAAATCCTTCATTAGAAGGAATGCACTGGTGTCCAGAATGTTCGCACTAATTACTCATCTTGTCTCATTGCAGGATGACACATACACAGAAAGCTACATCAGTACCATTGGTGTTGACTTCAAAATCCGAACCATAGAATTAGAGGGAAAAACTATTAAACTACAAATTGTAAGTACATGTTTTGATCTAAATTCTTCTAAAATCACCTGGCCTAAATTATTGACTCTTGGTTTTGATCTTTTACAATTCAAAAATGGTTGACAAACTTTACCAATTTAACGACTGCAAAGTTTTGCTTGAACTTCGAATCCTCAAATCTTCAGAGAGCCTAAATAGACAAGATTTCATAAGCTCGTGTCTTGGTAGTGTAGTGATTTTGGATTGAGATACATAATAGCTGAGACCCACTGCAGTTGGGTGTTAACTATGACTATCCTGTATACTAATTAGCACTTGCTGAGGAGTGAAGTTGTGCTTTGACCAGTGTACATGCAGAATGAGATGGTCTTTGAAAGTATTCTTTCCACTGACAATTGAAGGTCTTGAATTGCAGGAGTTGCTACTTGAATTTGTGCAGAGAAAAGGGATGGAAATTTAAATGAGCAAAATTGATGTGGTAAGGGGCAGCCCATTTTGTACTAAGCAGCTTTAACTGTATTAATGCAATTCACATTTAAAATGCAGAACAAATATTCTCCAGGTTCTGACAGTATGTGCTTGTGTTCACATTGGTACTTGTAATCCAGTCCAGGGATAGATGGTTGAAGTTCCCACAATTTGTGCATGGGGAGGAAATGAGAAGTGGCATCATCTGAGAAGAGGCCTTGCAGGGATTAAGGGTGTGGATGGTGAAGAACAATAGACAATAGGTGCAGAAGTAGACCATTCGGCCCTTCGAACCTGCACTGCCATTTTGAGATCATGGCTGATCAACTACTATCAATACCCGGTTCCTGCCTTGTCCCCATATCCCTTGATTCCCCTATCCATAAGATACCTATCTAGCTCCTTCTTGAAAGCATCCAGAGAATTGGCCTCCACTACCTTCCGAGGCAGTGCATTCCAGAGCCCCACAACTCTCTGGGAGAAGAAGTTTCTCCTTAACTTTGTCCTAAGTGACCTACCCCTTATTCTCAAACCATGCCCTCTAGTACGGGACTCTCCCAGCATCTGGAACATATTTCCTGCCTCCATCTTGTCCAATCCCTTAATGATCTTGTATGTTTCAATCAGATCCCCTCTCAATCTCCTTAATTCCAGCGTGTACAAGCCCAGTCAGTCTAACCTCTCTGCGTAAGACAGTCCAGACATCCCAGGAATTAACCTTGTGAATCTACGCTGCACTTCCTCTACAGCCAGGATGTCCTTCCTTAACCCTGGAGAACAAAACTGTACGCAATACTCCAGGTGTGGTCTCACCAGGGCTCTGTACAAATGCAAGAGGATTTCCTTGCTCTTGTACTCAATTCCCTTTGTAATAAAGGCCAACATTCCATTAGCCTTCTTCACTGCCTGCTGCACTTGCTCATTCACCTTCAGTGACTGATGAACAAGGACTCCTAGATCTCTTTGTATTTCTCCCTTACCTAACTCTACATCGTTCAGATAATAATCTGCCTTCCTGTTCTTACTCCCAAAGTGGATAACCTCACACTTATTCACATTAAACGTCATCTGCCAGGTATCTGCCCACTCACCCAGCCTATCCAAGTCACCCTGAATTCTCGTAACATCCTCATCACATGTCACACTGCCACCCAGCTTAGTATCATCAGCAAACTTGCTGATGTTATTCTCAATGCCTTCATCCAAATCGTTGATGTAAATTGTAAACAGCTGTGGTCCCAATACCGAGCCCTGTGGCACCCCACTAGTCACCACCTGCCGTTCTGAGAAACACCCATTCACCGCTACCCTTTGCTTTCTATCTGCCAACCAGTTTTCTATCCATGTCAATGTCTCCCCCCCCCCCCCCCCCGATGCCCTGAGCTTTGATTTTACCCACCAATCTCCTATGTGGGACCTTATCAAATGCCTTCTGAAAATCGAGGTACACTACATCCACTGGATCTCCCCCGTCTAACTTCCTGGTTACATCCACGAAAAACTCCAATAGATTAGTCAAGCATGATTTACCCTTGGTAAATCCATGCTGGCTCAGCCCAATCCTATCACTGCTAACTGAACTGGATATGCCACTATTTCATCCATAATGGACTCTAGCATCTTCCCCACCACTGATGTCAGGCTGACAGGTCGATAGTTCTTTGTTTTCTCCCTCCCTCCTTTCTTAAAAAGTGGGATAACATTAGCCATTCTCCAATCCTCAGGAACTGATCCTGAATCTAAGGAACATTGGACAATGATTACCAATGCATCTGCAATTTCCAGGGCCACCTCCTTTAGTACCCTAGGATGCAGACCATCTGGACCTGGGGATTTGTCAGCCTTCAGTCCCATCAGTTTTCTCATCACTGTTTCCTTCCTAATGTAAATCTGTTTCATTTCCTCTGTTACCCTATGTCCTTGGCCCATCCATACATCTGGGAGATTGCTTGTGTCTTTAGTGAAAACAGATCTAAAGTACTCATTAAATTCTTCTGCCATTTCTCTGTTTTCCATAACAATTTCACCTAATTCATTCTTCAAGGGCCCAACATTGTTCTTAACTATCTTCTTTCTCTTCACATACCAAAAAAAAAGCTTTTGCTATCTTCCTTTATATTCCTAGCTAGCTTGCGTTTGTACCTCATTTTTTCTCCCCGTATTGTCTTTTTAGTTAAGTTCTGTTGTTCCTTAAAAACTTCCCAATCATCTGTCCTCCCACTCGCCTTAGCTCTGTCATACTTTCTTTTTTTTAATGCTATGCAATCTCTGACTTCCTTTGTCAACCACTGTGGCCCCTTTCCCCCCTTTGAATCCTTCCTTCTCTGGGGGATGAACTGATTTTGCACCTTGTGCATTATTCCCAAGAATACCTGCCATTGCTGTTCCACTGTCTTTTCTGCTAGGCTATCCGTCCAGTCAACTTTGGCCAGCTCCTCCCTCATGGCTCCATTGTTCCCCTGTTCATCTGCAACACTGACACCTCCGAGCTGCCCTTGTCCTTCTCAAATTGCAAATAAAAGCTTATCATATTGTGATCACTACCTCCTAATAGCTCCCTTACTGCAAGATCGCTTATCAAATCCTGTTCATTACATAACACTAAATCCAGAATAGTCTTGTCCCTGGTCGGCTCTCGTACAAGCTGTTCCAAGAATGCATCCCATAGGCACTCTACAAACTCCCTATCCTGGGGTCCAGCACCAACCTGATTCTCCCAGTTCACCTGCATGTTGAAATCCCCCATAACTACTGCGACATTACCTTTGCCACATGCCAATGTTAACTCCCTATTTAACCTGCACCCAATATCCATGCTACTGTTTGGTGGCCTGTCAACAACACCCATTTGGGTCCTTACAAGTGACAAAGTATTATACTGAAGGATTTTCCTAATTTGAATTCAGACCTGAGGTTTATTTGCTTTTAGGATGGTTCATCTCTGTTTGAAGTTGTCCTGTTTGTTGCTATAATAAAACAGAGTTGAGTTGGGATGCTATACTCACTGTACTTGTCATTCAATCTTACTTCAGTGGGACACAGCAGGACAGGAGCGATTCAGAACCATCACTTCCAGTTACTACAGAGGAGCACATGGTATTATTATAGTGTATGATGTTACAGATCAGGTAAGATGTGCCACGAAATATGAAGATCTTGTGATATACTAGCTAATCTTTCAATAAGAAAACATCTTTGTATTCAAGTTTGTTTTTCGTGATGAAGGCAGTTTTCTGAAATGACACAGGAAGACATGATGAATCTGAAGCAGGAAAAATTATAGTAATCAAAATGCTGAAACTCCAAATGGCTGATGGTGCCTTTGGAGAGAAAGGTCATAACTGGGTCAAAGCCTTTTCAGAACTTGAGCTCAAAGTTACTGGCTCATATCTGTTGTTCTCTGCACTTTGTTCTATATTTGTCTGGTCTTAGACTTTTTTTAAACAGAAGAAGCCCGATGTGCTTCTTGGTTCAACTGTGTGGGAAATTGGTCTGGGACTTTATACCAAATGTAGTTAATATGGACTTGTATGAACTGTGGGCAGGGTAACAAATGCACATGAAGAACTATATGAATACCAAATGTCTTGACCCATTAGGTCACTTGTTTCTGTTGTGAACGCACAAGCAGTCCACAGAAGTACAAAACTAAATTTATTTGGAGATAATGCGTGAAATAGGCCCTTTGCGCCACTAGCAACCCCCAATTTAATCCTAGTCTAATCACGGGACATCTTACAATGACCAATTAACCGATCAACCAGCATGACTTTGGACTGTGGGAGGAAACCAAAGCACCCGGAGGAAATCCACACATTCCACAGGGAGGACATGCAAACTCACGTACGGTCTTGGAAATTAACTCCAAACTCCAATGCCCCAAGCTGTAATAATGTCATGCTATCTCAACTGTAAAGTGCTAGATTTGCTGTTCTATAAGATGGCAGAGGTTAATGCAGCTTGCTTATTGCTTTAAGACAAAGGAGATGATGGACTTTAGAAATACTAAGCCTGCACTGCTCTCTGTTGCCATTGATGGTGAGAGCGTGGATGTGATCAGGATTATGAGTACAGGGATGACAGACAAGTAGGGGATCAATGCAGGCTGTGTACAAGGGCCAGAATTGACTGTACTTCCTGAGGAGACTGAGGTTCTTTGGAGTATGCAGGCCCCTCTGTCACATGTTCTACTAGTCTGTTGCCAGTACAATATTCTATGCAGGGCTGTGCTGGAGCAGTGGGATCAACACAAGTGATACCAACAGGCTCAATAAACTGATTAGAAAGGCTGTCTGTTATAAGTCAAACTGGACACATTGGAGGCTGTGATAGAACAAAGGACTCCACGAAAAATCCTGGCAACTCAGGACAATGTTTCTCACCCTCAGCATGCCACCTTGGCTGAACAGAGGAGCACTTTTAAAGTAGACTGACCCCTGCACTGCTCAAGAGTGCTATATGAGGTCATTAGGCTCGGAGTTAACCTACAGCTGGGAAAGTGATGACTCCCCAACCCATTAGACTATTTGATGTAAATCTTTTGTTCATTCTTTCTTTTCTAATATTTGTATTTCTGTGCACTTGTAATACTAGTGTACATTAATTTCCTTTCAGATCAATAAATTATCCATCTATCTTCCTCGTGATGCTGGTCATATTCTTATCCCTCTCTTGGCCAGTTAGCTTGAATGCTGCAAGGGTTCCTGTCTTGTTTTTAAAAATGCAGCATTTTTGTCATAAATATTCTGCACTATTGTTCCTTCTCCAGTTAAAGACCTGGTCAGAAAGCAGTCTTTCCATATACCTTCTACCATCAAAGAATCTAAAATAAGTATTTAAATTGGTCACAGTAGCATGACACTGTTCATGGCGTCGGAGTTCAATTCCAATGTCAACTGTAGGTGGTCTGTGTAGGCTTTTTGAGTGCTCTGATTTCCTTTCACAGTTCAAAGACATGCTGGTTAATAGGTCTTTGTAGATTGTCCTGTGATTAGGCTAGGGTTAAGTGAGATGCTAGGCACACTCATCTCTAAATAGACAGGTTGGGGAAACACTTGGGTTGCTTCCATGTGTAGAAAGACTCCAGTACTTGGAGCCCAGGGTGAGGGTGCTCCCATGCTGGGGCCCAGGTGGACCATTCCAATGCTTTGGCATCTGGGTGCTAATTTGTATCCTACTGTGCTGGAGCCCTGGATGAATGCACTGTGTAACACTGTTTGCTGTAAGAATATCATTCAGTGACTTAGAAATTCTGCTAGTCCTGCACTACAAAGTGCCGGGTTGATGGAGTTTTGCTGTGCACAAACATCTGTGACTTTACTATGGATTCCATGTTGAATTATTGCCAGTGTAATGTGAATATAAATTCTTAGCATCTTAATTGACTGTAATGTGCAGAGGTTACCAAATGATAACTCCAATGATCCAGGAAATTTAACCTTGCGTTTGGGATGTGCTATTATGACGCACTAACACCTGTCTTCCACACCTGCAGGATTCCTTCAATAATGTTAAACAGTGGCTGGAAGAAATAGCTCGCTATGCTAGTGAAAATGTGAACAAATTACTAGTGGGTAATAAATGTGACTTGACCAGTAAGAAGGTGGTGGATTATACCACAGCTAAGGTATGTAAATTCTTTTAGAAAGTAATTTCATCAGCTGACGTAATACACTGAAATTTTCCAAGCAGTTCAGTCATTTTAATTGAACTGTGGTCTCATTTTTGGTGGCATCTTGGAAATGTCTGTAATCCTAGATAATATTTGACTATACTATGCAATGAATTTTCTGTTGATTAACCAGATTTTTCACCCACCTATGCTCTAAGGGGAAAGGTGGAAGAGTTGAAGGTGAGATTAGGCTCCAGAAGTATGATCCTGGTCCTCTCAGTGTCTGTTGGCCAAGTTTGTGGTGTCTGCTCTGCATGACAAGATGCAGGCTGTTGCTTAAATTCAGAGAAGTTCTGCAGCTTGAACCTGCTTCTCATATATTGTAACTTGGCGTACTGTGGAGACCATTCTAACTGGGAGCATCAGTCTGGTAGGGTGCAGCTGTTGCACGGGATCAAAGTGGGCTGCAGAGAGTTGTAAACTCAGCCAGCTCCATCATGGGCACCAGCCTCTGTATTATCCAGGACCTCTTCATGGAGAGATGCCCCAAAAAGGACCCCCAACACCCAGGACATGCCCTCTTATTGTTACCATCAGGAAAGAGGTACGTACAGGAGTTTGAAGAGACACTCTCAGCGATTCAGGAACAGGTTCTTCCCCTCTGCCATCTGATTTCTGAATGTATGTTGAACCCATGAGCACTACCTCATTTTTTATATCTACTTTTGCACTTGTTTAATTGAATTAATGTGCTTATTGTAATTCAGCTTTTCCTATTATGTATTGCATTATACTGCTACCGCAAAGATGACAAATTGCACAACATAGGGCAATGATATTATAGCTGATTCTCATTAAATTGGGATGCAAAGTGGTAGTGTCCAGGGGAATCTGTGCCTTTCTAGTTTAACTAGTTTGTACACAATTCACTGCTTATTTCAAAAAATTCCTTGCTGAAAATCCCACTGGGGTGCAGCACTGGAGTATTACACTATTCATGCAGTAACAGATCTTAACTGCAAAAAGAAGCCCTGCTTCACCCCTGCTTTGAGAAACTCGAGGGTCCTGTGTTGACAAACTAGTAAGCATTCAAGTCTCCCATCAGTAAAAGGCTGTTCCTGCAGAATTCAATAAGATGGATTTTGAGTAATAAATGGTTATGGCATGAGAGGTGTAAGCCAAGTCAGTTGGCATATATAAAATTCTCAGGAAAACAGCCATTAGTATCCATTCCAGGGAGGTGTGTAGCTAGGATTCAAAGGAAATGAGTGGGCTGAGTGATGCTAAAGCTGTGAGAGAGATAAATTCACTGCATGGTTTTCTCTAACTCATGTTCTGACTTCAGTTCAATTGGAAACTGCCAGCAAGATATTAGATGTTAATATAATTGTTTTTAGCAAAGCATTTGTCACTAATACTGAAATCACAAAAAAACAAATCCAAGAATTCTGAAACTCATCTTGTAAATGTTCTAAAGTGCAGAGGCCGTAAATCACTTAAACTGGTGTGAAATCTAGGGGTCAAAACCAGGTGTAACATCACAGATGTATGTTGTGAAATTTGTTTTATAGCAGCTTTATACTGCCTAATAAATACTATAAATTACAATTTAGGATTGATTTAAATCTTACATCCTCCCCACAATGATAGAGTGAAAAACCTTTGACTCCAACAATGTACAGACATGTGAAGTTGTAAGTCTAATGGCTTGTAGAAAGAAGCCTGTCCTAGTAGTATGTTGGCCTTGGCTTTAATGCTAAAGTACTGTTTGCCAGATGGAAGCAGCTGAAATAGCTTATGGTTGGATACTAGTGTCCCTGATGATCTTCCAGGCCTTCTTCCTGCACCTGCTGGTATAACCCTCCTCAATGGAGGGAGATTCACGTCCACACCACTGTCTGTACCACTCTCTGCAGTGCCCAGTGATCAAGGTTGGTGTAGTTCCCATATAGTGGTGATACAGCTAGTCAGGATGCTCTCAATGGTGCCCCTGTAGAAGGCCTTGAGGATTTGGATGCTCATGCCAAACTACTTCAGTCGCTTGAGGTAGGAGAGATGTTGTTCTTTTTTTGTCACAAATGCATATTAAAAGAAAAACTGGTAGTACAAAAAGAGCAGTCTGGTCAGTTATGTTGTTCCTAGAGTATTCAAATAGGTCTTGCTCTACTAATTAAAAGTGAAATATTTCTGTATCTGGAGTTTAAAATTATACAAGGGAAAATACAATTTCTCCAGTAGAAAATAAACTGCCTAACAATTGTCTGTAGGACTTGGCAGTCTGAATATGCTGGCATCAGACCCAGGAAGGATGTTTGAAAAAGAACAGCAAGCATAATCAGTTCTTGCTATGGTGAAACACACTTTAAATGTAGTGTTTAAAACCAATGGAGTGCATCTAGATTTCAAAGTTCAAAGTTTTTTTTTCTTGTGGGCATACACAATAAATCAATAACTGCACAGAATCAATTGGTGTTTTCATACAGTCAATATACACTCCACTGCAATCTATAGAAGTTTAAGGTTTAGGTGTCATGCTGAATCTTTGCAAACTCCTTAGGAAGTAGAGGTGTTGTCTTGCTTTCTTTGTAATTGCACTTGCATGCTGGGCCCAGGACAGGTCCTCTGAGAAGATGAGGAATTATTTAAAGTTGCTTACCCTCTGATTTTCTTCCCCCCCCCCCCCCCCCCCCAATCTGCTGAGGGCTGGCACTGGACCTCGGTTTTCCTTCTCCCGAAGTCAATAATCAGCTGCTTGGTCTTCTTGACACTGAGTAAGAGGTTGTTATGGCACCATTGGGCCAGATTTTCAGTCTCAGTATGTTGACTTGTTAGATTGCATTGGTTTGACATAACTGAACATACAAATTTAAACTTACCCAGAGCCAGAAATGCAGCCACCCAATCAAGTTATGAACTTATGTGGCTTTTTGATTGTTTGGAATACGTAAAGGTGATAAACTTATCTCTTTTTCCTTTTTAAAGGAGTATGCTGACTCACTTCAAATTCCATTTTTGGAAACCAGTGCAAAAAATGCCACCAATGTTGAACAGGCATTTGTGACGATGGCCGCTGAGATCAAGAATCGGATGGGCACTGGTCCTACACACAATGATGAGAAATCCAATATCCGAATCCAGAGCACTCCCTTGAAGCAAGGCAGTGGAGGAGGTGGCTGCTGCTAAGGGCAGGGAAGCAGAGACAGATCCATTCCTGTTGCACCGTATATTACAAACAACAGCATTCGTCTCCTGAGCAGTAATGGTTTTAACGTAATTGCCCATTGATTTGTGCCCATTCTTGGCAGATCCTTTCCGCCCAAATGGACATTAGACCAATCGGAAACTCCAGGAAAATTTTGTCTTACTTGTCTTGAAAGTTCTTGTCTGTTTTGAAACACTTGGATTGTAAGATTTTGTAGCATTGTTTCTTTCTCCCTTTCCACAAGGTTTTTGTTGCACTGGGGTCGAGACTAACTAGACATCTGACAGCCAGATTTGAGGTTTCGTCATACTCCACCTTTTAGTGCAAAGTTGAGGAATGGAGTGAAGGAAAGTAAAATAAACAAATTTTTTACCTGGGAATAAGCCCTTTGCATGTCAATATAATTGCAATGGGAACTATAAAAGATGGCAGATGTGCAGGATTGACTCATTTGCAGCAAAGTGACTTCCATATTGAATCGCTATCTTCCAGTACTTTAAATCGTTTTCAGTAGTTTCTGTCTCTATTTTAACTGTTGAATCTACTTCTGGAAGCATTACATCACCTTTCTATCACTGCTCACATTAAGGCAAGCCAGGCAGACTGGCTGTGATCAAATGTAAGGTTGGTTCTTTTACTAATTAACTTCTATTTGTTCACGTCAGCATGGATATTCAGTGTATTGATGTTTAGCCTGCCCACTTACATTGCTAATTTGATCATTTAACATGTGACATTACTCCTATCCCACAATGTGAAATAATTCACTTGCACATTGAATGTCCAAGTTGTGTTTAAGCTAACCAGAATGGTGTAATGCTGACTGGACCAAGTACAATTAGCCAGTTTGGGGTGGGGGGGGGGGGGGGAATACATAATGCACAACAGGAAAATGGTTATGTAGCTTGCCCAGATTGGTTTCATGTTCACAGTGGTGGTGGGGGGGGGAAACGGAACATAGGAGGAGAAAATGGGAGGGGATAGTCAACTTTGTGAAGATGAGAGTGATTTGAAAGGCTGTGGGGGAAGCTTTGACCTTAGGCTGTTCAATCTAAAAGGCCCTAGATTTTTATCTTTGGGCCTTGATCCAAGTGGCCAGACTTGCTGCACCTGTCCTCCAGCTTCCATTTGTGCTAGTGATCTGGATTGGCATTAACAGTTCTAATTGGATTTGGTCCATCATGGTGGTCTGTTGTAAAATATTGACAAAGGCTGACTTTTGTCAGTGCTGGAACAATCCAACTGACTTCTGATCGCTGCTTTCTGCTGGAGCCCCTACATCTGGCACCACATTTCTAGTCCAGAGATAAATAGAGGCAAAGCTAGTTTGCCACCGAGATATTGTGATTTCTTTATGGTGCAGCATGTTCTGGTACAAATTGTCTCAATGCAAAACAACAGTTCACCTGTACCACAGATGTGTTCTTGAGCATAACATCCCTCCAGATCTACATATTCAATTTCAATGGGTATGACTGTTAAGCAGTCTTTCCTATGACATTGCCTCTGGTTTTTAAATAAGCAAAACTGAACCAAATATTTAGTTATAAGCATTAGCACATCTTGAAGTGGATGTCTGGTATGTTGAGCTGTAATCTTTGTTCAAGCCTGTACTTTACTCATGATTCTGGAATATCTTTAGTTGAAATTCATGCACAGCAATGCCACTTTGTTCTGTAGTTTGCAAATAGGGCTTTAAATTGCTTGTGTAACAAACCACAGAGCAGTGTTTGGCCCGTAAGTCGTTAAGTCTGCTATTTATAATTTTTGGTTAAAGGCTAAACATTTATTTTCCAGATCCTGATGTGCCTTCTGAATTGCTGTTCTGGATTTGCATTACTCATCATGTTTCAATTAAATTTCATCCTCCAATTCACATTTCAGATTGTGGCAACAAGCTGCCATTTGAGTTGGTGCATGTATGCTGGCTGAGGTCTGATGTTTTACTTTGCATGGGATCTATTTTCTTTTGATATTTGATACCTTCCAGCTGTACCTGAACTTCCTCACTATTCTAGTAGCACTGGACTGCATTTCTCTCTGGTTTGCAAATGCACCCATTGAATGTAATTATACCCAGGATTTCTGGGGCCTTTTTGGTCTGTGACTGTTCCGAGGGGACAATTAGTGTATGTACTAAGACTGAGTCTTGTGCATATATTAACATGCAAAACTGGGCTTGGCCATAGCCCTGACAACTTTGTTTAATTTCACTATTGCACTCCATTATGATCTATGGCCATCTCGAAACTTTGAAACAATTTCACACATGCAACTGGTCTTGATTGACTATTTATGAATAAGTTTATTAGCATTTTAAAGTTTTTAACTACAGTTCCAGGTTGTGATTTTTTTTTTAAACTGTGGTTTGTCACGGCCCCTCATATTTCAGTAAGCCTAAGGCCAGGTGTATGTTTAACTTGGTGGTGTTAAACTCCATTTGTGTATGTATCTAAATGGACCACACTTAAATGCTGTTTTGATCACATGGCAAAACTTGTTAGCTGAAACAAATGGTTCCTGTGTCTTGTTTGCTTTTTGACCCTTGCTTTCCTTCTGTTTTAAAAAAAAAATAATATATACTCACTGCATTTGGCATTAAATGGATCACAAAGATAATACAGTAGGCAATGTTTTATTGAGCAGATAATGTGATTGGTTGATTGACACCAATTTCCTGCCATTCTGCACTAGAATACCACTATTTGTTCTGTGTATTCCAGTCTCGTGTGGACTCCAGTGTTGGGAATGATACCATAAACTATTCAGTTCTTGGCTGACTGATGCTAGAAGTCCTAGTATTAAACTCTGTCCAATCTCCTTCATCCAGCATGTACAAGCATCTAAGCCCTCGTAATGTGCCTGTTTCCCCTCTCAACTGCAAAGGTTTCTAAGGAGCAGTAATCTTATCTGGAGCTTTCTGTTTTAATTCCTTGCTTTGAAGCCCATCAATATTGATATCTAAAGTACCTTGAGCATTGTTATCTAAGTGAATGCTGAACATTTGGGGAAAGGAATGTCATTTATGGACTCATCAAGTTGCTTTGACCAGGTGTAGCTTTAAAATTAAACATCCCAGAGATGTGCACTGAATTAAATGTCAAATGCTGCAGCTAAGATTTAAAGGTGGATCTAATGTCATGGCTCTTGTACCAGCCATGGCTGGGAGATAGTTGAATTGTTGTAGCCATGTATCAACCACCAAGTTACCAAATTGTACTTCCTGGTTAGAATTCTAATGGTTGACTAATGATGGGCTTCATTGGTTTTGGTATTGCACACCAGGTTAATAGTTTGCCACTGGGCTTTACCAGAATCTGATGTTCCTTGCATCCTACTGCAAGTTAAAATTCTTAAATTAGATGTACATTGGACCATGTACCTGTGGACTTCTTTCTCCACTTTAAGTTAATCTGTGTTGTCTGTGGCTATCCTTTGCATAATCTGTGAAAATGACTTGTCCTCAAACTTTGATGATGGAGACCACCTTTCTTGGATTTCTTGTTGATGCGGCTGTCTGTGGAGATTGAAATAAAAGTCTACTTCTCTCTTGCTGTCTGTTCATTTTTTCAATCCAGAAACCTGATGCCATTTTCCCAATGCCGTAAATGCTGAATACTTTCCATTGTATGTGGAACAAGCCAGGATTGTACTGCCCTTGTTATTTAATTAAAATGCCAAGAGAACTTTTTAATGTTGCAGTAGTGCATTGGGTAGTTTAATATTGCTGATTTGAACAATGCACAGTAGAGCTCAGGGCATTAAAAACCTGTTTTAACAAAACCAAAAATTCCAAGTAAATTTAAAGTAAGTATGCTGAGATTCATTTTCTTACAGGCATACTGTAATAGAATCAATGAAAGACTGTACTTGTCCTCATCACAGCCTGTTGGGTGAAGTTATCCCCTCTGGGGCAGGAGCCTAATGGTTGAGGGGTAACGTGTTCCTGAACCTGGTGATGGGGGTCCTGAGTCTCCTATACCACCTTCTTGAGGGCAGCAGCCAGAAGAGAGCATAACCTGGATGCTGGGGGTCCCTGATCATTGATGCTGCTTTCCTGCAATACTGTTCCATATAGATGTGCTCAATGGTGAAGGCTTTGCCCACGATGGACTGGGCAGTATCCACTAGTAGAATTTTTCATTCTAGAGCACTGGTGTTTCCATATGAGGCTGTAAAGTGGCCAGTCAATATACCCTCCATCAATTTAGTGTTAAGCTGGCCATTAGTGGCATCAGCACCAGGCTTCAAGGTAAATGGTCCCAAGTTTGAATCCAGCCAGTTCTTTATATGCTTTCCATCAGCATGGGTTTAAATGTCGAACTAGCTCAAGAAGATTTGTGTTTATCATCTCAATGAGCATCCTATCTGCAATAATTCTGCTGTTGTATCATTACATTCTGCAAAAGTTCATTGAGTACTGATAATACTGGAAGTTGTGCATTGTGGTTTCATATGAGGTTCATTAAGTATTGGTGCTGTAATTGAAGCAATCTTCTGGAAGAATCTGAATATCTTCATTCCACAAATTTCAACCAGTGCAAATGCTAACAATTTGAGGATTCTGAAGCTGGAGAGAACAGAAGTAGAACCCTTAACTGCAGCAGGTTAAAAGGAGTGATTCCAGGACATTAAGAAATGGAACTGGTATGCAAAAGGAGAAAGGAATTAGATTAAATCTGGCATGAAATAAATAGGGACTCTAACTTACCCAGCATCTTGTTCTCCAGTGACTGCATATTTGCTAACAAAATTGAGGACCTGAATGCTATGAGAGGGAAATGAGAGATTGTTGTATTCTATGTGCCATGTCTCCAGACATACTAGATAAGGCAATCATGAAAGTTCTCAATTCAAAAGATAGACAAACGGTTTAGGAAAGATGAAAGTTGAAGATGTATGGTTCATAATAAACATGGCTGTTTTGTCAAGACTCTTCCCCTTGAACATCTAACAATATCAGATACTATCTATCCTATTTACCTAGCAAGCTCTCCATAATCCTGACCACAGTTTATAATCGTGCTTGACCTGCTGCGTAATATCAACTCCAACCAAGACAAATCATAGTTAGGGACTTTAACTCAGCTTGGTGGAAGAAAACTCTTGCGATCAGCATAGAAACTGTAGCACTAGAGGTCCCAATTCACTACACTGCTGTTATACACTTTCAGGAAAAAGATTGTGAATCCTTTGAAGTTACCTGGCTTTCTTCATTAGTTACTCATAATGTGTTCTGATCTTCATTGTATCTGTTTATTATTATGACTTAAAATCAGCCTAAATACACACAACTGTACTGTTCACATTTTTGTTTAATTATTCAGTCCAGACTGGGGAAAAAATATTTAATAACTAGTATAACCTGTAGCAGAGCTTGAATACTATCACCTATTATAAAATTAAATCAAGCAATATCAATGAGCCTTCTGTGCTCCCATAGCCCCTGAGGCTTTGAGGCCAACATGTGATAAGCCTCCAGGAGGCTTGAACCCATGAAAAGCATCCTGCTCAGATGGAGTACGTGGCCCAGTGCTAAAGACCTGTGCCGATAACTGGCTGGAGTGTTCATTAAGAGGTTTAGCATCTTGCTTCAGTGCTGAAGTTCCCACCTGCTTGAAGCAAACTAAATGTAAATAATACCCAAGAAGAATGTAGTAAACTGCCATGAAGACTATCACCCAGTACCACTATAATGAGTGGTTGGTGGTGAAACATACCAACTCCTGCCTGAGGAGCAACTTGGATCTACTCTAACACACAAAATGCTGGTGGAACACAGCAGGTCAGGCAGCATCTATAGGGAGAAGCACTGTTGACATTTCGGGCCGAGACCCTTCGTCCTGACAGTGCTTCTCCTTATTTTGTGTGTTGTTTGAATTTCCAGCATCTGCAGATTTCCTCATGTTGGGGCTACTCTAGCATGCATACAGGTCCACAGCAAATCCCATTGCATTGGGTCTTCACTCAACATAGAAAACCTACAGCACAATACTGGCCCTTTGGCCCACAAAGCTGTGTCAAACATGTCCTTACCTTAGAAATTACTGAGGCTTACCCATAGCCCTCTATTTTTCTAAGCTCCATGTACATATCCAGGAGACTATTAAAAGACCCTATCGTGGCCGCCGCTGGCAGCCCATTCCATGCACTCACTACTCTGTGTTTTTAAAAAAACTTAACCCTGACACCTCCTCTGTATCTACTTCCATGCACCTTAAAACTAGGCCCTCTCATCCTGAGTCACTCCAAGGAGAAAAGGCTGTGTTCACTCAACCTATTCTAAGTCATGCTCCACAATCCAGGCATTATCCTTGTAAATCTTCTCTGCAAGCTTTCTATGGTTTTCACATCCTTCCTATAGTGAGGTGACCAGAATTGAACAAAGTACTCCAAGTGGGGTATAGATGCAACATTACCTCTCGGCTCTTAAACTCAATCCCATGATTAAAGGCCAATGCATCGTATGCCTGCTTAATGACAGTCAATCTGTGCAACAGCTTTGAGCGTCCTATGGACTCGGACCCCAAGATCCCTCTGATCCTCCACACTGCCAAGAGTCTTGCCATTAATACTATATTCTGCCATCATATTTGATCTACCGAAATGAACCACCTCACACTTATCTGGGTTGAATATCTGCCACTCAGCCTAGTTCTGCATACTATCAATGTCCCGCTGGAACTTCTGACAGCCCTCCACACTATCCATAACACTGTCCAACCTTTCTGTCTGTCATCAGCAAATAGAAACTTAGAAAACCTACAGCACAATACAGGCCCTTCGGCCCACAAAGTTGTACTGAATACGTCCCTCAGAAATTACTAGGCTTACCTCTAGCCCTCTATTTTACTAAGCTCCATGTACCCATCTAAAAGCCTCTTAAAAGACCCTATCATATCCGCCTCCACTACCGTTGCCAGCAGCCCATTCCACACACTCTCCACTCAGAGTAAAAAAAAACTTACCCCTGACATCTCCTCTGTACCTACTCCCCAGAACCTTAAACCTGTGTCCTCTTGTGGCAACCATTTCAGCCCTGGGAGAAAGCCTCTGACTATCCACACGATCAATGCCTCTCATCATCTTTTACACCTCTATCAGGTCACCTCTCATCCTTCGCTCCAAGGAGAAAAGGCCAAGTTCACTCAACCTATTCGCATAAGGCATGCTCCCCAATCCAGGCAAATTTACCAACCCGTCCCTCCACTTCCTCATCCAGGTCATTTATAAAAATCACAAAGAGTAGAGGTCCCAAGAATAGATCCCTGAGGCACACCACTGGTCACCGACCTCCATCCAGAATATGACCTGTCTACAACCACTACTTGCCTTCTGTGGGTAAGCCAGTTCTGGATACACAACAGTGAAGATATATACATCAGGATGGCCTTTATTGAATTCCAAGCTGTAGTCAAAGCTAATTAATAAGCTTCAAGACCTTGCGCAATTAGATCCTGGATTTCCTCACTTGCAGACCCCAGACAGTTTGGATTGGCAACACATCCTCCACAATCTCCATCAACGCAGATACCACGAGACTCTATGCTTTGCCCCCGCCTGCTCTACTCACTTTACACTTACAACTGTGTGGACAAGCAAGTCTTTAATATTATATTGAAGTTTGCTGACATCACCATGAAAGGCCAAATCAGAGACGGTGATGAATCAGCATCGAGGATAGAGATTGAAAATCTGTGAGTGATGCCACAACAACCTCTCACTCAATGTCCCAAGGAGCTGATTATTGACTTCAGGAGAAGGAAACGGGAGGTGCATAAGCCATTGCTCATCAGGGGAAAAGAGGTGGAGAGAGTTGTCAACTTTAAATTCCTTGCTGTGTTATTTCTAAGAATTTGTCCTGGGTCCAGCCACCTAAGTGCAATTAAGAAAGCACTGCACAGCTTCTACTTAAAAGTTTGCAATGATTTGGCATGACATCTGAAACTTTGACAAACTTCTACAGATGTCTGGTGGAGAGAATATTGACTGGCTGCAATATAGACTGGCATGTAAACATCTATGCCCTTGAACAGAAAAACTTGCAAAAAAAGTAGTGGATACAGCCCAGTCCATCATGGGTACAGCCCTTCCCCACCATTGAGCACATCTATATCTCAGGAAAGCAGCATCCATCATCAGTGTCCCCCACCACTCAGGCTATGCTCTCTTCTCACTAATGCCATCAAGAAGAAAGTACAGGGGTCATAGGGTTCACATCACCAAGTTCAGGAACAGTTACTGCCCCTCAGCCAGCAGGCTCTTGAACCGAGGGGACAACTTCACTTGCTCATACTCTTAAAAACTTCGAAGTTGAAAATGAATCTCAGGGTTGTATACGTATTTGTATAATCAATTTACTACAACTTTGGTGCAGAAAGTTACTTTAGGTCCATACACTAACCTGCCTTGCACAAGCTGGGTAATCTTCACCACTTTCATCAAATGCCTCATTAATGTCTCAGCTGTGCCTCAGTCAGAGTGGAGTCTATGATGGCTTATCAAACAAATATAAGGCATAATATCATTTGAAAAGCTCTGGCATAGGTGAGGCAGGAGAATTGTAATACATAAAATGCTGGAAATGAGTGAACGGTTGATGCTTTGGGCCAAGCCCCTTCTTCAAGACTTGAAAGGAAGGGGGAAGATACCAGAGTAAACTGGTGGGCAGAGGGGAAGGAGGATTACTTGGAAAGTGCTAGAAGCCATAAGATATAGGAGCAGAATTAGGCCATTCGGCCCATCACATCTGCTCTGCCATTCAATTGTGGCTGATCCAATTCTTCCAGTCATCCCAACTCCCATGCCTTCTCCTCAAACCCTTTGATACCCCGGCTAATCAAGAATCTATCTATCTCTGCTTTAAATGCACCCAATGACTTGGTCTCCACAGCTGCTCATGGCAACAAATTCTAGATTTACCACCGTCTGACTGAAGTAATTTCTCCGCAGGTACACGGGAAGGTCAAAGGGCTGGTGAAGAAAGAATTTGATGGGAGAGTGAGCCAGGGGAAAAAGGGATGAGAAAGGGCACTGGGGGAAGGTGAGACAGGTGAAGAGAGGTCAGTTTTCCTTCTCCTAGATCAGCTGTCAACCATAACTGACGAGCCCCATCTGCCCAAAGCAACTAGTTTAAAATGCCAGTACCCACCTTTGTTCCTTCTCCTGTCAATAGAAATGGTTCTGCTGGACATAGTAGCTAAGCCAAACGTGAAGGCCAGGAGTTGGAGGGTTGTCAGAAGCTGTTTGAGACAGACGCCATTGGGAGTGGAAGCTTATATCCACTACTACACTGCCACCCACCCCCAGCTATACCAACCTTAATAATGCCTATATAAGCTCCTTATTATTCTATTCTTTACCCATTTGTCTATACCAAAGTGTAAAGTGTTCCTTCCTTCCACTAGCCTGTAGATTTAGCACCTGCTTAGCTACCTGATCAGGGTCATGTGAAGCTGGTGAATATCACAAGTCCTGGTTACTTGTCTACTGACACCAGGCAATCTCTGAATCTCTGGGGTCACCCGTCTTGTAAAGGCACTGCCCAGAAGGCAATGGCAAAGCTCTTCCGTAGAAAAGTGAATGGAGGAATGGATTGGACAAGTGCTTTTTACTGAGTGGCAAGAAACCAAGTTTAACTTCTAGAATTCCAGCGTAGCCTTTTTGAGAGGCTGTTTCTGAAGAGTAGATAAACTGTATTTGAGTTGTGATGGATTTGTGCACATCTCCCCTTCCACCAGGTAAGGAAGAGAGAGCTGGAGAATGATAAGTAGTGAAGCTGACATGTTCATTCTGCAGATTAGCACTTAGTTACGAGGGGCAGTCCCTTGTTTAATTTACTGTTGATAAACAGTTTATATAACTCTGCCGTCATAGAACAACTTTGTCCATTTCCTCTTTATCAAGCACTCTCCAGCACCTGTCCCAATGAATTATGAATAGTTGTTAAATTATTGAATAAATAATGAGATATTCCATTAGATCTGAGGTTTCCGTTTAACTACCTCTCAATGCAATACGATTCAATCTACAAGACCATGGGCATGGCAGTACATCTTCAACCAAATTATCATACATTTCAAAAGCTCCTGAATCTATATAAATGCAAACTGCTGGAAGAATTCTATAGGTCCGGGAGTGTGTGAGTGTGAGTGTGAGTGTGAGTGTGAGTGTGAGTGTGAGTGTGTGTGTGTGTGTGTGTGTGTGTGTGTAGTGTGTGTAACTAATGTTGGATTCCCAGCATCTGCAGAACCTCTCGTGTTTATGAACCTATAATGATTTCAGGCATTATTGAGTTCAGACAAGGTGAGGGCACGTAATGGTTGTCTCAAGCTTCAAAATACCCCAACTAGGTGCGTGGAACATATCCAGTACAAATGCCCAGGAACTGGATAGGCACTAACCACGAGAAATACATGAAATGTCACCAGTATCTTCAAGAACTGAACTGTGCTAAGAACTATGAAGGCGAATTGTCAGGATGGAGCTCCCAGGACTGGACACCATCTATTCCAGCAGACTCAGGAGGAAAGTAATCAGCATAACCAGAGACACCGCACACCCCGGCCACTCCCTGTTTGACCCGCTTCCATCCAGCAAAAGGTTCAGGACACTAAAAGCCAGAACAAATAGACTGAGGAACAGCTTCTACCCCAGAGCTGTGGCCTCTATCGCACCACTCCCACAGAACAATGACTGAAACTGTGAGCACACACAAGGACTCAAATACTGGCACTGACGGCACTTTGTGCATTACTGTGATATTCTGGTGCTGCTGAAACTTATTTTCTGCTACTTATCTATCTAATACTGTTTTTCCATTACTGTCTTGTTTTTATCTACTGTTTTATTTAATTGCCTGAGAGGAAGCCAAACAGAGTTTCATTGTACCTATGTATAATGACAATAAAGATAATTTAATTCAATCTTAATACAAACAGAGGCTGCAGGCCTGATTCCACTCACTCCGCCTCCCAGTCAGGCAATCACATGAACAGAGATTGCTGCTCCATCGATGCGCTGGGAAAGGAAAGTTGGCAACATGCTGTTTGAACATTAAGTACAGCAATCGTGTGTTCTCTCTGTGTGTGGGGACAATGAAGAGCAGCTGTACCATCAGCAACAACAGTGGGGTTCAAGTGCTCTTGGAAACAAACACCAGACATTCATTAACCTCAGAAGTAATTTGTTTTTTTTTAATGACTATCCCCTAATTCTGTAACAACATCCTCTTGTTCATGCCTCTCCCAGTAGTGCAAACATCTCAACATCTACCCTGTCAACATACACACAAAATACCAAGTTAAGGCCACCTTTAGGGTGGAGCCTCCAACCTGGCATGAATATTGATAACTCCACCTGGTAAAAATATTTTCCCCTCTTCTATTCCCCATTCTGGCCTCTTACCTCTTCTCACTTGCCTATCACCTCCCTCTGGTACCCCGCCTCCTTCACTATTCTCCCATGGTCCACTCTCCTCTCCTATCAGATTCCTTCCTCTCCAGCCTTTTCCCACCCAGCTGGCTTAACCTATCACCTTCCAGGTATCCTCTTTCCCCTCCTACCTTTTCATTCTGGTGCCCCTTTCCAGACCAGAAGAAGGGTCTCAGCCTGATACGATGACCCTTCATTCATTTCCATAGATGTTGCCTGACCCATTGATTTCATCTAGCATTTTGTGTGTATTGCTTTGGATTTCCAGCATCTGCAGGCTGTCTCGTGATTTAGGTTAACTTCTCACTGTGTAGGCATTCTACTGGAAGATCTTGAGAAGCCCTTGTTATTTCCTTCCTCACTTTTGTCACTATCCTTCATAACCTTGCCCTAGGAAAATAACCCCAGTAATTAGTGTTCCTTCCTTGTGGGTAAATAATCAAATAGAACTTGGGAGCCCAACTGAATGACTAAATCATAAACACTAGAGATTCTGCAGATGCTGGTCATCCTACCTTCCCCTCAGCTACTATCTACCAGCTAGTACTCCATCCCTAACTTCTACCTTATTTATTCTGGCTCCTTTCCCCCTTCCTTTCTAGTCCTGAGGAAAGACACTGGCCTGAAATGTTGACTGTTTATTCCTTTCCAAAGATGCTGCCTGACATGCTGAGTCCCTGCAGCACAACAAAGCTCAAAGTAAATTTTCAGACTACATACATGTCACCACATACAACCCTGTGATTCTTTTTTTCCTGCGGGCATACTCAGCAAATCCCTAGAATAGTAAGTATAACAGGATCAATGGAAGCTCAAGTAGAGCATAGAATACAACAAATGCAAATAGAAGTAAATAACAAGAGCATAAAATAGCAATAAAGAGTCCTTAAAATAAGATCATTGGTTGTAGGAACATCTCAATAAATGAGTGCAATTGTCCCCTTTTGTTCAAGGGTCTGGTGGTTGAGGGGTAGTAACTGTTCTTGAACTTGGTCTTGAGGCTCTTGTACCTTCTACCTGATGACAGCAGTGAGGAAAGAGCATGGCCTGGGTGGTGAGGATCTTTGATGATGCATGCTGCTTTTCTATGATAGTGTTTCATGTAGATGTGTTCAATGGTTGGTCTACTGTGATCTACTGGGCCGGATTCACTACCTTTTGTAGGATTTTACGCTCAAAGGTATTGATGTTCCCATACCAGGCAGTGATGCTATCAGTTAAAACATTCTCCACCACACAGCTATAGAAGTTTGTCAGTTTTTTATGTGATGCCGAATCTCTGCAGACTGATTAAGTAGAGGTGTTGTTGTACTTTCAAATTACATATACATGATGGGTCCAGGACAGGTCCTCTGAGATAGTAACACCTAGAAATTTAAAAGTTACTGACCCTCCCCACCTCTGATCCTCCAATGAGGACTGGCTCATGGACCTCTGGTTTCCCTCTCCTGAAGTCTACAATCAATTCCTTGGGCTTGCTGACATTGAGTGAGAGGTTGTTGTTATGACACCATTCAGTCAAATTTTCAGTCTCCTTCCTGTCACCACCACCTTTGATATGGCCCACATCAGTAGTCTCATCAGCAAACGTGAATATGGTGTTGGAGCTGCACTTAGCCACACAGTCATAGGTGTGAAGCGAGTAGAGCAGGGGGCTAAGAACACAGCTCTGTGGTGTATCTGTGCTGATGGAGATCGTGGGGATGTTTTTGCCAACCCAAACTGACTGGGGTCTGCAAGTGAAGGAATCCAGGATCCAACTGCACACGGATGTATGGAGGCCCAGGTCTTGGAATTTACCGATTAGTTTTTGAGGAGATGATGGTATTAAATTCTGAGCTGTAATCAATAAAGAGCATCCTGATGTTTGCATCTTTGCTGTCCACATGTTCCATGTTGCATTAAGAGCCAATGAGATAGCATCTGCCATGAACCTGTTGCTCCACGAAGCAAAATGGAGCAGATCTAAGTTGCCACTCAGACAGGAGCTGATATGCTTCATCATAAGCATCTCAAAGCACTTCATCACTGTGGATGTAAATGCAACTGGGCGATAGTCATTGAGGCAGATCACCATGCACTTGAAGTAGGTGGGTTCCACACAGCTGAAGCGAGAGGTGAAGATATCCATAAGCACGTCAGCCAGCTGGTCAAC